>NC_141159.1:30392491-30709366 GCF_053477565.2 Lygodium microphyllum
GAGCCAACTTCAGTGGCCTCAAGGATCTCTTCATTAAGAGATTTGCCGAGCCTGGATACTCCGACAATCTGCTGGTACGCTTGATGAACAACAAGCATACCAGCAGATCCTCCTCTTTCTGCTTGACGTTCGTCAAGCAGAAAGAGGAGAAGGATATTCGTGACTACGTAACCCACGTGAGGAGTCTCTTCAAGAGAATCCCTACCGACTGAAAGAGTAGTTTCGATTGTATTCATCAGCAAAATTCGAGACGAGGAGTTATATAAGGATTTGACAGGCAATTCGAGCTTGCAGCGAGATGCGCTAGCTAGAGTGTTTGAGGAAGCCATCAGAGTCGATGATTAACTGAAGGAGTGGAGCTCCAGGAGCTCGAACCTAGAAGAGACCAACTCGCGAAGCTCAGAGAGAGCGTCAGCCTTTAGTGAGCGATCGGTCCCATCATTCCAAGATAAGGGGAAGGCCACCGAGACGAACCAAGACTTGGCTGATGTAAAGATGGAGTTAGCCAGGTTGCAAGACATGTTGAGACGACCAACGCGCCCACATGTCCAATGCGTGTACTGTGGCAAAAACCACTTACCAGCCGAGTGTCAAGACCCTAGGCCAAGACCTTGTACTAACTGCGGTAGGTTCGGTCATGACGTCGCGCATTGTAGATTACCAAGAAGACTTTTGTATTTGCAACCCTACGGCCAGCCTTACCTAGCAAACAGGCCGCATCCATTCTTCGGAAGGGGAGCCCCATTAGCCCTTCCTACGCCTAACGACATTAAGCCAGTTGTTCCTAGGATGGACATAAACCCTACTAGCATACCCAGACCACGTGGTCCTTACGTGACCCATCCACCGCGAGCGATGCTCCAGTCCACTACGTGGAAGAACCAAATGAGGAAGAAGCTTACATATGCCCTTACGTCTCACAGGATGATGAGGGCAACGCTGTCCTCATGGATTATCGCCCCGTGCTGGTGATGGCGTTAGGGAGAGGATGAGGTAGAGGTCTAGGAGGGCAGATGCAGGAGCCAATCACCTGCTAGACTTGTGGTCACCTAGGTCATGTCTCATCACGCTGCACTGAAAGGGAGCAGCAAAACAGAGACAAGACCGACCAAAGGTGTGCTGAGTGCGGAATCACTCATTTCTTCATCGATTGCCCAAAGTGAAAGCCGTCTTCTAGCTCAGCCAACGTACCATCTGTCCCACTGAGGCTGTTTGGAGTCGAGAACCTCGATGGGAAAGCGGCACCTATTTCATTACAGGTCATGACACGTTCCCAGACAAAGCAAGCCGGCATATCACTGGCAGGATCTAGCAACCTTGACGCAGCTTTGACAAGGAAGAAAAGTCACAGGCGGAAGAAGAAGAGGTCGGAAGCTAAAATCGCACTAAAAATGGAGAGTGCTACAACTTTGCTTGCTAGAAAGAAGGTCTCTGATGCAGAGGCAGAGACTTCAGCCCCTAAGACGGCCGAAAAGGGAAACACTAAGGTAGGGGAATACCCGCATCCAAAGCGACAGTTAGAGGCCATAGAAAAAGTGAAGGAATGGGTGAAGGAGGCTCAAGAGCATCTAAAAGACACTGAGCCCATCACAGAGGACGAAATTGATGACCTCTCCAGCATAAGCATGCCAACCTCACCTCCTCAACCATGGTTGGGGGAAGCAACTGCATCACAAGCAGTGCTGCTCGGGCCAAGCCTTGATGCTACAGGGCCGCAGGTCAATCACGGCCCTTGGTCAGGACGATCCAGGTTAGGAGAGAGACGAGCACCCAACCAACTCCTGACTACGTTGGTGACTACCCCTATAACACTTAGCCTAGGAGATCTGCTTAGGCAGCATCCCACCCTATGGCAAGATCTTAAGTAGTGGGTTGAAGGGTCATGAGAGCAGGTCACGACAGATCCTCATAACCATTATGTAGAGACGCAAATACCGAGTTTGACGCTGCACTCTATGCCTAAATCCTTACATGTCAATGCCTTCTGGGAAGGTTCTGAGATGCATGTGGTCTTACTGATTCTAGCCCTAGGCGATACAATGAGAAAGGGAATCGTGGATACAAGAGCTGGGGTTAGTGTGCTTAGCCACGCGGTGCTTCAGACTTGGGAAAACCCGCTTGTCGAAACTGCTAGGTTTAATGTCACATTGGCCAGTGAAGATCGCAGGTGTCCAATTCTCTATGGACTTTATAGTCATGAAGGGAGTGGACTACGATATTCTATTAGGCCGACCCTAGATGTGCAAGGCTAAAGTCATCAAAGATTGGGGTAACGGCTTGATCTTCCTTGGCAATAGAACGGATATCGTGAGAATAGAGATGGACACTTGGAAGACCTCACCAGTCGACTTAGATGCCATCTCTGCCATGCTCAAGGGTAACGCCCAGGTCAAGAAGTCCTATGGGCCCTTGACCAAGTATATCCCATGCCCAGAGGACGAGTGGGATTGGATGCACGTTCTCGCTACAATCGACCTGTCGTTCTCTGATCACGAGGTGTATAAGCAAGCCATCAAAACAATCAGCAAGTCTAACAACACACCCTCCGCACCATCTGCATGATGGCAGGAACCCTTCGTGGGAAACCTAAACCTGTCAACTTCCAAGTCCCAACCAACAAAAGGGAACTCTAGGAGATACTAGAATACTTAACGAACAAGCTAGCTGGCAATCCAGCTGCCAAATTCAAACCACTCCAGGATCTCCTAGATGAATCCAAGTGGCAATGGATCAAAGTGCATGACGTAAACCTCATGTATAACTCGGCCCTAGTTTCTGACCAACGACAAGAGATATACCAAGCCCTAGGAGACGACGAGTTATCTGATAGAGAGGACCCTAACGACGAATACTAAGATTGCCAATCCTTCAGTGAGACGAAAGCGAGGGTGAGGTAGACACCATGGAGAACGACACTGAGGGGCAAAAAATAGAGCATATACGAGCAGACTCCAAGCCGCAGAAAAAGAGTATCTTCAGGATAGAACGAGGAGTCATGCGCATGGAATGTGATCGTGCCTAGTTGGAACACATAGGGGCCATAGATCTTGAGCAAGCAGGCCTAGCCCAGCCAGGAACGACATTAGTGAGTAGGACAGAGTCGCCGTCCGAACTACGCCCACCAGTGAAGACCACCTCTTCTAGTTACGGCGGGGAGTTCAAATCTGAGTTGAAGATTAGTTCGGATAGTGATCCAGAAATCCCTATGCCACCCACGGCTAGACGCACCAAGGGGGATCTACCCGTCCACTTGAGGCATAGACAATTAAGGTAGAAAAAAGTAAAACAACCCAGGGATACACAAACGGAAGAACAAAAAAAACCGCAGGGCCTCCCTAAACGATTTACAAAATTCAAAAAAGGGGATAGGTTGGTAGTTCTGTTAGGTGCCAAGCGTCAAGGGCAAATGAGCGAACCGATTGAGGGACTAGCCAAGGTCAAGGAGATGAACCTAACCCAGGAAGGGGAAACATCCTGACCACTCTTCATTGCCGATGACTTGACTGAGAAAGAAGAAACTAGTCTTGTCACTCTCTTATGAGAGTACATAGACGTGCTCACCTGGTCCTTAAAAGAGCTTAAGGGGGTAGATCCGAGTGTCGTGACTCACAACATACCCATGATGCCAAACACAACGCCGGTCAAGTAGCGACTATACCCTATGAATCCAAAACACGCTCATGCTGTCAAAGAGGAGATTGATAAGCTGATGAGAGCGGGATTCATTTACGAAATTGAACACACAGACTAGGTGTCACCCATAGTCATCATGATGAAGAAGAATAGAAAAATCCGAGTGTGCGTCAATTACAAGAAGGTGAACGCTGCTACTAAGAGGGACAACTGACTTTTCGAAAGTCAGGGTTATTGTCACTGACTTTTCGAAGCATGGATGCATCTTAGGGCACGTGGTGTTGAAGAACGGCATTGCCACTGACTTTTCGAAAGTCAGGGTTATTGTCGACCTTCCACCCCCAATCAACTACAAGGGAGTTCAATGCTTCCTAGGCCATACGGGGTACTATCGGGGGTTTGTATTGAACTATGCATTGATCGCCAGACCCTTGTACAAGCTGCTGATCGTCTTCGAATGGACCAAGGCATGCCAACGAGCATATGAAGAGTTGAAAAAGGCTCTAACCACAGCACCAATTCTACAAGCCCCAGATTGGACCATTACTTTCCATGTGCATATCGATGCTTCTAAGTTTGCCGTGGGGGCAGTGTTGTGCCAACTTGGCAAACACAACTTAGACTATCCAGTGAGCTTTGCTAGCAGACAACTCACTGAGACAGAAATGAACTACTCGACGACAGAAAGAGAAGGGTTAGCCATGGTGTTTGCTATAAAGAAATTCCGGCACTATCTATTGGCCACACCGTTTACCTTTTTTGTGGACCATCAAGCCTTGCTCTATCTAGTAAACAAACCTTGTGCTACAGGATGCATAGCTCGGTGGTTCCTTCTGCTCTTGGAATTCGACTTCTCCATGGTTGTACGAAAATGAAAACAGCACTACATGGCTGACCATATGTCACGCATCCCCACACGGGAGAAGCCGTTGAACAAGGTATCGTTGACGAATTACCCGACGCCCTACCCAACGCCCATCTCTTTAACCTGTCCAATGAGAGAGATTTATTCAAGGCTGATCTAACGCCATATTGGGTGAATGACATAGTCTAAGTGCTTGAACATGAACTGCCTGATCGACCGATAGAAAAAGCCAGACTTAGGCGATTAATCCTTAAGATCCAACCCTATCACAGCTGATCGCAGGCCAACTCTATAGGCTGGGGCAAACGAATTGCTGCGCAGATGCGTACGCAAACATGAGATGCATGATGTGCTCTCGGAGGCACACAGCGGCATTGCTGGAGGGCACTTTAGCGGAGACATGGCAGCACGAAAAGTGTTGCAATCTCAACTGTGGTGGCCTATGCTTTTCCACGATGCAGCCCGATTCGTCAAGCATTGTGATGAGTGCCAATGGACAAAAGTCCCGATTCACAAGGATCAAATGGAGTTGACCCCTGTTATCGCATGACAATCCTTCGAAAAATGGAGAATTGACTTCATAGGACCCATCAGTCCTGCGGCCCAGTATTCACAGGCCAAGTATATCAATGTGGCCACGAACTACCTCACGAAATGGGCAGAGGCAAGAGCAACACGAAAAAACGACGCTAGGATGACTACCAAGTTCTTATGGGAGTAGGTGATCTCGCGACGGCTGCCCCATCGAGCTGATCATCAGTGATCAAGGCACGACTTCATCAACGAAGTGATCGCGTATCTCCTGTGCACCTTTCTCATTATCCATCGCAAATCCTCGCCATACTACCCTCAGGCAAACGGTCAGGCAGAATCCACGAATAAGATTCTTATCAATGTCCTGACCAAGGTGGTCTCAGCCTCACGCAGCGACTGGGACAACAAGCTAATGGCAGCTCTGTGGGCTTACCGCACAGCTTATAAAACGGTTGTCGGTCAAACCCCCTTTAGGCTGACCTATGGAACTGAAGCAGTTCTACCATTAGAATTCTTCGTTCCTAGCCTGAGAATAGCACTTCAAGAACGATGGAAAGGGAAGGAGGCATGGACGCAATGCTTGGTCAAACTCGAGTGCCTCTCAGAGACTCGCCTTCTAGTCACCCATGTGCTTATATGTGAGAAGGTTCGATGCAAAAGTTGGTTTGACAAGCATGTCAAGCAACACGACTTTGAACAAGGCGACTTGGTGCTCCTCTACTCAGTTAAGGGGCATAAGCAGAAAATGAAATTTAGAGGTCTTGGGCCTTTCAAGGTTCGTGCGATCAGCCGCACAGGCAATGTCAAGCTCGAGACCTTAGAGGGTGAAGGCATAGGCTTCTTCAATGGCAGTCGTGTCAAGAAGTACTACCCTCCCACCCATCCTTTGCACGAGCCCCCGATGTTAGAACCGCCTGTCAAGATACAAGTGGCCACAATCATGGAGATTGATGATGAGGATGAGGAAGCCGTAGAGCCCGCATACCTCCATATCATGGTCACTGCAAAACAAACATGCGCTTTCAACGCCTTGATCAATGAGGGAGAAGACTTCAATGTCTTAACTCACGATCATTGGACTCAACTTGGCAGACCACCACTTCAATCCACTAATGCGAAATTAAGCCCATATGGGTCCCATTCCTATGCACTTCTCGGCAAGGGCAGAGACGCCGTCTCTATTGAATCTGAGACTATCCCAATGGTTTTTTAAGTGTTGCCAAATGCTAAACATGCAGGCATGGAGTCACTGCTGGGGCGAACTTTCAAAAAGCAGACTCATTGCAATGTTGATTATGAGTCACAGCGCATCCACCTCGCAATAGGCAACGTTTGCATTGTCACAGCCTTCAGCAAGGGCTGCATGACCTCATCACTATCCTCAATGCCAACGGTAGAAATTTTCGTAACCAACTCCAAGGAGGGGATAGTGCGTGACCGCCACCTCCCAGATTTCATGAATCACATCCCACAACAGCAAAACCTAAAGCCCAACAGCCTAGATTTCAATTGCAGCCTAAGCAGCCACAACCGCCGCCTAGGAATCGCCGCTCCTATCCTCATAAAACCAAAAATGCTAAATCTAAGAGGCCAAGACGCAGCCACAACAAGAGCCACATGATCAAGCAAAGATGGGTCCCTAAAACCCTCTTGCATGCGCAAGGCTACTACATGGGCAACACCTAGCTATGGATCCCTAAGGCCTACATGGCCAAAGGCACTACTCATACGCCGCCCTCAAGCTTGATCAACCCAAGTCCCATAAACCCTCCAAACCATTAGCCGCAGCGCCCTCCAAAACCACAGCCATCCGACTCATCCACACCTAAACCCAAGAAAGTCACACAAGCCTATCGGCCCAAACAACAGACTCAGTCACATGAGTCATGACCCGACCAAGTCAACCCGACTCCCCAAATCCACCCTGAATGCAGCAGCCCGTCTGTCGTGGCTGCTCCTAATCCACCCATAATCCAAGCAGCCCAACCACAGACTCAAGCCCACACCCAACCGCAACTCTTCGTTGTCACCGGCTCTAGTTCTAGCAAACCTCGACCACCCGTCGGCCTTACACCCTCCTATGAATGCAAATCCTTTTTAGCGTTGGCCACCGACCTCGCTGAGGATACCGCGGATGACGTGGTGGAATGCATTAAACGACTAGACACCACCTTCATGTCACTAGCACTAAGCTACGACTGCTTGGACCTAGGACTGTTGGAGGAACCCTTCGCAACTGAAGTTCAAACCATGCCATGCTCCTAGGAGACCTTTGAATTCGCATTCACAAACGCTTCTCGCTCCGCTGTGCTGAATTGCTCAACAGCGAGATCTCCAAGGAGCAAGCCATCAAACAGCGTCTCATCACGTTATACGATCATTCAACGAGCCACTTCTGCTATCACTAATCAAGAAATCACAGTGTTATCAAAGCTCGATGATACTGACTCCCCATTCTTGAGGCATTGGTACACTCTTAGGCTGCAATGGGAAGTCGAAGGGTGCCGCATAATGACCAACACTGAGTAGCGCCGCGCTATCAAAACAGCGGAATACGACCCCACATATGTCGCGCCAACCTTGTATCGAGTGTTAACCACTCTTCGGAGCCACCCCATGGAAGAACACATCAAAGGACACCCCTACCTCGACCGCTTGTTGACTGAGGAAGAGTTACACATTGCTAGCCGTGTCAACTCTGGTGACTTTCTAACAGATGTTCTCACATACATCACACAAGTGGGGATTCAACCCTCTGATCTGGACTGCGAAGCTCACTTAGAGTACAACCCCCAGTTCTATGATTGGCTCCTTCACAAGTAACTCCTACGCCACCACGCCAAATGCCCTTGCCCTTCTGACCCTAAATCTTAGGAAGGATTCTTCTCAAGCTGGAAGGGGAGGGGGTGAGTGAGGTGAATCAAATCAGGCCAACCAAATCAAAATTAGTGAAACACATAAACATATATTATGAAAAACGGGCAAAAAGTCAAAGGTTGAAAAGGAAAATCAACAGTGGTTCTTAATGAATTCATTCAAAAATCATAGAGTTTCTCTTTTTCAGCAATTAGCAAATTACTATGTGGAAAGCACAAATGAAAATTTCGATTTATGACAAGAATGAAAAATGTCGCAACATGACCGTGCCCACCAGCTTCCATTCACGGAAGAGGAGAGAGCGCAGTACAGCATCACCCTGGAGAGCCACGACCAATTAAAATTCCGAACTGTTCATAATATAGAAGGATTAGTGGCCAAGGAAGAGGCGGCCAGGAGAGTCGTTGAAATCTACAACTTCAACAAGTACGTGGAAAGATTCGCATAAGAACCCGACCACACAAGTTGTGTGGAATTTCTCAGGCCTTACGACCCCGACAACGAATGCGGCACCGTCACAATAGGAAGGGGATAGAATGCCAAGCAAATGTTGGTTCGCTTAACCCCCGCCTTGGTGAAAAAGGCACTAGGACTAAAACCAAAAATGAAAAAGAAGCAGAAGAGAGATGTGTACGCCATGCTGGGGATGAGAAAGGAGGACGTGCTGATGAATGACGGCATCAACATCCAAGATATCCCCGACACAAAAACCAGGTTGCAAGAAAAACTGATACACGCGCTCTTTTCCAGCCAGCACTACAACGCATTGATGCACCGAATCAGTGTGCCGGTACTGGAGAATGTGGCGGCTCACACCCTACATGAAGTCGATTGGAACGGCTATGTGCATAAACCATCGACCAAGCAGCTAAAGCGCTGGCCTTAGGAAACATGCCCGCTGAAGGAGAATCCCCAGCGTCTAAGGCTGTAGAAAGAAAGAAGGCCTCCTCCAAAGCCTCATTCATCGCTTATGGGAGCATCTTAACAGCGATCATCCAGGAGGCTGTGAAAGAGACACAGGATGCAGAAGAGGGGGAAGGGGAAACGCCTGACAGGTCACCCCCTCATCAACACCAGGAGAGGTCCAATGATAGGACTGAGACCGAGGAAGAAGGTGAAGAATAGAAAAGCAAAAAGCAGGTCAAGGAAACCAAGAAGAAGGCAGCACAGAAGAAAAAGAAACCGGATGAAGGCTATAGGAAGGAGAAGGAGGACTTGGAAAAAGCAAAAAGACAATCCCTCAGGGAGGCCGAGAAGAGAGAAAGGAAGAGGAAGCAGGAAGAAGAAGAAACAACAGAGCAAGTCAAGAGGGCTAAAAAGGCGTCAAAGTAAGAGGCTGAAAGGAGAAGAAGAGAAGAGCATGAAGAAAAAGAGAAACTAGAGGAAGAATACAAAAAGGCCGAAAAGGAAAGGAAAAGAAGAGTTGCGGAGGAGGAAGAGGAATTAAGAAGAAAGGAAGAGGAGGACTTGGCCGAGGCCACACGCCGGTCCATTGAGCAGCAATGCAGGGCGAATGATCCAGAAGCCTAGAACCAGCTAAGGGAAGAATGGCCTAGCTCCAGCATGCAGGCACCCTCATGGCACCCTCCACTGAACCCATTATGCTCAACCCTAGCATCCCCACCGGCTTGGAAGTTTCCAACCTAGTGGCCTGGATGCAATACTTCATCAGTAAAGAAATGGCCCAAGGGAAGAGCATGAAAACCATGACCACGGGGCCAAAAAGGCCAACTGCAGATGCAGAATCGAGGCAGGACCAGAAGCGTCTGCGTGTGGAGGCCTCAACCATTCCCACCCATGCAATAATGACACCACCAGCCAGTTACAATGAATACGTCACCGAGCTGCTCTCCTAATTGGAGAGGGCAAAGGAGGAAAAGAGAGTAGCAGTGGGGCTGAGTTGGTGGCAGAGAAAGAGTCAGTGGCGGCCTTCCAACTGGAGAAAACTCGCAGCATAGCCATGCAACAACATCAAATATTTGAACTCAAGCAAGAATTGAAAGCAAAAGAAGACATGGAAGAAAGCTAGAAACAACGGCTTGAGGACGAAAATCAAAAATTATGCAAATGCAGCGGGAATACAAGCTCCTCCTGATGCAACATGGGGATCTGGAGGCAAAAACTGCCACCATTGAGCAAATGATGGAGGAACTAAGCACCAAAGAAGAGGAGAGAAGACAAGAGAGGAAGCAACAACGAAAAGAGATCGAGTCCATGACCGATCAACTACACCTCGGAAGGAAAGAATGCGAGAATATGAGCAAAGAACTCAGAGCCCGGGAGCAAAAGCTCATAACCCTAGCACAAAAGCAAGGGGAGAGCATGGAAGGAATGAGCAAAAGGGCCGAGGAATGGGCCACGTAGAACGAGAAACGGGTGAAGGCACTAGCGCGGCACCTCGCCTTGGTGGAGAAAGAAAAAATCTTGGCAGAAAGCAAAGCGGACGCTGCCCAGATAGCCTTCACTGCCCAGTAACATGCCTTCCTCAACACATTAGTGGACACAACCCGGCCGGAGGGAAAGGAGTCGTTGGAGGTGGTGCAAAAGAAACTGCACATCATACGCAGAGCCCTGCATGCGGGGCTATAGATGCCACCCCAACTTGCGGAGGTTAGGCTGGGCTTAGACAAACAATGAAAGTACCTGCTATTGGCCGGTCTAACCCCCTAGGAGGCGGATGCACTCGGCTTTGAGGAAGGGGCGCAGCTAGACGACCGGCAAGGGAGGTCACTAACATTGAATTCGTCATAAGAAGAACCAGCGAAGAAATAATCCCACAACCCCCCTCGCCGCACGATCAGGAACAACAACAACTCGACCCGCCCCTGGGGATAGACAAACCACACTCAAGGAGCAATGGAGAAAATTAGTGGAAGAAGCCAGAAGGCAATTGCAAGCCAAACCAGTCGTGCGGCCATCCGCATCCCTCCCACCATGCCCCGATGACCTCCCAATGCAATTCCACGTGGAGCTGGTGATCTGGAAACGGCAGGAAATCGAAAAGGACCCTTTTTCTTTCAATTTCCTCATGCCTAACAGCCTGAGAAGGGTCCTCCCAATTAAGGTAATGGAGGAGGTGATCGCGGTTGGCAGCCGACTGGGCCAAAAATGGCTGGAAGACAAGGCAAAGACCCCCACTCTGTGGGGCATGGAGGAATCAGAGTTTTGGCAAGACAAAGTGTTCGAGGTGCCCACACTGTAAGGGGTTATAACTGCCAACCTCTCTGGAGAAGGCGAATATGCCATATTAACATGCTAGCCTGGATGGCATTTTGCAACACCCTACCCTACGAGAGGAATGACCCCACATTCATGGCGTATCCTCGAAGGATAGGTGTGGATTTTGTTGCCACCCTCCATGGGCGGCATGACTTTCCCATCATCTATAACTCCAACGCCACCTCCTTCGAGAATGCCCTCCTTTTTATTTAGGAAGCCTAAGTGACTCCATGACGCGCTTTCTCGCAGACTTCTCCTCCTGTCCAGATCCCGCCTTTATAACTACATGTAATTACCTTAGGCTTCTTAAGCTATTACTCAAGCAAGATCCGACACCGCAAGAAAATGGCTTGCCCCCCCTCTTTTTTTATCCCAATGCTATTGATAGCTGCGCTATGGCACGCCTAATGATGAGAGCTAGCCTACTCCCCTCCTTTTTCCTAGCCCTCCTAGAGGACATGAATGACAGCCAATTTACTAGGTGTAATCACCCCTTCCTCTCCACCACCTCTCTCCACGGCCGCATGAACCTGAAAGGGTACATGCAAAGCCACCAATTTTTGTGCAAATCCCTCCGACCTCCTTCCCCCCCTCATTCAGATGAAGAGAATTAGGCCTGGCTGTCATTCCACTACTGTAACAAAAAAAAAAGAGAACAGCACGAAAAACACTTTCCACTGACTGGACAACATTGCCACTTGCAGAAGCACTTACCACCACATAAAGCACGATCACAGCACCTAAGGGTTCTTAAGTTAGGCGTGTCCGATGGCTTCGGTTGGCCGGCTCCACTCCCAACCCCCTAGCCCTTTTTGCTCCCTCACTTCACGCTTAGGGCACATCAAGGGCAGGACATACCTAGGGAGGTAACACTCGCCTATGGTTAGACCTGTCACCCTAAGCCACTTGCACCGCACCTCCCTTGGCACAAATGGGGTCCTCAAGTGTGGGACATCACCCAGGCTTGACCCACCTCCCCATTCCACTAGCATAAGCACAATGCACTAACACGATGAGGTAAGCACTCCCCTTAGGAACAGCACCGTACCTTCACCTTTCAAACATCAGAGAAAGCAACAAACCACTGACTTCAAAGGCCCCGTCAACCACACAATACCCATTTGGCTCCTTCGACAAAAAAATCACAGCTTCTACAAGCACCTAAATCTCCAAGTGGCCCTCACCATTGCACCACTTGGCCAATTGCCTACCAACCTACAACAACATCGACGTGCCATGGGACTGGCACCCGTCTAGGAGGGGGGTAATGTTAACCCCAAAGTCGAGATGGCAGAAAAAGGAAGGAAAAAGCAGAAAAAACATGGAAAAAGAGCAAAGACATGCAGGTGACCTCCAAAGCTAAGCCGAGGCAAAAAGCGCAATTTTATATGAAGAGCGCCTCAAAATACTCGGAAAACTCTTGTAAAAGAGTGCCAAGCTCCCTCATGTACCAATTGTAAAATACTAGACGGGTGTAGGCTAGAGACATAAGGCTAGAAGAGGGAGATGGAAAAAAGACCTTGCCACAAGGGCCGGTCATGTAAAAAAGGGATGGGTGCCCATGGGATTTTAGGGTTTATATATATAAAGTTCAAAAAGTGAATAAGAGCTCATTCTTTGGTGTGTGGCTAACAAGAGTCTTCTTCTTCTTCTCTTCTCCTCATCTTCTTGCTTGTGTGTGCTCTTGAGAGAGGGAGTGTGAGAGTGTGAGGGAGTGAGTGTGTGAGAGTGAGGGATCAAGAGGGTGAAGCTCTTCACCATCTCCTCTTCTCTTCTTCTCTTCTCTTCTCTTTACTTGCATGCGCGGCTATGGAGAATGGAGCTTGGAGATGGAGGAGGCTTGAGGATACTTGAGCTCGCATCTAGGATCGTGGAGCTACCAGGGTGTGTGAGAGAGGAGGCAACTCATATCGGCATCTACACTCATAGGATTGACGGCGCGTCGGCTAGGTGAGAGATACCCATTAGAGCTCACTTGGAATGCTTGAAACAATAAGCAGTCCGTGGGTCTTGGCGGTTGAGCAAAAGCTCCCACAGCTAGTAAAAATGGCAAAGCAGACCTAAATAAAGAGCCTATGAAGAAAAAAGTGAAAGCCAAGAAAGAGGCACCTAAGCCTATGAAGTGACCATATGTGTCAACTATAAGAAGGCTAACACAATGACCAAAGGCGATCACTATCCACTACTGTCTTGCATAGATTACATGATTGAGAGAGTGGCTGGGAAGGAGGCTTATAGCTTCCTTGATGGATTCTCCAAATACAATCAAGTTCAAGTTCACCCAGATGACTAGCACAATACTACTTTTGTCACTCATCACCCATATGCACATAGCATGGATTTTGTAAATGTTGTATCTCTCCAAACCATTCAACATGACTAGTCATATGATTAGATGCACCGGAATCAAAATACCCTACATCATCATGTGTCCTCTTTCTTGTAATAACATTCATCATATGTTGCATATCAAACAGATGCCTATTTTGTCTTCATTCTATCATGAAGACCATGCATAGTTTCCTTGCTCCAATTTAGTATTGTCTATGACTTCAAATTGCCAATACATCACCTTTTTATCTTTTGCATTCCATTCTTTCCATGCCTTTAAACTTCCATAGTTGAAGGGTCACTCAACTTTGGCTCCTTTTTTTCATGTGAAACAAACTCAAAGAGGCCTTTTCTAGTAAGGAGATTCATCGCACGAAACTTCCATGATGGATAGTTGTTCTTATCAAACTTCTCAATGATGGGGTTTCCGTGTTCTTTGCCATTAGCACAAAATTAATACAAAACAATAAGCAAGTTTCTACAACCTTTCACAACAAGTACATAGCAATATACCAAGGAGCCTTTGTCATTGACTACTCAATAGTACATGTAATTTGCAACCTGTTTGCAGATAAAATTTATGTTTGCTTCAAGGAAAATACCTCACAACTTAAAGATTCAAAATATGTAACTTGTGCACCCACTTTCAATCAACATCATTAAAATCATAGTATACCCTGAAACTAATGTTCGCAACCTTGCAGTCTAAAATAGGGCCCAAAACAGCCTCGAATGGCAAAAAAATGGTAACAAAGCTCTAAAGAGCATATTTGTAGAATATATAGTCTCTGCTTACACATTGAATGCCCTAGCAATCTAAGATGTGTGGTCTACCTTACTTTCGATGCCTCCACAAGTACTATCCAAGAAAAAGAGTGGAAGAATGGGAGAGCCCATTACCTGTTGCTTACGTACTCAGATCCTTGCTTCTTCTCCTTCACTTCAGTCTTCAAAATCAGCCTCTCTCAGTGGTGCCATACCGTTGCCAATAATTGCTACACCAAATACATACCATACACACAATAGAAAGCTTACTCGAGAACATAAGAAGAGATATGGAGGTAAAAACATTTTCTTACTAGTTTCTTCTTCTTCTTTTTTACACAATACAATGTACACAAAGTATAGATAAGATACAACATAAAGAAAAGTGACCTACTAAGACAAACAATGCATAATTGATTATTCTAATCGACTGGCGCTATAACTATGTCAGTTATAGATAGGTGCAACAAACTAAATACAATAAGTAATAAGTTAGTGGCCATCTGAGGATCGTAATGACCATCAATGTGCTAAGTATAGATGTGTGAACCCATCTAACCAGATGGTCCATCATCAATCCACACATGTTGAGCTTGCCAACTCAACATCATATTCCACATTGTATTTGGTTGCGTGCTTGAAAGGTCTTCTAAATAGAACTTGCTTGCATATATCCTCCTAATTTGGAAGCACATTAAAAAAAAGGGAATATTCTACATCTTAATAAGAAAGAAAATAGTGATTCTCCATAGGGTCAAATATCTATATTTGTTGGGACAACGTCAAGTTAACTCATCTCAGTCCATATATCATAAGTCAAGATGTTGTAATATGAATCTTGTCTATGAGAACATCAATAATAAGCTCTTGCTTGGTAGTTAGCTTGGCCCTAAGATATGCAAGATACATTACCTCTTCATCTTCCAAGTCAGTGCTTATGGATTCAACCTTTTGGATGTTAGGTTGAGTAGACTAGGTTAGGGTACTATGGGATGCCTTGTGTGTAAGCATAGCCAATACATCTTAGGTCAGCCTTTGTGATTTTATTTGTCTCCATGTAATCTGCTAGTGATAGCCTTGGCCCATGAGTTGCCAGCTTAGTCATCTTGTCAATTGATAGATGGATGTAAATATTCCTCTTCCATGTTTCCTCCTAATATTTCAAAACTTATAGACCTAAGGTCTAATCTGTTGTTAAGCATATCAATTAAGTATAAGGCTTGCAATAGCCAAATGAAACTCATAAATCTTTTTGTATGAGTTTGTATGTCATTTCATATTTGTACTTCTTTACTCTTGGATGTGACTATTTAGGGTCATTGTAGTAAAGCAATTGGCTTTCTAATCAAGATAGCCAACTAGAAATACAATTATTGTTGGGGATAAGAGTGCATGTGCCCACACCACCCTGAATTTACTTCACACACCATGACCACACACTTGTATATTGCAGTATAGGTGGTGGATGTCCATCAGTATCACTTTATTTTTTATTCTTTTAATGACTATTAAATAAGGAAAGGTTGATCTCACAAATTGTGACTGTTGGAGTTTCCACACATCGTACATCTCTCTCTCTTGCTCTTTTGCTCCATCCACCATAACTCTTACTTTGCTCTTGCTTCCACTTGTGTACTTCCACTCGAGCTCTACCTTTCATCTAGTATCAGAGCAGGCATTCAAGGAGCTTCTTCATCCTTTGCTTTAGCCTAGATTCAAAGCTTCAGCTCAAGGTTTCATGGCATATATTGTTTCTTCCTCCCAAGGTATGCATTGAGTCTTCCCTTCTCTTGGCTTGTTCCAGCTTGTCAAGGAGCTTTCTAAGGCTTACATGAGCCTTATTGAGTGCTTATTGAGCTAAGAAGTAGCCATTTTATCCATTTTGAGTGGATGCAAAGCATGCTGCAGAAGTCATAGACAACTATGGTAGCTTGACAACGCTTTTGTATTTTGGCCACAACTCTTATATATGATATTAGATTTAGGTGTTCTATAGCTAGAAACAAAGAGTGCATAGAGAGCTATAGATTTAAGCACTCATGGAGTTGATTTTGTACAAATTTTAGTTCTCTATTTTACATAGAATAAAATAGTTTTGGTTTGGATAGCAAGTAGTTGATTGGTTTATACTCTACTGATGCTTATGGGGAATGTTTACAATGCTTGGATGATGCATTGATTCTCTAAAAATAATTTTGGGTTGATTAGAGCTTGATTAGCTTACTCATTGAAGTTATTATTAATATAATAACAATTTGGACAGCAAGCATACACTAGTGAGCTCCATGCTTTGAATGCCTATTATGTCTATATGGTATTTTAGGTATGCTAAATATCTATGGTGATGTCTAGCATTGATATATGAGCCTAGATATGGTTATGACATGCTTTGACACTTGGATTTGAGCTATATTTGATGTACTTGGAATTTGGTCAATTTCTTTGAGCTTTCATACTTACTCACTTACAAGTATGAAGCTTCATTGGATAGTTATGCTCCCATATATATTTGTGATGTGCTTAGGCTTCCTAAATACTTTGATATATATGTCTTGAGCTTTGCTTGCTCACATTGCATTCTAAATTTACTTCTAGTGGAAGATGCTTGGAATTACTTAGCAAAGCTTGGTTCTTTGAGATAATAGGACTCTTGGTTCATATATATACTCTCTTATATGCTATTGGATGCAGTTACTCCTGCCTATGGACTAATTTGATTTCATATGCTTTGACACCGGCATTTTTCTTTGTTTCCTCTCTTGATGCTTCTCAATTGATCTATCCTTCATCTACATATTCTAAGTGTTGGCTGCTTGATTCGAGGTCTTCTTTTCATGTTACCTCGCATAACGATTGATTTTAGTCTTATCGTAGCATGATAGGTTCTGTGAGATTGGAAAATGACTTGGCATTGGATATTATTGGCATTGGGGATGTATGGCTACAATTTCCTTTAGGCAGCTCTTTTACTTTGCATTATGTACATCATGTACCGGCTTTTGACCAAAAGCCCTTCTATCTGTTGGAGAGTTGAATGATACATACTATTGTGTATCTTTTGGTGATTCCATATGGAAGATTACCCACCACGGGAACCTTGTTTTTGCTTAAGATGCCAAGGCTAGTAGCCTGTATCCTTTATATATATCTGGATACCTTGACCATGTTTTGACTATGGTTAATATACCACATGTATCTTAATGGCATTGTCACCTTGGGCACGTGTCCTTAAAGGGAATGAAAATGTTTACTCATTTGCAATATCTTCCACCTCTTGATGACAAATGTTTTGATTTTTGTGACCATTGTCTTTATGATAGGCAGACACACAAATTTCATAAGATGTCTCGTATTACACACATGGGTGAGCCTCTCGCTCTTGTGCATTTTGATGTATGTGGTCATATGTCGTGTCAATCATTGGGTAGCGTAAAGTACTTTGTTACATTCATTGATGATTACTCACATAAGGTATGGGCATATCCTATTAAGTGGAAATTAGATGTCTTATCTATCTTTTAGCATTGCCTTGATCTTGTTGAGAACCAATCTAGGTATAGGCTAAAATACCTAAGGTCTGACAATGGAAATGAGTATGTTTCTAAAGAATTTGAACAATTTTGTGATGAGAGAGGTATTAAGCATCAGTTGATTGCCTCGTACATCCACCTCTAAATGGTGTTGCAAAGTGCATGAGTAGAACCATTCAGGAAAGAGTCCCACATACTTAGTCAGGCAAGCTTACTACATCATTTTTGGGCTAAGGCAATTGCTACTATTGTACATTTGATAAACAAATCCCCATGCACTGCTATTGGTTGCCAGGTTGTAGAGGAGGTATGGTCTGGAAAATCTCTCTCATATACGTATCTTAGAGTCTTTTGATGTGAGGCTTTCTACCATGTACCCAAGGACAAACGCAATAAGTTTTATGCTTTCATGTATTCACAAGAATATCCTTGCAGTGATATGGATTCATATCTTTACAGGAAGAAGGCTTGTGATGTCAATCTTATTATCTTAATACTTTATATCTATGATATGTTGGTTGTTGGGACAGGTTGTGATGAGCTAAATGATTTGAAGACTCAGCTCAAGAAGAGCTTCGAGATAAAGGGTATAGGACATACCTCGCATATTCTTAGTATGAGCATCATACATACTCCATATAGATTGCTCTAAGGGGCTCCTTTACCTCTCACAAGAGGCGTATATATAGAAGGTGCTTGAGTGATTTCATATGCATGATGTTAAGCCTATTGGCTATCCTCTACCTTCCCATGTGAAGGCCAATTGTGCAAATTGTCCCTAGTCTAATGAGAAAAAGGCTAAGATGGCCAAGATCCCTTATGTATATCCAATGGACAATTTGATATATGCCATCATAGCCACTTGTCTTGATACATCATTTGAGTGGAAGTTGTGACACCCTATATGGCTACACTTGGCAGGTGACAATGGGACGCCATGAAGGGCATCATGAGGTACCTGAAAGAGACTATAGATATGTGCATTTATTATGGTAGCCAAGATATTATAGTCGAGGGTTACATTGACTCCAACTATATATAGAACATGCAGATAGTAGGAATTCCACCTCTGGGTATGTCTTCACCTTTGCTAGAGGTGCTGTTTTTTGGATGTCCACAGTGCAGAAATGCATGGCCTTATCTACTACAGAGGCAAAGTATATTGTAGCCACTAAGGCTTGCAAGGAGGCCCTATGGTTAGGGACCTTAACATTATTATTACTTTTACAATGCATTCCAATTCT
The DNA here is from genome assembly GCF_053477565.2 of Lygodium microphyllum. NCBI lineage: Eukaryota > Viridiplantae > Streptophyta > Polypodiopsida > Schizaeales > Lygodiaceae > Lygodium > Lygodium microphyllum. The sequence goes on from NC_141159.1 coordinate 30,411,490, forward strand.
ACGAGTGCTATTTAATTGGTCAAGAATTTGGTCTTCCATGTAAAGACAAAGCACATTGAGATATGCTATCACTTCATCAAGAAGGTGGTAGATGATAATTCTATTGAGCTGTCAAGAGCTTGACTAATGAGAATCTTATATATCTACTCATTAAAAGTCTCTTAGCAAAATGTTTTTCCTTCCTTAGGAAGATGATGGATGTAGGATGAGATGACTTCTATTTCTCATCCTATTATACTTTATGTACATTTGTACCTTGTCACTTTTTCCTTGCTCTCTCCTCACTAGAGACACATTCACCTTTAAGTGAGAGGTTATTGGGTACCCACATTTACTCACTATACACTCTATCTGTACACTTGTATATTTTAGGTGGTGGGTGCCCATCATTATCACTTTATTATTTATTCTTTCAATGATTATTGCATAAGGGAAGGCCAGTCACACATTGTGACTGTTTGAGTTTCCATATATGGTATCTCTCTCTCTCTCTCTCTCTCTCTCTTGCTCTCTTGCTCCATTCGCCATAGTTCTTGCTTCGTTGTTACTTTCACTTGTGTGCTTCCACTCAGGCTCTACCTTTCAACAATATGTTTCTTGATGCTCTCTTAATGTCAAGTAATGGTGCCTTACTTGTTGGAGCCTTGCAATATTGGAATTGAGAACTTGATGGCATCTTGGTTAGATGATTTCCCCCCCTTGACTTGTAATATTTCTTATGTCTATATATGGAAGTGATTGTTGTGACTTTGGACTATGATCCTAAATGACCTTAGGTCATGTTAGCACAGTGTGTGCTAGGTCCTTGTGATGTGACAAAGTTTTTCTCAGTTTACTTAATCATGGTTTTAAAAGCTTATTGTGGAGGTCATAAGGCACTATGGTGTTTCTTCCAATACTTGATTTCAAAACATACATGTTCTCAAGGCACTTTGAGACACTTTGATCTCAAAATACACAAGTGAGTTATGCAAAATAAGGCTTTATTTCTTTCAAATTTCAAGGTGCATTTATGCAAGCAATGCCAAAAAGAGTCATAGTCACCAAGATTTTGATGTCTCAACTTGAGTTGTCAGCAAGGCCAAGACTAGACTTCAAAAAGTGTGAAGCATAGAAGCGAGGGTGGTGTGGAAGTCCTAGTGTGAAAATGTGTGTGGAACTATGAGAGTGGAAGCCATAGTATGGAATTACGAGTGTGGAAGTCAAGTGTGGAAGTGTAAGAGTAAATATGCAAGTGTGGGAGTGCGAGAGTGAAAGTGTGAGTGTATAAGTCCTAGTGTGGAAGTGAAATCTTAGTGTGGGAGTGGATCTTGTGTGGAAGTGAAATGGGTGTGGGGCTAGTGTGGGAGTGAAGTGGTTCCTAGTGTGGAAGTGAAATGAGTCCTAGATCTAGTATGGGAGTGAAATGGGTAATGTGGTGTAGGGGGTGTGTTAGGTGGGTGTAAGTTTAGTGTGTTTGGTTTAATGTGTTTAAAGTGCATGTATGTGGTGTGAGAAGTGTGGTTGTGGGTGGTTGGTTTGCATGGGTGGAAGGAGTGAAGTGTGGGGTGTGTTTGGTGAGTGTGGTATGAATGTGTGAATGTACATGTTTAGCATATTAAGTGTGTATGTGTGGAAAAATGTATTGTGATGTAGGGGGTGTAGGCATTTTATGTGCGAAAAAAAGTTTGTATAGTTGAAGGGGATTTGTGTGCGAAAGTTTTTGTGCATGGTCTGCATTTGCATGCATGTTAGGGTGGGTTTGCATGTGTGAGTGTATGGAGTGTGTTTTGTGTGCATACGTGTAATTTAATGAGTGTGGGAAGTGGGTGTGTGAGTAGTTTAGTGAGAGAATTAGAGGCATGAACAAGGGAGTACAGTGCCTTGTGTGGAAGGGGGTTATGGCCATGTGTACACATGGAGGTTAGTTGTGAGTGTGAGTGTGAGTGTGAAAATACATGACTATAGGCTAGTAAGTGCACTAGTGTGTGATGTAGTGCAATGCATGGGATGTGAGAGTGTAATGAAGTGTGTGCAATTGCATATGCGATAAGTGTAGTTAAGCTACATGCACATGTGTACCCCTATAGATGCACAAGTGGGTTTCTATAGTGTGCTAAGTATGACTTGGTGCCTATGACCTCGCCACCTTATATTAAAGACATCAATTCTCAATCAAGCCACTAATTAGCTCAAGTGTTGTAATAAATCATGCAGCATGGTTAAATCATTAGTTGTGTAGAGGTTGCCTATGCAACACAACATGTGAAAGCACTTGCAATCAATGATAGTAGGTGACTTGTGAGTTCTAGCTAGCACAAACAAGAAACACAACCAGTCCAAATTGAAAAGATAGCTTTTGAGTTTTGCAGATATTTTTAAATTTATTTTAACATATTCTAACCACACACACACACACGCGCGCGCGCGCACATATGCACGCACGCACACGCACACGCACACGCACACGCGCGCGTGCACACACGCGCACACGCACACACACACGCACGCACGCATGCACGCACACACACACACACACACACACACACACACACACACACACACACACACACACACACACACACACACACACACACACATGCACGCACACACACACACACACACACACACACACACACACACACACACATGCACGCACACACACACACACACACACACACACACACACACACACACACACACACACACACACACACGATAGTAGGTGACATGTGAGTTGCAGCGAGCATAAACAAGAAACACAACAAGTCCAAACTAGAAAAAGAAAACATTGTGTATTTAATTTATTTTAAGATCTACTCATGGCAAGATCACATGATAGCAAATGACCTACGAATTGTAGCCCAACACAAACAAGAAACACAATAAGGCCAAATAAAAAACATAGCTTTTAAGTTTTGCAAATATTTTTAGATCTACTTTAACATCCTCCAACAAGACACACGCATCAAATTAATAATTCATTACAATAAGGTGCATCAATAATCCACAACAATGTTCCATAAGTACTAAAGTACAAATAACTCAAGTTTTGCACATTCATGGTTTTTGTTAGTATATCTCCCTTCTCTCCATGCACATATCATACAAGGGAAATATGTTGATAAGTCTTAATGATATCATAAAGTTCAGATTGACAAGAAGTGTTTTGCGTTTTGTATTTTTAGTTTTAAGTCTTTTATTGTTTTTTTCTAGGCATTTTTATGGTTTTTCTTTGTTTTTGAGTTCGTGTTTTGTGCTTTCTTCTACTCGAATAAATCCAATCTTTCCAATCTCAATCCAACAAGCCAATTCCTTCTAATTCGGCCTTCCTAAACTAGCCACATGTATTTCCAAGTATGGAATAGGCAAGTGTGGATTATCGATACCCCATCAATCCTATCCACACAAATAGATAAGCCTCCTATTCCACTACAAAATAGTAGTATGAAAACCTAAGTGGTTGCATCGTCATTTGCCCCAACAATGGAACCAAAATAATGGCCTCAGGACATTGGACATACTTCTATTCTTTCAAAAGCTACAACTAACTTAGATATATGGACCAAAGGGTCAAAGGACGAGTGATCAATGTTAATAGACTTAGAAAGGTCAGTCTAAATACATAGTCCATGGATCACTCTAAAGACACTAGTATTATACCAAAATAGGCCATTATCTTGAGTTGTTGAGAGGTTAAGTAAGCTTTTTCTAAATTTTGTGCTTATTGAAGACAAGGCATTCAAGTGTGCATGATAATTGAGGGTGATTTGGTTGTCTCCTTATGAGTCATGGGTATCTCATCGAGTGTAAAGTTGTAGTTTTGTAGTCTCACAAGGATAGCCTTTTAGTGAGGGAGGGGGGGTTAGTTTTTGAAGAGGGGAGTCTGATGGAAGTTGTGGTGAAGAAGTCCACGAGTACCTTCTATCTAGATGGGTATGTCTAAATATATTGCATCTTGATCTCTTAGGAGAGTCTCTATATGTCATTTTAGCTTCAATAAAATAGTCCTAAGTATCTACAATACTTGCACTTATTGTTTTATTATAGTTGTCCCAAGTTGCCTCATCAGAAGAGATAGTGGTAACTCCACTTGATCTCATAACATACAATGAAGCGGCATATTAGTGCTTCTCACTATCTAAATGTGTCTTGTAAAGTTATAAATACAATCCTTTGTTGCAATACCCTCTCCATGTCTCTATCTTCGATTAGTGCGAGGAGGTACAATTGTGGTCAATATCACATTTGAGGCTATGTGACAAGTAAATACCGTGAGGGATAGGCATGTGATAAAAGCCATCCTTTGAGAGGTGTGATAAGTGATTCATCATCATACCTAGTTGCTATGTGAGATTCACTGTCCTCTCATATATCCAACCTCTCAATGTCAATCATGATCACTTGGTTCAATTTAAGATGGATGAGCTCCAAGTGGGAACAATCAACTTTGTGATGAAATGGAGAGGGTTGGTTAATCTTGTTTCCATGCATGCTCAATTAGGTGTGCATGTGGGTGTAGCAACAATGGCATCAACATGTACTTCTAACAAGCTAGAGGACACAAATACCAGATGAGGACAATTTTGCACCCAAAATCATTGAAGAAAAATCATTTCTTAGAAGACAACCTTTGTGACTAGTGGTGCAACATGTACCTAAGCTCTAATGATCTCATGGGGTGTAGATGTTATATTTCGGGTCCTGCGTGTTGTCATCATAGCCAATCATCTCTCCATGGGCTACCAACCATTATAAAAGTTGCTATTTGATGATCTCACATAGAGAGCTTTGATTCTCAACCAAGCTAGAAACTTGTTGTCAAAGAAATTCTATTAAAACATATATCATAAAACCTCCTTGAAAAATATAAGGGTAGTATAATATTATAAAGCAATATATGCATTCTAGAACCATTGAAGAAAGGAGTTCAATGTGTCCAACCTTTGGATTTTAGAATTACACATTTTGTTCTTTTATATAGGATAATATGAAAAAAGTAGCACTATGGACTCAACATTAAGGCCTCCCAAGGTGCATGCCAAACATACATAAAACAATAAACTCTTTTTTATCCCATAGGGTCTAGATTTGACAACTATTTTTCTTGTCAAGGGCACTTTGTCTTGTCAAAACATGGTTTGAGAATGTTTACTTATCAAGAAGGTGTTGATTAGGTTCAAATAGTTTCATATGCTGATGTTTTATGATAAGAAATTCTTGAAACACTCTTAATTGATACGATTTGTGAAAAAATCACTAGATGGTATCAATTAAGAGTGTCTCAAGCAATTTCTTGTTATTTTTAAGTATGACATTGTTTCTAGTAGCCGATAAGGCATTTGTGTGTGCTAGGTGCAAAGCCATGTCCAATTGTTAGGGGGATTGCCTTACATGGTTTTGGGTGCTATGAGGGTGCCAATCAAACATTGAGGCTTGTTGTCCCCTTTGCGACTAACTCTATGGACCAATATTTAGATGCAAAATGATTTTTGTATTAATTGAATATTTGGGTTTACATTGACACTTGTGGTTAAGGGGCATCCAAACCTTGAACACACATTTTACAAGTGGTCTTTTTACTATGCCCATCTTGGTGACCAACCAAGTGGAGCTATAATCAACTTCTTACATCATACATCATACAAGGTGCTACATTGCTACCGGTGAGAATGTAACATGTGACGTTAGAAATTTCTTACATCATTTCGCTACCACTTGAGCCAGCGATTCCTGACCTATAGACCAATATTTAGAATCATCAATATATTACTAATTATCAATATATTACTAATTACTAACACATCAAACTAAAAAGAAGCTGACACGAGAGTCCACGGCTTGCCACCTCATGAGAGAATGAGAAGGAGCGGGATGGTGTGTCTTTGACAAGTGCTTGTTCATGCTTGATGCTTGTTGCGCTACCAAGGCAGTCTTGCCATAGCCTCTTTCTCACAGGACATACTTTGCTGCATCCCTGCCGTTCGCTTGTAAGGGGATCACAGATGGACCTGCAAGACAACAGCAAGAAGAAGGCGCACAAGAAGAAGAAGAATAAGCCCCCCTTTCCGGCGCCCTATACGGCGAGAAATGCACCTCAGAAACAGAAATCCATCACTCAGGTTTGGATCCTGAAGGAACAGCACAAGAACGTAAAAGATGCTCTTCAAGGTAAAACGATCAAAATTTAGAAGCACACTTGGACAGCAGCACGGTGTTTTTTTCATATCGTTTAATCTCCTTGCACAGAAGAGTCGATTGAATTCCATCAAGGAGAGGATGCACTCCCTTGCCCTGATTCCTACACAGCTGTGGAGGATCATGATTTGGAACAACTGACAACTCCAGAGGACAATGGCGCCGAGTCAGCAAACGCTTTGGAGCACTGTGATATGGATCCAGCATTAACCATGGAGATGGATTGTGCTAAGGACGATGTTCAAATTGTACCCCCAGTTGACACTTTGAATAGGGAAGGGTCGGCAGCTTCTGCCAAGGTGCGCTACCCGTGTAGATTTAGAATTCAGTGAAGTGCTTTTCTAGGTTGTCCGTGAGGTCTCTCTTTGTGCATAAATAATGCAATGTGGAAATGCTAAAATTGCGTATTGTGTGTTGATATTTGGATGATTATAGATCAGTTTTACAGTTGATTTCTGATGTAAATGCCAGTTGATGATGCATTTTGGGTTGACAGATTTTGTCTGTGCTTTTATATCTTCACTATCAAGGGATCATTGTGTTGTGCATGTCAGAATGATTTGGAGCAACAGAAGTAAAAAGATAGAGCTGCTGTAGACAAAAAGAACTGAATGAAAGAATAAGAACACATGAATTCCAGGATAATGAACTCGGGAAACAGAATCTATATACTAAGGCACAAGACTGTGTGCAAAGGCATGAGGTGTGGGCAGCCGGTAGAGTGCTCCTTGTGTGCATCACAAATTGCGTTTTTGTGATGGGAAGAGAAAAAGATGGGGATAAGACACCCCCACACTTCAAGAAAGAAGGAGCTTCTGTGGAGGAAAGGGGGGGCTTTCTACTCTCCTCCCTATTGTTGTTATTTATTTGCTTTATTAAAAAGCAGTCTTGCTGCTTTTAGAAGGTGCATCATGCATGTGCCTTCTTTTCCTTCTTCAGTAAGTCGTCTTCATCTCCATCATCATTATCGCCTTGCTGTAGTGCCCTATCTCCCCACCCCTATCATCACATGCCGCCTAGGAGTCGTGTAGCCCAGCTTGCCTTGGTGCTGTTGCAGCCTATTGTCAACACCTCAGCGGTGCCACCGAGCCCGTTGGGAGCTGCTGACAAGCTACCCGTTAGCTGCTTGAAGCTTGCTGTTTAAAGCTCGTCACCTCACCTACCTGCAGCACCGCCCGCCGTATCTCCTTTCCTTCCTTGCTATTGCATCTCCCTCCACTTGCATCACCATCACCATTGGCACACCTATTGCATCACCTGCCCACTTCGTCACCAACCTTGTTGTGAAGCCATGCAGCCTATCACTAGCTGCTCGTGGTGCTACTACTGCATTGTCACATGTGCCCTTGGTGCCTATTGCAGCGCCATGAGTCGCCTTGGTGCTATTGCACTGCCTGGTGTTGAGCTAACACACACCTTGTAGTTGATTAGCATTTTTAAATAGCCCCAAAACATGCTTAATTAATGAAAAACACAAATTCGGTGTGCGGTTCGCGAGAGTTTTAGTGGTTCCCTAAAACCTTGATTTTTTGGGGCACCCTTCAACATCTATAAATAGATGGGCTGCCTACCATTCAGCCTCATCCTTTTGTGTAGGTTTCTCACTCTACCGTGCAGATTTCAATAGTCACCTAACATCTATTGTCTAGCTATCACCAACTGTAACTTGAAGGGAGAAGCCCAAGTGGAAGCAAGAGAGGTGTGAGCTATGGGAGATGGAGAAAGAGAGCAAGAGAGAGAGAGACTCAAGATGTGGGAACTCTAACAATCACAATGTGTGACCAGTCTTCCCTTTATTCAAATGTCACTGAAATAATAAAGAATGAAGTGACAGTGATGGGCACCCGTCGCTTGCACTATGCAGGTGCGGGTACTATTAGTGTAGTAATACATGGGTGGCTAGACACAGGCACCTTTACTCCCAACAACCTCCCACTTAAAGGCGAATGTGCCTCGAGTGAAGAGGGAATAAGAAAAAAAAAAGTGATAAATTACAATGTGTAATTAGAGTACAACAGGATGAGGAATAGAGGTCATCTCATCCAATGCCCATCAACTTTCTAAGGAAGGAAAAACGCTTTGCTAGGAGACTTTTCGTGAGCAGATTTATAGGATTTTGATTAGTTGAGATCTTGATAAGATCAACAAACTTGTCCTCAATAACCTCTTTGATAAAGTGGTATTGCACCTCAATGTGCTTCATCTTCGCATGGAAGACTAGATTCTTGGCTAATTGGATAGCACTTAAAGAATCCGAATGCAATATAGGAACCACGTGAGTCATACCAAGGTTTGCCACTAGACAGCCTAACCAGAGAGCCTCCTTGCAAGCCTCAGTGGCTGTAACATACTCAGCCTCTGTAAGTGTTGTGTATTTTTGCACTGTGGACATCCAAGAAACAACACCCCTAGCAAAGGCAAACACAAAGGCAAACAGCTTCATTTGAGCATGGAATACGGGATTCCGTGCCAAGGCAATGCAACTCTGGTTGTTATAGTGCAGAATAGCAGGACGAGTCTAGGGGCAGCCAAGCTCCTCCAACAATCTCTGAAGCCACACAGTCTCATATGTGGTAGAAGACGCGGCTTGATACTCCACCTTAGTGGAGGATAGGGCTACCGTGGGCTGCTTCTTGCTACTCCAAGAGATAATACCTGCACCCAAGGTAAAACAATAGCTTGTAGTAGACCGCCTATGGTCCATATTGCCAGCCCAATCCGAATTACTCAAACTTGCAAGGATGAGATGGGAAGCACCTGTACTACTGGATAGTAAATCCCTAGGTTGGAGGTCTCCCTTAGAAACCGTAGTATCCTTTAAGCATCCTGCCAATGCACTTGTTGAGGTTTACGCATGAACCCTGTCAAGAGACCTACAACAAAACATAGATCAACCTGTGTGTTGAGGAGCCAAATCAACGATCCAATCGGCTGACGGTAGCGGGTAGCATCCGCCAAAGGAGAATCTAAGTGTGAAGTGGCCTTCCAATTTGGATTCATAGGAGTAGAATTGGACCGGCAATCCTCCATCTCAAAATCGCCAAGAGCTTCTTTACATATCTCTGCTGAGAGATGAAAATCCCCCTCCGAGTCTGATAAATCTCGTGGTCCAAAAAGAAATGGAGAAGTTTTAAATCCGTCATCTCGAACTTTTGATGTAAGGTTGCCTTCGTCTCTTCGATCTTCTGTGCATGGTCACCTGTAATAATCAAGTCATCAACATACAAAACAAACAACACACGACCATCCTCTGAAGTGTGCACGTAAAGTTGCGGATCGGCCCTGGAGCACTGATAGCCCAACTTTGCCTGAAGGAACGAGTCAATCTTCTAGCTCCAAGCACACGGAGCCTGCTTTAGGCCATACAAGGCCTTCTTCAACTTGTAAACCTTCCCATCTGAGGATCCAAAGCCAGGAGGCTGCTCTACATAGATATCCTCCTTCAAATTGCCATTCAAGAAGGCCGACTTTACATCGAACTGAAAGACGCGCCATCTCCTATGACCAGCCAAGGCAAGAACAGCACGGATCGTTGCCATATGAGCAATGGGGGCAAAAGTATCATGGAAATCAATGCCTGGGCGCCGAGCAAAGCCTTTAGCAACAAGGTGGGCCTTGTACTTGTCCAAAGAGCCATCACTATGGTACTTGGTCTTGAAGATCCATTTGACACCAATCACCTTCTTATGAGAAGGATGAGGCACAAGGTACCAAGTGCCATTCCGCTCAATAGCCTCCAACTTGGCTTCCATCGCTTTTTGCCAATGATCAGATTGTAAAGCCTTTTTCACGTAGGTAGCTCTCTATCCTGCATAACATGGGACATCAAACAATAGTTAGCGCAAACAAGCTCCGTAGAATGTGTATGGTGTCTCCGTGACCTCTGCGGTCTATGATGTCTATTCGTGGTCCATCTTGCGGTTGCCACTCCTCAGGGACCCCCTCGATCCCTGAATCTTGGAGCGTGGCATGAGCCCAATGAGGAGGATGTCGGATCTCGCCTCATCGCTCTCCATCTGCTAAAGTTTCTGGAAGGTCCACCGACAGCGGAGGAGCAATTGGTGAATCCATTGACTGGGAACTAAGCTCCTCATCCGAAGAAGAGTCCTCAAGAGGTACAGGCTCCAAAGGAATAGTCACTGGGGCCCAGCTATCACCGGGATCTCCAAGAATAGGGTGGTCCTCACCCCCCTCTAGGGCTGAAACCTCCACTAACTGAATGTCACGACTCGTGTAGACATCTCGCTTAACAGGATCATACAATCGATAGCCTTGAGATTGCGAGCTATAGTCCACAAACACGTGTCTTTTGGAAGCCGCTTCAAATTTGTCACCTGTGTCTTCAGGATGTGAACATAGGCATCACACCCAAAAACCCTAAAATAAGAAACATCTGGCTTGGACCCAAAGTACGTCTCATAAGGAGTTATACCAACAACATCAGAAGTAGGGGAACGATTAAGGCTGTGAATTATAGTAGCCACAACCTGATCCCATAGACATTGAGGTGTCTGACGATGCTCCAGCATGGTACGGGCCATCTCGATCACACTGCGATTCTTCCGCTCCAAGATGCCATTCTCCTAAGGGATATTTGTATTGGCAAACTCCTCGCAAATACCATGATCTGCACAAAAACGAGCAAACTCATTAGAAATAAATTCTCCGCCCTTATCCGATCGTAAGGTCTTCAACTTCCGCCCCGATCGATTCTCCTCAAAGAGCAACCAATCCTTAAAGTTAGAGAAAGCCTCTGACTTTAGCTTCAAGAAATAGGCTCATGTCATCTTGTTATAATCATCCATAATTAGTATGAAATACAAGATCCCTCTAAGGGACTCCGTCCTCATCGGTCCACAAAGATCGGTGGAAACAAGCTCCAAGGGTGTGGAAGACTGCCTCGAAGCCTTGCTGGGAACAACATCACGAGTCTGCTTCCCACGGATGCAGGATACACAAGGTTGCTGGCTCACCACAATATCTGGCAAACCTCGAACAAACTGGCCCTTAGACGCCTTCTGAAGGTAATCATAATTGAGGTGACCAAACCGAGCATACCAAAGCTTGGACTGAGTTTGAGAGGTAAGAAGAAGAGAAGTCAAGGCAGAAGAAGACCGCAACTTGTAGACTCCATTCTCCTCATAACTTGACGAAAGAACTTGTCTCGATTCTTGATCAAGAATTCGAAAAGAATCCACATCGAATTCGACCAAAAGGCCGAGGGCACAAATCTTGTGCACTGAGAGAAGATGATATGCCAAAGCTGGCACATAAAGTACCTTGGATGCATGGGCACCACCATGTCCATCTAGAATAAGATGCATGTTGCCCCGTCCCTATATAGGAATAGACGAACTGCCACCAATGAGAATTTGGCCATGCGAAGGTTGCAAATGAGCAAACACCTGTTGAAGAAGGAGTGTATGGGGCAGTATCAGAAGCTGTTAGGGGCAAATCCTCAACCACCTCTAAATGGAGGAAAGTAATTGATGAGGGAGTAGCCACCGCTCTGGAATCCTTTGAAGATTTCTCATTCTTCTCCTTGTTGAGGCAATCCTTCTTCCAGTGATCTGTTTTGCCACAAATGTGACAAGTGGATTCCTTATCTTTGTTCTTCTTAGATTTGTCCTCCTCCTTCTTCTTTTGGTCCTTTGGCTTCTTCTGTGAGGATTGACCAACCAAGGCTTTAGATTTCGAAGCATTGGTTCCTTTTAGTTGCTCCTCTTGGTCCAAGACCATAGGAACCAACTCTTCCCATTGAAGAGTCTTAGACCGCCCTAAAGCAATCAAGGTAGAATAAAAACCATTGAAGTGGGGCGGTAACTGTGAAAGGAGAGTTATTGCCATGTCTTCAAAAGCGATCACCTTCATTGCGTTTTGAATCTGCATCTGGAGCTACCTCAGCTTGTTGATATGCTCCCGCATGGACGATGACTTGTTGACACTCATGGTCCGCATCTGCACTTCCAAAGAAACTCGCTTCATGACGGTCATCCGATTATACATCTGATCCAACTCTAGCCATATCTCCTGGGCCACCGTCAAATGCTTAATATGGCTGCTCGGTTATGGCGACTACATGGTCACACACACTAGATACATGCAATGGATATAGAGTGTCACTCTTACAGCCTCTAGTAATGATTCTAGATCCCTTACATATCTTCCATTTGCCATCCCCAAAAGTGGTGTGATAGCCTTTGTCATCTTGCTGCCTTGTGCTTATCAAGCTCTTCTTGAGCTAGGATACATGCCTCACATGATCCAAGGTAAACACTGAACCATGCTGAAATTCCAACTGCACATTGCCAAGCCTTGCAATATCACATGCATAGTTGTCCCCAAATGGACAATACCATGTTTGCAACTATTGTAGTCAGAGAACCACTCACGATGTGGTGTTATATGGAATGAAGTACCCGAATTGAGAATCCAAGTGTGCATGTCTACATTGACTTCCTCTATCTTGGCATTGCTCTTCTTTGCAGGTTGCCTGTTCTTTTTCTCATCCTTGCTATCATCAATCTTTTTACCCTTGCCCTTCTTTTTCTTCCACTTATAGCAGCACTCTCTTCTTTGCAAGTTGCCTATTCTTTTTCTCATCCTTGCTATCATCAATCTTTTTACCCTTGCCCTTCTTTTTTTTTCCACTTATAGCAGTCACGCTTAAAGTGTCCTTTCTTGTCACAATGATGGCACTCTACATCTTTCCCACGAGACTTGCTGCGCCCTTTATTTTTAGATTTTCCCTTCTGTTGGGATGTGCACTAGTATGCAATGCACTGGAAGACTTGCTGGCTGCATTATTCTGTCTATTCAGCTCTTCCATAAGCAAAGAGCTCTCCACATTAGAATACATCAACGTGGCTTTTGAATTACTCATGGTTGTCTTGCATGTATCGTAGCTTTCAGACAAAGTGCATAGCAGGAAAGTGGCTTTGAACTCATCATCAATTTGAAACTTCAAAGCAACTAGTTGGCTGAAAATCGAGTTAAACTCATTGAGATGTACAGACATGGCTGTATCTTCCTTCATGCAAAGGTCCATCAATTTCTTCAACCAATAAACCTTGCTAGCAGCATTTTTCTAAGCATACAACACCTCAAGTCTAATCCACATAGCATAGGCAGAATCCAACTTCTCTGTATTGAACAATGAAGAGTCTAAAACTGAAAGCTCTATCGTAGAGCTTGGAAGCTTATCCAGATCTTCCCAATCCTCTTCCTCTGTCTGCTGGTTGTACCACCTTTTTCTTAATGGGCTTTACTTGTTTCTTTCGCACCAAGACATTGTAGCACTGCTTCTGCCATATGGCAAAGTTATGTGCACCCTGAAGCTTCTTGATGTGCAAAAGGTTGCTGCTATCACTGCTGCTAGCCATGATTATAGCCCAAAGATGACTCAAATGTCACCAAATATAAGCCCAATCTGTCACGCAAATGACCAACATGAAAGACAAGTACCAACCAGCAATATTTCTGAAATCTTGCGCTTAGTACCACCTACTGATCATGTCCAAGTAGAGCCAGGTATATGGGTTCAAAACCATACCTCAGTACATTACCAAATAGGATTTGATAGCATTATGGATAACTTGTCTGCATGTAAGACCTGCTGTCTATAGTATACAGCATGAAAATCTTTGCAAAAGCTGATATATGTCATAGCCCAAAATTGAGGCACAAAGCGTGTGCAATCACTGTCCAAGCATATGCCAATGATTCAGCACCAAATCAGTATCCGATGTTGGGAATAAAGGGCCATTGTGCTTTTATATGTGCATGGGTGTGAACACACCCTTAGCACATTGTACTTTCATACATATATCTATCTAAAAACCTAAAGTGGTACTCTCGTCATTGTACCGAAAAACGTGTTCACTCTCTACTTTGCTCACTCGCACTCTCTGTCTCTCTCACAGCGTGCAACGACTGTCTACCTCGATCTCCGTGCCTAACCTTTCCCTACAAATTGGTATTAGAGTTGGCAAGAGACAGCCAAGGTGCTGCAGGAGTTCGATGAGTAGTAGTTGAGAGGCAGTTGACAGGAGCAACAGGCACTTGATGGGCTGATGAGCGTGTGACGGGCTGGGTGAATAGGCGATGAGCGGGATAGGTCAATTGCGTGACCAAGCAGGCGACAACTGCACGCGACAGGCAATAGTTGCACGCGACGGAGCGACTGTATGGCGGGCACAGCGACGAGTGTGTAACAGCGAACATGCGGGCGTCACAGCGCACGACTGATGGGTCAACGGGCCCGTCAGAATTTTTCCAAAAATTCAATCTTTTTTTGAAATTTCTTTCACCCATTGACAGGGTTTCGCACGCGTAAGCACAAAATCTCAGATCTGTGCAAAATTGGCTCAGAAATTTGGGGCTTTTCTCGAATCTGGGGATCTCAACACAGAATTGGACAATCTAACTTAGAAATTGCAAAGTCGGTACACATTTGCCCGGGAATTTTGGGGCTTTTCACATTTTAGTGAATTTCTTTCAATTTCATTGAAATTAGTGCATGCAGGACTTGGAAAATTTGGGGATTTGTCTAGATTTTGTGTGAGCAAGATGCAACAACGATATTTGTCTCAGAAATTGTAGGAATTTGTGACATTTTGTCCCCTACATTTGGGGCTTTTCATGTACATGCACAAATTGGGCTGAAATTGACCCAATTTCTCGACATTGAGGCACATTGGACCCCGTGCAATTTGGGGCTTCTGTGATTTGGGCAAAATTTGTGCAGCATTTGGTCATTTTATGTACATGCAGGTTGAATTCCACGCAATTTGGACATCAACACTTGGTAAAATTTGGGGGTTTTGCTGAAATTGCTTTATTTTGGCAAATTGGATAGTCCTATGCATGACAGAGGAAATGCAAATGTGTGTTTGATGCTTTGAGCAAAAAATTTTGGGGCTTTTGACCGTTCGTGTCAAATTTTATGCCCGTGGGTACATGTACAACAGAAATTGCAGCTTAAATTTTGGGATTTCTCATCTAATGTGATGCACATGCCCTTTGGAACAGCTGTAATCAGTTGGATAATGCCGTAGCACTTGGTTTGGTGCTTCTGAAAACTTAATTATAGATCTGAAATCTGTACTTCTTCGTGGTCATTTATTGCCGATTGGTACTTTTTTGTACCTTGGGTGACAGTTTGGGCCTGCATTTACTGGTTTTTTGGTCACATTTGGGCTGAAAACCATGGCTGGCAGCAATGACAGCAGTAATTTGATGCATATAAAGAAGCTTGAAGGCGCACATAATTTTGCAGTTTGGCAAAAACAGTGCTACAATATCCTGTTACAAAAGAAGCAGGCAAAGCCGATCAAAACTAAAGGGACAAAGCTTGCGGACATGGATCAGGACGATTGGGATGAGTTGAATGAGCTTACACGCTCAACCATAGAGCTATCGATTTCTAATGCCTTGCTCTTCAACATTGAAGGTTTGGATTCTGCATATGCTATATGGACTAGACTGGAAGAACTGTATGCACAGAAGAGTGTTGCAAGCAAAGTGTATTGGCTGAAAAAGCTTATGGATTTGCGTATGAAAGAAGGTACAGCAATGTCTACTCACTTGAGTGAGTTTAACTCCATTTTCAGCCAGCTGGTTGCCTTGAAGTTCATGATTGATGAGGAATTTAAGGCTACTTTCTTGCTTTGCACTCTACCAGAAAGTTGGGATACATTCAGGACTGCTATGAGCAATTCTAATGTGATCCTTTTGTATGCTGATGTAGAGAGTGCTCTACTTATGGAAGAGATGAATCGGCAGAACAATGCATCCAGTAAGTCTTCTAGTGCTTTGCATACTAGGGGCAGATCACAACAAAAGGGCAAATATGATGGCAAGGGACACAGTAAATCACGTGGCAAAGATGTTGAATGCAATCATTGTGGCAAGAAGGGTCACTTTAAACGTGACTGCTACAAATGGAAGAAAGAGAAAGGAAATGCAAGAAGATAGATGACTGCAAGGAAGAGAAGAAGGACAGTCAGCCTAAGAAGAGCAGTGTAAAAATTGAAGAGGTGAATGTAGTCACTCATGACAGTGATAGTGGGAGTGATGTACTCTTTGTCTCTTCACATTTTGGTGCACATGCTCTACTTGCAGATACAGATGATGACATGCATATCTCGATTCTTGATTCAGGTGCTTCCTTTCATGTCACCCCTCATCGTGAGTGGTTTTCTGCCTATACAGGGGGTCGACATGGTGTTGTGCATCTTGGGGACAACTATGCATGTGAGATTGCAGGTATTGGCAGTGTGCAGTTACAATTTCAGCATGGCTCTGTCTTTACACTTCAGCATGTACGGCATGTACCTCAGCTCAAGAAGAGCTTGATCAGCACAAGGCAGCTAGATGATCATAGTTTTCATACCACCTTTGGTGATGGAAAATGGAAGATCTGTAAGGGATCTAGGGTTATTGTCAGAGGTTGCAAGAGTGATACGTTGTATCCACTTCATGTATCTAGTGTGCGTGACCATGTTGTTGCCGTGACCGATCAGGCAAGTGTTTCTTTGTGGCATGGCCGGTTGGGACATATGAGTCAAATAGGAATGAAAGTGCTTTCTCGTTTGGGTTACTTGCCTTGTCTTTGTTATGCTGATTTTGAGCACTGTGATCATTGTATTTATGGCAAACATGCACAGACTTCTCACAAAAAGTCTCTTTCTTTGAAATCTTCTCCTCTAGAGTTAGTACATTTGGATGTATGTTAAATGCAAGGATTATCTTTAGGGGGAAAGAAATATTTTGTCACCTTTGTCGATGATGCTACACGGAAAGTATGGGTTTACCCTATTTGTAGCAAGGATGAAGTGCTTGATAAGTTTAAAAAATTCTTGGCATTGGCTGAAAATCAGATAGATAAGACACTTAAGTGTCTTCGCTCTGACAATGGTGGGGAATATGTGTCAAAAGCCTTCGATGCATTTTGTGGCAGCAAAGGGATAAAGAGGGAGCTCACTGTCCCTCGTAATCCACCCAAAATGGAGTTGCAGAGCGTATGAATCAGACCATACAGGATAAGGTCTGTACAATGCTGTCTCATGTTACATTACCCCATGGTTTTTGGGCAGAGGCTATTATGACAGCCCTTCACTTGATTAATTGATTACCAAACAGATCTTTGTGGGAGGGGGGGGGGGTGTTTCCCAAGAAGCGTGGTCTTTGTGGGGGGGGGGGGGGGTTTCCCAAGAAGCCTGGTTGGGCAAGCCACCTTTATATGCTCATCTGAAAGTGTTTGGCTGCGAGGCTTTTTTGCACATTCATAAAGAAAAATGCAGCAAACTTGAGCCAAACTCCTGTAAATGCATTTTCCTAGGATATGGTGATGAGGGTGAAATGGGGTATAAATTGTGGGATCCTGAGAAAGGGAAAGTAGTACGCAGCAATAACGTTATCTTCTGGGAAGATCACATGCACAAACAGCCAGAAAAGACTGAGGAGGTCCGTAGGGTTGTATTTTGGGAAGAAATACCTTTTGGACAGCAAAATGTGCCCGCTATACAGTAGCAAATACCTGTTGTAAATGAACCTGTAAATACAGGAAATGATGCTGGAAATGATCAACCAGCTATTGCCCATGAAAATGAGCCATTACATGTGCAGGAACAGCCAGGACAGCAAGCTGTTAATGCTGATTTGTAGGCTGAAATGCCAGGACAGTGTCCTGAAAATGGAAATTTGTAGGAACAGCCAGCAAACAATGACCATTGGGTTAGGAGATCGTCTAGGGCTACTAGACAACTTGACAGATTTGTTCCTGGTGTAATTAATGTGGCTGAGTATGTCATGTTGACAGACTGTGGTGAACCGTCTTGCTTCAAGGAAGCAATGGACAGATAGGACAGTAAGAAATGGTATAAAGCCATGCTGTCAGAGATGGAATCTCTTGAAAAAAATGACACTTGGGACTTGGTGCTGTTGCCTAAAGGGCAGAAAACCCTTCCATGCAAATGGGTTTACAAAATGAAGGTCACTTCTGGTTCCTCATCAAAGTACAAAGCAAGATTGGTTGCAAAGGCGTACAAGTAGGAGCATGGAATTGACTTTGATGAGATTTTCTCTCCTGTAGTTAAGATGACTACATTGAGAACCATTTTGGGGTTGGTTGCAGTTGAGGATATGGAGCTCATACAGATTGATGTAAAGACTGCGGTTTTACATGGTGATCTGCATGAAGACATATATATGCAGCAGCCTGAAGGGTTTGTTGAACAAGGGAAAGGAAAAATGGTATGTCAACTCAAAAGGAGTTTGTATGGGCTGAAACAAGCACCAAGAGAATGGTATCATAAGTTTCATACATTCATGCAGTCCCAAGGCTTTCATAGAAGTCAAGTGGATCACTACTTGTACACCAAGAAGGCAGCAGATGGTAGTCTGATTATCTTGGTTTTGTATGTAGATGACATGTTGATTGCTGGCAGGGATACTCATGCCTTGGATTCACTGAAGCAAAGTCTTCATGGCAGCTTTGATATGAAGGATCTGGGTGATGCAAATCACATTCTTGGCATGCGAATACTCAGAGATAGATCTAAAGGCTTACTATATCTATCTCAGCAGGAGTATATCTCCAAAGTTTTACAGCATTTCAATATGGAGGGGGGGGGGGGGGAACAATTCGGGTTCCATTGCCTCCATATGTGAAACTCAGTGCAAAGGACAACCCTACATCTGATGATGAGAAGGTTGAAATGACCAAGATACCATATGCTTCAGCTGTTGGCAGTTTGATGTATGCTATGTTTGCTACACGTCCTGACATTGCTTTTGTAGTGGGAGTGGTTAGTAGATACATGGCAAACCCTGGCAAAAAGCGTTGGGATGCAGTGAAAGGTATTATGAGATACCTCAAAGGCACAAAGGAAATGTGCATCTGCTTTGGAAAGCAGAAGGCATCTATTGTTGGCTTTACGGATGCAGACTATGCTGGTCATGCGGACTGCAGGAAGTCCACTTTTGGGTATGTGTTTACTTTCACAAAGAGGAGCAGTCTCTTGGATCTCCAGGCTACAAAAGTGTGTTGCATTGTCTACTACAGAGGCAGAGTATGTAGCTGCCACTGAGGCATACAAGGAGGCTTTATGGCTTTCACGTCTGGCGGGAGAGCTTGGCATCACAGAGTTACCTGTTTTCCATTGTGATAGTCAAAGTGCTATCATGCTAGCACGGAATCCTATCTTTCATGCAAAGACAAAGCACATACAGGTGAAGTACCACTTCATTAGAGATGTACTTGACAGCAAGAGCATTGAGCTTGTCGAAGTGCATACAGATGATAATCATGCAGACCTTCTCACGAAGGGTCTTCCAGCAGAGCGGTTTGCTCATTGCTGACAGATGATGGGAGCTGGATAGATATATTTATATCAGCTTTGTACATACTTAGACTTAGCTGATTCTTTTCTCCTCTTAAGGCACATTGCCTTTAGGTGGGAGGTTGTTGGGAATAAAGGGCCATTGTGCCTTTTATATGTGCAAGGGTGTGAACACACCCTTAGCACATTGTACTTTCATACATATATCTATCTAAAAACCTAAAGTGGTACTCTTGTCATTGTACCAAAAAACGTGTTCACTCTCTACTCTGCTCACTCGCACTCTCTCTATCTCTCTCACAGCGTGCAATGACTGTCTACCTCGATCTCTGTGCCTAACCTTTCCCTACATCCGAAGACATCAATAGGAATCATAAATTTGTACCACATGCTCTTGCAGATATTGTAGCTGGAACCTGCAGTTTTATTACAGCCAATGACAATGTTGGCAAGTCCAAATCCAAGATCAAAACATCCCCATAATCACCTTTGAGTGCATTACATCCATGGTAGACATCAGTGCATCATAGAAAGCACCCAAAATGGTAGCCATAAGCATTAGGCATAACATAATCCTTGTGCAATGCATTCGATCCTGTGTATTCCACCAAGCATATCTCTGTCCAAACTGAGCAAACAGCTGCTCAAATCAGTACCAAAATGATGGCCAATCGATTGGCAAACATCCCCAAGGTGTCCAGCATCAGATGGGCATGAATAGGCATCACATAAACATCACAACTGAGCATGTGGCATCAAAATAGGATGCTGTTCTGTATTTCCAGCCTGTAAACCTGTAATTTCAAGCCCCTGACTGAGAGTGTGTAGCTTGAAGCTCAATGCCAAGTCAAAGATCAAGGCCAAGAACCAATGGCAAGCATCTAGGAGTTGCCAATGAAGTGTGTAGGTGGCCAATGGTTGCCAAGAAGGGGGACATGCTGATCACGACCTGTCTAGGGCTGCCTGTAAAAATGGTGCAATCTGCATGCTACTGTCCTGGAGGGCTGAGGGCAATGATGAGCACCAATGAGAATTAAGAGAGCTCAAAGGGGTCCCAAAGAACCCTCTCACAAGGCCTCAATAGGCATCCATCAACATAGATGAGAGTAGGCTCTGATTTGGACCTTCACAGGCTGACCGTGGCTGCCAATCCTGCAGGTATTGAATTGTCTGCTGAAGTAATGTGGGGGAGCTCCTCTAGATGTCCAGCCTTGATACCAGCTTGAAGCGAAGGATTCAAGATAGAACTTCTTCTATGCTTCAATGGAGATGCAATAGGTTGAGAGAGAAGAGAGCAGACACATGTATGGGTACAATGACTTGTACCTCTTTAGGTTTTTCAGATAGATATATCAAACAGAGTACAATATCTGTAAAGGGTATGTTTACACGCGTGTAGGGCGCAAGCACGGTGGTGCTTTATTCCCAACATGTTTTGTTGGCTGGAAATTTTCAGCAAGTTTTGGGCATATGGTATGGTTAGACAACAATGGCCAATGTTATGACTGCGATGCCTTATGGAAATTCGAGTGCAGTATAGTTTTGCTTTGGCCCAATATAGTGCAATCGAGGACAATTTGCAGGGATTTCAAGGGGGGAGTTTTGTCACAAGGACGTGAAATTTTTGAGATGCTTTCCTCTTGCAGTAACATTTGATTAATTTAATAATCAATTTGTGATGCCTTATGGAAATTCCAGTACAGTATACTTTTGGTTTGGCCCAATACTGTGCAATTGAGAACGATTGCAGGGATTTCAAGGGGGGAGGTCTGTCACAAGGATGTGAAATTTTTGAGATGCTTTCCTCTTGCTAGTAATATTTGATTAATTTCATAATCAAATTGTAATGTTATAAGGCAAATGTGATGCATATGGTAGTCATTTCATGGTAAGAAGCTAGGGGACTCGAGGAAGCAGTGAGTATTAAGGGTAAAAGTTGTGACAAGTTATGCCAACTGGATTCATAGTAGCTAAGAAACGCGTTTCTTTCAGTTTGAAACTTACGAAACGTTTCTTAAAGTACGAGATGTTTCTGAGAGTAAAAAACATGGTGTTTTTTTTTTTGTTTGAGTTGGAACCCAAAATATAGTTTTTCGACAAAAATTATGGGGCAATGTTAAACATGATGATGATAATGTGTAATGACTCGTGAAGGCTTAAGATTTTGGATGAGAGATTGATTTTTTTGTAATTTTGTTTGATTATTGGACTTTGTTAATCTAGTATCTATTCTTGTCTTGACAGTTGATTATTATACGACTTTAGTCTCATTTATGAGTTATTTATGATATATTATGATTCATTCTTGATTTTGACATTTTGTTAGTTTGTTTTGAAATGAGAATCATGATGTTGCAACTTAATTCAGTCCATATTGTAGATAGGTTATTTACATGTTTATTTCAATTTTCTTTGTATGATGTGTATGAATCATAATGTTTGAGTTCTAAACCATACTATAGCTTGTCCAAAGACTAACTTTGATATAAGTGACGAGTCAATAATGGATAATGGATGAGTAATGTATTATTCTTCAATCCATTGTTTGAGTATCTTATTTTCTCAGCCATTTGAAGAGTTTCTCAGCTAAATTTGATGGCAACAGTGAGATTTCTGTTGTAAATTCTGATGCTCAACAAAAATTAGGGTTTAGTAGCCACCTTGGGACCCATGCTAGCAATTAGAGGCATTGTATATTGAAATCAGCAATTGGAATTCAAGGAATTACGAGGGCTTCTAGATGCTTGGCCATCCCATTTGATTTGGGACCGCATTTGGTCAGTTAGGTATCATGAGAATATGTATTTTTGCAAGTTGCACTTGACGTGTGGGTTAATTATTAATCACATGTTTAAGTAAATGCCGCTCATGTGAGGTGCAACTGAGGTTAGTGCAAATTAATGAGCTTGGGACCAGAGGGAATCGGTGGATGCCAAAGGCAAAGTTGCAATTAGTCATGTCGCACAAATACCAGGAAGTATCTGGTGCTAGCTGTTGGCCTAAGTCATTTATTTGGCCAGAAGTGTCAGTTGGTGATACTGGAGATGTGACATTTAATGGTACTTAATGTTGATCTAATGGTTAAAAATGACACAGGGACACTCGTTAGATGAAGTAGCCTAGCCAATTTAATTGCTGGCTGATCAGACTATTTTCTTGGGCATTGAAATAATTATTATATTTAATTTCAGTAGTTTTAGACTTAAAATTAATATAACAATGTGGATAATGCTGGAAATTCAGTTTACAAGGTTGCCACTTAGCAAACTTGTGCATGCAAGTTTGGGAAAGCTAAATTGGGACTACAGGGAGAAGGGAATATTATTTTTGCATTTTGGAGTTGTTGAAAAGAGAGGTTGGGCTGTTACTGCCTACTTTTAGGGCCATTTCTCAGCCATTGGAGACCATTTTGGTGAAGGTGATTGCATATTTCTGACCAAGGGAAGCTGGTGATCGTGGTTGCTGCACTTTTTTTTTGAAGATTACAACCTTTGATTCTCTCTTTGCTGTTGGTGAATTCGTCGAATAGTGGAAAACTGGGTCAGTAGCTCAACTTCACTAAATTTTAGTGACAAATCTTTGAATTTTCTCTCTCTACAGTATTCTCTCTCTTTCTCTAGGCATTTTCCAGCTTTGCTCCAAGTTTCACAGCAATCCAGCCATTGGATGTGGAAATTTTGGGTGAGTCTGTTGTAGCCCTAATTTGTGGCAGAAATTAGGGTTTAGGAGTTGCCTTGGGAAGCATGCCAGACATTGAAGACTCCAAGACCTGAATTATTCAGGGCTGAAGGTTATTTTTCACCTGAAATCAGATGGAGGACCAACTAGGCATCAAAATTTGGGGCATGTCCACTCTTCTTGAAGTGGATGAAGGCCAATTGATTGTTTGAATCAAGTAGCAAATCAGATTGAAGACTTGCTGATCATTTTGGACAGCAAGGGGAGTTTGGATTGCGAAGGGGATTGGGAGAATCCCATGGTAAATCATATTATACTTTAATAAAGCTAAAGAAATATTGAAAGCGGTGCCAGTTTTTGGTCAATCGGGTGTCCATTGTCCAAAGATTGGTAGGTAAAATTTTATGTTCAATTTTGCAATAAATACTTGGTGTTGTAATTAAGTTGTAATTAGGGAATTACCACCCATTTAGTTTAGAAGGCTAGTTTTATAGGGGTCCAATTTGTACAAGTCCTAGGTGAAGATCAAGAGGCAAATTGTGCGAAAGGCTTGCTGATCGGTTGTGATAGCAAGGGGTTTTTGAATCAATGGAGAAGATCAAGAAATCCGAGTTGTACTCCATCTAATTGCAATACAAGATAAAGAAATACCGCAAGGGACAGTAGTTTTGGGGCCAATAGGGTTTCCAATGTCCAAGATTGTATGGTAAAGTGTGCATTTCAGTTTTTGTTAATTTGTTAATTGCTGTAATTAATTGGTTGATCAGGGTTTACCACCCTCTCTGAGAAGGAAGGTTGGTTTTAGGCTACTGCTTGTACGGCTGTTTGCACTTGATCTTGCTGCTGCCCAACCGATCCACCTTGGTGCTCGGACTGCTGCCCACAATTGTCCTTGCTTGTGTGCTTATCTTGGAGGTGTCAATCTTCTAACATGTCCAACCATCTGGATAGCTGCATTTTAGGCCTAATTAGTGATGTGCTGCTAGACAACTCTTGGAGGACACACACTGCAACACTCAGCTGCAGGCTGCAATTTTTTGCCTGTCCACTTCTCTAAGCTCCGACTGGGATTTCAACACTCCGGATCTGTCTTCAGTGGATGTCACACCCCAACACCTCCCTCAGCCCATTCCCACAAGAGCCATTGGCTGTTGGCCACCTCTTTCTGTTAGCATTTTGTACAAGCATTCGTTTACATTCAGCTCTCATTCAATTTCTTTAGTATATCTTCTTCTCTATTTTGCATTTTTGTGTTTGTGTTTGAATTATTGTCTTGTAGTCACATTTGTAAGTTTTTTGTTTTCCTAATGCAAGCCTTATCTCTATGGCTCTATCAATGGTCACACTAGATTCCTTTACTAGTCTGCTCAATGGTTGGTGGAGCAAGTGCTTGTATAATCTTGCCATGAAAAATTTGTAACTGTCCATTGTATCATCCCCCTTGCATCAATCAGTGCTATTGCTCAAGCACCATTCCTTGGTGGTGTAGTGGACTGAATTATGGAAAAAGTAGTAGTGCAGGAAACTTATCCATCAATGTTTTCTCCTAGTAGTAGCAGGTTAGAGCTAAAAGCATAGCACCAACCAAGAGCGAGCAACAATGATAATAGATATGTGTGAGAGTGTGGGAGTATCAAATAAGATGCACACGTAGGAAGGTTTACTATGAACACCTTCCTAGGAACCTCTAAAACACTTTATAATGCAACCAATCATACTTTGACATCCCCTCTTGTAGCCAAATAAGGTATATAGTATTTGATGGATGCAATAAAGAAAAAACTCTGTCCCTTTCTAATATGCACTAGTGTAATCGATTCCACTCTTATCCTTGTAGAATATGAAGAAGCATGTGGTTATGTGGTAGAAGTTTTTGAACCTTGATCCATCCTAGCCAATTTGAGAGATTGAATACAAGAAGGTATCTTTGGCACCTCCTACTAGAAGGCTTTAAATGATGGTTGAAAGCTCCTTAAGTTTGAACTTGCCGCTGAGATACTCATTAGCAGTCATGATTGTGTTAGAATATCAAGCTCCTGCTACTCTTCAGTCAGTCTATCTTTATGTGTGTGACCGACATTAGCTAGATACAGCTGTACATATGTGTGACATTCAATAAGTCGGTGTAGTCAGTGACTTTACCACAGTTAGTCTTGGTTAGTCATACCTATGTGTGTAAGTATCTTTCAGTTAGTATGATGGAAGAATAATGGAAGAAGAACAACAATGAGCTGAGGCTCATCTTCCGCTCCACTCTAGCTCTCTTCCTCTCTTCCAACATGGTATCAGAGCTTGAACGCTTGAAGCTTGAAGGCTTAGCAGTGGCCATTTGACATCAAGACATCAGATCTGAAGAAAACGTTTTTTTGAATTTCTCATAGATTTTGAGATATTCAGTACAGACCTGTGCAGACTGGCTGTTTACTGTAGTAAACAACAGGTGATTCTAGGACACTGGTGGCTTTCAAACATTGATATTTGTATGGTTATAGTTTGTTACTGGGATGTTTTGTCACTACCATAGAATGTTTTGAACTGATTTGAGCTTGGTTTATGCTCAGTTGACTGTGTTTTTTCATTGTTGGAATACAGTTTAGAGTAAGTAGGTTGTCAGGAAAACTGTCATGAATTGCAGGAAACTGTCCTGAATAGTAGGAAATTGATCCTGAAGTGTAGGAAAAGGAGTCAGATACTTACAGGTTGTATACATCACTGAATATCTAAGCTAAAACTATGGCAAATGCTTAAGGCACTGACAATATCACTCAAATTATGAAAGAAAAGCTGGACAACAAAAATTTTGCTTTATGGAAGTTCCGTATGAAGAATTTTTTGGTTGGCAGAGGTTATTTGGGACTTATGTACAGGTAATGAGGTTGAATCTGAAATGCATGAAAGGAATCCGACAAATGATCCGAAAAGGGCTCATAAGCTATAGATTAAGAGAGCATTCAAGGTGTTACATTGGTTTTCCTTATGTATATTAGATGCTATGCTTATACAGATTACTGGATGTAGTTCCCCAAAGGATGCATGGGACATACTTATGAAGAATTATGGAAATGTAACACATGCAAGAAAGATTCAGCTAAAGCAACAGTTCAATAACATGTCTAGGAATGACAGAAGCATTCAGGCTTACACTACAGAGATCAAGAACATAGCGGATTAGCTTGCCACCATTGGATCTTCAGTGTTTGAGGATGATATGATTGCAGTGACATTGAATGGACTTGGCAAAGAGTATAAAGTGTTTGATACGCCTATTTCTGTGAGAACTGAATCTCTTGATTGGGTTGAGCTGATTGCTTTGCTGCTACATGAGGCAGTTAAGCATGGGTTGAATATAGGTTCTAGTATATCTCAAAGCAGAGACATTGTTCTTTACTCTAGCGAGCGTGGTAGAGGCGGCAGAGGCCGTGGCTCCTTTCGAGGTCGAGGAGACACTAGAAATACTTATGGACAACATCAGCAGAATGCCTGGCATGGCACAAATACACAGGGCCAGCGTGGATCTGGCGGCTTTAGAGGCAGGGGGAGATCACCCCACGGTAGAGGTGGTGGATTTGGTTCATGGCAGTCAAATGATCAGTTAAATAGAGATAATGACTGTCATTACTGCGGCGGATATAGACACATTGCAAAGAATTGTTACAAGAAGCAGGGATATATGAAGGCAAAGGGCAAACAACATGGGCACTATGCATCTTCTAGCGGTGCTCATGAGCAGATTGACAGATTGTTTGCCATGCAGCATGTGTCTAAGAATGCATCTAGGCAGAACAGAGATGAGAGATGGTACATTGATTCAGGGGCTTCAAATCATATGACACCTCATGGAGAATGGTTTGATGAGATGATTACAGGTTCACATGGTTATGTGTGTACTGGGGATGACACCCAACATGACATTGAACACACAGGAATTGTTTTGTTGTTGATGCCTGATGGCAAGAAAAAGAGCGTGCATGATGTACTACATGTGCCTATAATAACCAAGAATCTTTTATCAGTTGGACAGATGGCAAAACAGAATCTGAAGGTGAGATTTAATAGAGATGGATGCTTTGTTGAAGAATATGGTAATGGCTGTAAATTGATTGCTAGAGGTCGAAGAGATGGCAGAATGTTTACTCTTGATGCGTCAATTCCAGAATTGAAAGAAACCATGTTTGTATATGATGATGGTGCTATACGAGATGTTGAGATATGGCATAAGTGGATTGGCTATGTGAATGTACAAAAGCTGAAATCTATGCAGCAGAAGGAGACTGCCTAAGTTCAAGTATCATGACTTTGGACATGTATGTGATGCATGTCAGTTTGGAAAGCAGACACAGTTTTCATTTATGAGACATGTACGAAATAGCTCACGACCCTTGCAGTTGGTACATTCAGATGTATGGGGTCCGTCTCATAATGCTTCGTTTGGTGGTGCTTGTTATTATGTATCCTTCATTGATGATTTCAGTAGGTATACTTGGCTTTATATACTGAAACATAAGGATGATGTGTTTGATGCATTCAAGGACTTCAAGAAGCATGCTGAAAATGAGTTGAGCTGTAAAATTTCATGTCTTAGATCAGATGGAGGTGGAAAATATGTCTCTAATTACTTTGACAGGTACCTTGCTAAACCTGGGATCAGAAGATAGTTAACTTGTAGCTGTACACCGCAGCAAAATGGTGTAGGAGAAAGGAAAAATAGGGTATTGATGAAATTGGCAAGAGCTATGCTGAATGAAAAGAGTTTGCCAAATGGTTATTGGGCTGAAGCAATAGTGACTGCTGCCTATGTGCTGAATAGAATCCCTACAGCAGGGATTCATGATGTAACTCCATATGAGAGGTTGTATGGTCATAAACCTGACATTTTACACTTGAAGGTATTTACAGCATTGCATATGTATATGTTTCTGATGAAAAGAGGAAGAAATTGAATCCTAAAGCTGTCAAGAGCTGAAAATACACCTACAGTGAGTACATCTATGAGTGGTCCTACAGGTGATGGGTCACCTACAGTAAGTTCTTGGTCAGGATGCTTGCGGAGTCGTATTCCTACGTCCATTGACACGGATATGTCAGTGAGGGGGAGATTGGATAAGGGAAAAGAAAAGATGCTTGAGGATGTAACAGGTCCACTTACAACAGGTTATGAGTCATCTAACAGCGATAGTTTGAATAGTGAGTTGGGCATTCCGTCTATTATGACGCATGGAGCAAGGCAAAGTCGTTATGTACCGCCTCATAAGAGGCAAGCTCAGAGTGAGCCACAGTTACGAAGATCTAAGAGAGTCTGAAAACCAGTTGATAGGTTTACATACACTGGTTATTCAGCCCGCCATTATGCATATATGGCTAGTGTGATAGGTTACAAAGAACCTATAAAGTTTGATGATATAGTTATAGATGATAATTGGTGTGTTGCCATGGATGAGGAGTATGCAGCCCTGGTTGAAAATGAGACATGGGAATTGGTTGAGTTGCTTGAAGGCAAAGTCCCCATTGGTTGCAAATGGGTGTACAAGGTTAAGTGCAAGTCAGATGGTTCGTTAGAACACTATAAGGCCAGGCTGGTTGTAAAAGGGTATGCACAGTAATATGGCCTTGACTATGAGGAGACTTTCAGTCCGGTGGCTAAAATGGCAACAGTTAGAACTGTCATTGCTTTGGCAGCATGCAAAGGCTGGAAATTATGGCAAATGGACGTCAAGAATGCTTTCTTTAACGGTGATTTGGTTGAGGAAGTATATATGGAGCAGCCTGAAGGCTATGTTCACCCGGACTTTTCTACACATGTATGTAAGCTGAAAAAGGCTTTATATGGACTGAAACAGACACCTAGCGCATGGAATACTCGGATCAGCAATTATTTACAGCAACATGGATTTAGATTGGGTGATGCAGATCATAGTCTGTTCATGAAGAAGACAGATCATGGATATGTGTTTCTAGTGGTTTATGTAGATGATCTTATCATCACTGGAGATAATAAAGAGAACATTGCTGAAATTAAATCATGTTTACAGGTTGAATTCAGAGTCAAAGACCTTGGTGAGCTAAAGTATTTTCTTGGGATTGAGGTAGTCTCTACGCCTCAAGGTATATGGCTGCTATAGAAGTAGTATGCTAATGACATGTTACAGAAGTATGGTATGGCTGAATGCAAGCCAATGGAGACACCTCTTGATCAGAATACCAAGCTACAAATTAATGTTGGGAATGACATAGAGAATGCGACGATGTATCAACAGATGGTGGGTAGCTTAATATACTAGACTATTACCCGTCCTGACTTATGTTATGCAGTGGGGCTAATTAGTCAGTTCATGCAGAAGTTTTGTAAACTACATTTAGATGCAGTCAGGAGGATCATGAGATATATAAAGGGTATTATAGATTATGGGCTATTTTATGTATATGGAAAATCCCTTGACTTAACAGGTTTTACTGATGCTGATTGGGCTAGTTGTGCCTATGACAGGAGGTCAACTAGTGGTTATGCATTTGAATTGGGCAGCAGTATGATCAGTTGGCAGAGTAAGGAACAACCTACTGTTGCATTGTCGAGTATAGAAGTTGAGTATAGAGGAGCTGCCTTAGCGGCTTGCGAAGTAGTTTGGTTAATGAAATTGCTGAAAGACTTGGGAATATAGCTGGAAAGCAGAGTGAGATTGCATTGTGATAACCTCAGCAGTGTTATGTTGGCTAGCAATCATGTCTACCGTGCTAGGTCCAAACATATTGAGGTTCACTACCATTTCATTAGAGAAATGGTTATTACAGGGCAGATTTACTTGATTCATGTGAAGATTGAAGACCAGGTAGCAGATATATTTACCAAGTCTCTTGGTAAAGAAAAGTTCATATATTTCAGACAGCTACTTGGAGTTTATCAGATGGTTTGAGCTTGAGGGGGAGTGTTAGAATATCAAGCTCGCGCTACTCTTCAGTCAGTCTATCTTTATGTGTGTGACTGACATTAGTTGGATACAGTTGTACATGTGTGTGACATTCAATAAGTCTGTGTAGTCAGTGACTTAACCATAGTTAGTCTTGGTTAGTCATACCTATGTGTGTAAGTCTCTTTCAATTAGTATGATGGAAGAATAATGGAAGAAGAACAACAATGAGCTGAGGCTCATCTTCCGCTCCACTCTGTCTCTCTCCCTCTCTTCCAACAGATTGTCATGCCTTGTCATCTCCCGCATGTGAGTCTCAGTCTGAGTCAGATGAGGGCTTTAGGAGCTCTGACCTGTTTGTCAGGTGTTTTGATGGAGGAGGTAGCTCGTTCTAGAGCACTTAGTTTATTGCCTTTCAGTGAATTTTCTCCCCTAGTGGGATTTTGTGTGCATTTCCCAGGCAATTTCTGCATACAATTGTTTTCCTTCCTTGCCGGACTTTGTCCATACTTTCTAGGATTCTTTTGAGCCCATTTGGCATTTTTACTAGCATTAAATGCTGGTCGGCCATATTTTTGGCCCCAGATTGCAGTCGGCCAGATTTGGGGTTAGTTGGCTATATATAGCTTGCACCTCCCACACTTGGCATTCATCTTCCTCCTTCCTTGGCAGGTGCACACTCCAACTCCCTCATCTTCCTCTGTCTCCGGTGCATCGTCATCATCAGCCTTTGTGCCCTCATTGATGCTATGGGATGCGTAGGGACCGATCAGTCCTCTTTTTGTATTGACCATTCTTTCCTTGTTCGGTGCAGATTTTTTTCTTTTTTTCTTGCAATCTCTCTCTGTTCCTTTGTCTTTGTGTACATGTTCACTTTCCTCTTTCCGTTGCGCACTCTCATAAGTACTCTCTAGTGAGAACTCCGCCTTGGAACTCCCTCTTAGAACATATTTCAAATAAGGTTTGAGAGGCCAATGGGTATGATCATAGTTGAATGCATTTTGTTTACAAGAGATGAAAGACTTTCTTTTGGAGTACTACAAGAGAGAGAAGTGACAAGGAACATACACACTAGTCCCAAGCAAGCAAAGTCTTGTACCTTTGATGGAGGGAGAAAGTATTTATGTTATTTACTGCTGTTATTTGTGAAAGAGAGATTGGATCTCAAGAGTGGGGTGTATCAGTCTGATGTCTGTCCATGTGCAGATCATGGGGGATCAGAACCATCATGCACCCTTGCAAGAGAGAGGGAGGATGCATTTATGTCATTCACTGCTGTTATTTGTAAAAGAGAGCTCAGATGTGAAGAGGGGTGTATCAGTCTGGTGTCTGTCCATGTGCAGATCATGGGGGATCAGAACCATTATGCACCCTTGCAAGAGAGATCGTGCAGAATAAAGAGGAAGGACCTTGATTGATTATACTGAACTTTCAACATATGAGGCACAATGCAGGAGCATGAGCCAAATAACGGACTATCAGCCACTCAGATTACATTAAATGGCATAGGTAGCAATTCATCAATCACATAAACAGCTTACAATTAGAATCATTGCATTATACAGCAGGAACATGAGCCAAACTAGAAAGTTTGAAGATATGGCAACCAATGTGTACACGTTTCATTGCAAAGACCTGTTGCTTAGTATCAACAATGGCCATCATTTTGCTTAAGCATGAATGACAAGCAGGTTTGCATTGCATGCACTTCTGGAATCTTTTTCCTACAATGTCCTATACTTGGTGGATGTAATTAGGAGAGCTTCACGTCTTTTTCACCTTCAACTCCATAACTACATACATTCATTTTGTTTTCAATACACTTTGAAACTTGTCAGGGTTTTTACATTCATGTCTGCAACTGACGTATTTTGTGTGGATGGCTGCTGTGGATTTGTTCTGGGGTGGATGCCTCTTAATAACTGATGCTAGCCTCAAAGTATGATTGATGCTTGACTTCTTTCATCGTTTGTTACGGTGTGAGGATGATGGATAGTTGTTTTATGTATTGCAATGACTTTGTGTTTGAGACTCTTCAAAAGTATATTTTCGTGTACATGAATGGCTTTAATGAGAATTGAAGCGCCTTCATATATGTATAGTACACTATTTTCAGTCCCTTGTGTTCCTCTTTTATATGTAACACAGGTGGATCTGAAGAACAATAATAAGAAGCAACTGCAGAAGGAGGAAAAGAACACAGTCCTTTGTCCTGCTCCTCATGCTACCAAAAGTTCAAGTCAGAATATGAAAGCATGTGCTCAGGTATGGGTCAAGAAGGAGCAGAAGGAAGCTTCTCCAGGTAAAAAATCTGACATGGAAAATAATAACATGTACTGACCAGGTTAATTTAAAAGCAATTACAGTAGATTCTATGATGTGACATTTTCCTTGAAAATTCTCCTACCTTGGTGATTTTAATGCTCGTGTAGTTATGTGGGATGAAGACACACAGCCAACAAAATCTGAGGGCAATGAAATAGAGCCAGCAGCAGTTTTGGAGGAGAATGACATGGGGCTAGCATTACCCACGGAGCTGGATTCTTTGACTGAATATGCAAAGGAAGCTGCTCCAGTGGCTGAGTTTTTGGAGAATGAGGAGTTTACGGCTTCTGTTAAGGTGACTGGAATTGAATTTTCCAGCGAATAATGAATCAGATAGTGACCCTGCAGACAGTAAAACCTGTTTTGGCTGGAAATAAAACCGGTGTCATCCATCTGTCATGCAAATATTTGTCCTTAATCTATACTAAAAAGCTTCTTCTGGTTGTTTTGTGCATCATTCATACAGTAAATTATAATTGGGTTTTTTCAAAATGGATATAGACATATATATACGTGTGTGCATGCACGTGTGTGTGTGCCCGTTAATTTAAAAAAACCTCAGGCTATTGTGTTTGCATACGCGTATTGGAGTCTGGAATTGTGTCCCTTCGACCTAAGTATGCGAACTTGTTCAACATGATAAGTGGAATTATTGGAACATGTGATAGAATTTCCCTTAGGGGCAGACTTGAGTGAAGTGAATAGATTACATTGAGAAGTAATATGCTGAGTGGCACCACTGTCAATGTGCCATATATCTTAATCCACAACAGACATGCAAGAATCATGTAAAGAAGTTTGAAGGTTCATGTGGGAGCTTTCGCTCAACCGCCAAGATCCACGGATGCTTATTGTTTCAAGCGTTCCAAGCGAGCTCTAATGGCTACCTCTCACATAGCCGACGCGCCATCGATCCTATGAGTGTAGTGAGCTTACCTTGATGCCGATATGAGTCGCCTTCTCTCTTGCGCACTCGGGTAGCTCCACGATCCTAGATGCTAGCTCAAGCATCCTCAAGTCTTCTCCATCTCCAAGCTCCATCCACCATAGCCGCGCGCGCAAGAGAAGAGAAGAGAAGAGAAGAGAAGAAGAGAAGAGGAGATGGTGAAGAGCTTCACCCTCTTGATCCCTCACTCCCACACACTCACTCTCTCACATTCTCACACTCCCTCTCTCAAGAGCACACACAAGCAAGGAGGAGAGAAGAAGAGATGAGTTCTTGTTAGCCACACACCAAAGAATGAGCTTCTCATTCACTTTTCAACTTTATATACAAAACCCTAAATCCCTTTTGGGCGGTCATCCCCTTATCCCTTTTTTTACATGGCCGGCCGTGACCTAGGCCCTTTTTTCCATTGTCCTTCTATCTTCATAGCTTTCTTTCCATCCGCCCGTCTACATTTACAAATGGCACGGGTGAGAGCCCGGCGCTTCTTAAATTAAATCATGATGCGCTTGCGCTCTTTTACAAAAGTATTGACTTGCGCTTTTCCTTGTGCGCCTTTTTCTCTTATTTAGGACTTTTCTGCGCTTCTTGTGTTTTTAGGTTTTTCTTGGCGCGCCTTCGTCTTACGTTTCACTTTGCCTCGGCTTTTGTATTTTGCTTTAGCTTTTTCAGATTTTCCACCTTGTTCGTCTGATGGTTAACATTATCCCCCTTTTAGACGAGTGCCAGTCCCATGGCACTCATCGTCGTAGGTAGCAGGCTTTGGCCTACACAAAAGACGTGGGTGGAAGGGACATCAGTGGTTGCCGTGAAGGAGTGTTGGTGGTGGTGTGGAGGAAGGTCATTAAGGGCACGTTGGTGGCTTAGGTGGCTGGTGGTAGGGTTGTTGGAGTTGGTGGTAGGGGTAAGCATTGTGAATTCTCTAATGCTCTGGAAGTTGTAACCTATAATAAATACCATTAATCTTTTCAATGACTTGAAATGATCTATAATTTCTTGCTTTGAGCTTAGTGACTTGGGATGAAGGCTTGTTAGATATTCTTAGATGAGCTTTGTGAAATTTTAGCTACTCCCAATCTCCTTTTTGTAAAATCAAGTGTTTTCTATGCTTATATGTTGTTTTTTTTTGTTTTTCTTGAGATCTTTGGATAGCTGGTATAAGTTGGGCAAAAGCTGTTTCTATATCACGCATTAACTTATTGGCATGAAATATATTCTCCTTTGTTTTGAGAATATGTAGTAAGAGTGGTAAGGATGTTGAAGCAAAAACAACTATGAAATACTCGACAACCCTGAAACTATCAATATCAAGAAATTAAATAAATATCGAAAGTTTGTAAGAATTATTGGACATTGATAAGAATTTGTCGATACAAATTCTAATGTCTAAACAGACTTGGAAAAGCATTTTGAAATCCTGCTAAGTGTGGGTTAGGGGTACTGAGACTTTTGCCCTTATCATACGTGCTATCATTTTGACCAGTGGTCTTTTCATGTGTTCCCAGCCATCATAGTGTTATGCTTCCGGTCCATCACAGTCCATAAGTGGCATCCGTCTAGTATGATAAAGGCTTGGGGCCCCAACTGGCTACCCCATAGAGTAGTGTGGGCATATTTAAAGTGTCAAAAAGCCACAATTTGGTAGGAGGCTCTTGAAAGTGTGTGTGTGCACACAGCCGCTCTAGAGTACCCAAAGCAGCATATGTCCGTGCAAGCCTAGCCTTTGAAGTCTCCTTCCATGAAAATTGTGCCCCTTTGAAAGTGACCTCGAGATATACATATTGTCTAACCATTTCCATAGGCTGACTATCATACATAAAGTGGTGCGCTGAGCATGTCACCCAAGCTGCTGAGGTGTTAAGGACTATAATTTTAGTCTTTCCAAGATTAACCTTGAGACCTTTATCTTCACAGAACACATGCAATGCATCTAGATGCCGTTGTAGTCCCTCTGGTGAATTTGAGATAAGCACCATATCATCAGCATATAACAAAATTGGTATCAGTACCCCAGCCAAGTTGGCTACCATACCACCCTATCTCTGCATATAATCAGAAATCTTATCAATGTATAGTTCAAATAGCAAAGGAGAGAGGGGATAGCCTTGCTTTACACCCACCATACTAGACATTGAGTTTGTTGTGCCTCCAGGCGCTTGTACTCTCCCTGTTACAATTTCATACAATGCATAAATACACCACTGCATATCCTTTGGGACCCCAATGGCTCGCAACCTTTGCATGAGTCTTGCACCTTGCACATTATCAAAGGCTTTGTGGAGGTCCACAAAACAACAATAGATTTTTTGCCCCCGTGATTGTCCCTCCTCAATCAAGGCCCTTAGTGTGAATATATGGTCTAGCGTATTGTATCCGTGGCAAAAGCCTGCTTGTCCTGTAGACCATATTTTCTTTGTTTCAGCCTACCAACTCAACTCATGCTCTACAATAGAGGCATATATCTTTGCTAGCATATGGCCAATCATAATAGTGCGGTAGTTATTAGCGACCAATGGATCTTTACTCTTAAAAATCGACACTATTCTGTGGTCACACCAGCTTATTGGAAACCCCTCACATACGGCTCTATTGAAGAGATTTGTCAAGATAGGGGCTAGTGCATAACATGGATGTGTAAAATGCTCTGCCACAAGGCCATCTTGATCATGTGCTCTCCCATTCTTCAACCTTCAAATGGCATATCTCACCATCTTTTCCGTAAAGAGACTAGATTGTGTTGGCCTAGAGTTTGATAGACAAGGTATCTGCTCTTGTGATACCCTAGCATGTTCATGCCATACCGTAGGTGATGTCAATTGAATTGGGGGCTGTCTCTTGTGAAATTTCCTCCATGCCTTCTTGCTCTCTCTGCTTAAAAACAATTGATACATCTCTAACTCTAGTTTGGCTAAATAATCGCTCTTCTTTATCCGCACAAGACGACGAAAGACGTTTTGTGCTTGCTTATGTGTGCATGTCCCTAGTGTAATATCCCTTTGAAATCATCAGTCTCAAACTTGATGTGACCTAGACCATGAATCTTGATTGCGGAGTTATCATCCATATCGGACATTTTTGGCTATAGGGGCTCTAGAGACAAAAATATCCTAGATGGGGGTCATATGATGGGTGGCTCCACTATCCATTATTCAAATAGGAGAAGATGTGCTTGGTCAGGTAGAGTGAGCCTCTATAGTTGCATTGTCAGGATGTAACTCATGAATATTAACTAAGTTTTTATCCTTTGATGTCTCTATAGAGACGAGGTGCCCTCGGTCCAGTAGGCCAATCAAACATGCCCTCTAGAGTTGAGAACGAAATTGGTTGTGCTATTGACTAGTGGCAATGTGGCTGGCCTCACTACTACCCTTGATTTTGGTTGCCAATACCTTGGCCCCCCTATTGGGGATTACTCGAGTGAGTGGCAGGGATTTGAGTCTTAGATTTGGGTTGGGTGCCTCTTGCCTTTGACTGACATTGGTTATCAAAGTGACCAACCTTTTGACAGTGTTGACAATACTTGTTTTTCTTTGGTATATTTTGCCTCTTGGGAAGGACTAGGAGTTCCCTTGTAACTCACTAGCTTGGTCTTGAGTTTGAGTTTGAGTTTGAGTTTGATTTTGATTTTGGTTTTGATTTTTCTCGTCTTTTCCTTGCTGTCCCTTTTGAGGAGAAACTATGAGAGCCCCTTCTAAGAAGGACACACTATGAAACCGATTGAACAGTTGAGCGTAACATAGTTGCTGATACTCAAATTCATAAAACTTAAGTGGACCGTGCGATCAGTTGTTGCACAAAATGGAGGTATTTTCTAGGTAGCTTTTTTAGGAACAAGGTGGTTTGGTTATCAGGGGACTTGGGAGCCCCCATAGTGAAGAATTCAATGAGAAGTTGGTGATACTCAACCGGCTTGATTTTTAGGTCATCCTAGTTAGTGATTTTGAAGTTTTGAAGCTCATGATCGAGGTTTGTACAATGGCTCCTATTGCGAGATACATAGTGGTTAGTGAAATGCTCCCACTGCTCCAATGCTAGGTCAAAGGACTAAAGCTGAGAGTGAAATTCAAGAAGGAGACCTTGCATCAGCTCGATTATAGCGAAGGTCTTGGTCTTTCATGAGTGGATAACCTTTGGTGGAACAAGGCATAGGTTTGGTTGGGGTTCCAACTCCAAGGCAAGGTTCTACTAGTTTTCAGAATCTATAACGTGTCTTATTAGATTGGACCAAGTGGTAAAGTTAGACTTGTTAAAACGAGTATTGTAATGAAAGCATGCTTGATTGATGAAGAGGAAGAGCTCTTCCTCCTTGTCTGGAAAGAGGGATAAGATTGATAGTATAGATAGAGTGGGTTGACAGACATACTCAATTGTATGTCAACTAGACCTTTTAACATTAGTGAAGCCAAGAAAGCTTTGATGGATGGTTTTTTGGAAATTTGTCACATTTTTAACATTAATGATCATAGTTTATTGCCGTTAATTGATAAGCATATGAATAACAAGTTTAATGCCATGACATTTGAGCTAATTGAACACAAGTGGTTTGAGTAACAATTAAAAATACTATGCAAAGATCTCTACATTGCATAATGTAACGTGTCTGTCCATCGGCTGTCCAAGCACGTTTTTAGCGGTCCATCGAAAGATGAGTCTAAGCGACACCACTTGGAACTCCCATGGAATGTCACGGGGTTTGTCGCCTAGGGTTTCTCGAGTCCACCTCGCAACGGAACGTTCGCGGCTAAACCCACTAGGATTGACTTGAAATTGGAGTCCCTAGTGGTCAAGGTTTCCTAAGAGGGACCCACAAGTACTTGGAGGAGGCACATGGATGCTAAAGCCTTGCCCAATGTCGGTTGAGGAACACTGGAATTTCTAGATGGTCCACTAGGAATTGCCATGCTAAGAAACTCTGTATGTGCACTATCCGAAAGTATAGGTGTAGGGGTCCTAAAGATTGTGCTTGTGTTTGAAGAACCCCTTGGTGTGGTGTGTGATGTGACATGTGGTGTCTAATAGGGGAAAGTAAATGGTGTAAATAGTAATGGAGATGCAGAAGAAGAAGTGGGTGGGATCGGTGGGTTTTGAATTTGAGGTGTGAATGATATAGATGTAAACTCATTGAATTGATTTTGTTGATTTAATAATAGAAATTGAAATGAAGATGAAAATGTGGAATGCAAGGAAGATGAAACTGATTATGAGAAGCAAAATTCAAAGAAGCGAAAGTAGAAGAAGAGTTACTTGGCTTTTTCATATAATCTCCTCTATGTGTATTAATATACAATAATTGATCCTTTAGAGAACTTTTTTCATGGTCAAGCAAACTAAACTCTAACTTCCTCATGATCTTTACCAAAATGTTGCAAAGAAGTAGAAGTAAAAGAAGAAGAAGAAGGAACATAAGTCGAAGCTTGTGTACCTTGCACCAAAGTGGAAGCATGAGTTTGAAAGAAGGGAACATACTTTGGCTCTCTTTCTTCAATAAGATGAACTATCCTTGATTGAGGTCTTGTTGGCCTTGCAACATCATTTGACTTATGCGCAACATTTGAAGAGAGAGAATCATAAAAACCTTCATTGAGTGGCTATCCTCGAAGTGCAAATCTTTTGTGCAGCTCTTCTATCTTCTTTGCTCTATGCGCAATAATCAACGTAAGCTCCTTGTCAGAAATATGATATGTTTTAGTGTCTCCAAGGTAGTCAAAAGTATCTTCACTTGTGCTGGAATCTTGCAAGGTATACTATGGAACCTACTCTTGCTCCATTCTCAGCATAGACTACTACTTTGGAGACTGAGTGGTGTGGAAGTGTTTAATATTATCTTCTCTTTGTTATTCATGTTTCTAAAGATTATCTTTCCAATCAAGAGCCTAGGTTTCTTCAATGTATAAAGAAATGCTAGAGTACAAAATACAAACACGATCGTATGTCAAACACACAGATTGATAAAGAAACGTAGTTAGGGTTAGGGTAACACAAAGACAATGAACATAGAAGATGAAAGAATCTGAATAATGTATAAATACAATGCTTAATGCAACGAACACACTATGTAGGGTGAATATTGAATCTTGAACTCTCATGTCTCAGGGACCAAGGTAGAGAGTATGAGCTGAAGAGTGTGTTGTACTTTGATGGATCTTGAAACATAGTATACAGCCTTTGGATGCGAGGCAGCAACAAAAGCAGCTTAGGAAGGCTAGACCAGTGTTTGATGGAGCAGTTGGAGCAGAAAATTAGCAAATGCAACAGTGATTGATGACATAGCAATTGCATGACAGGCTGCAGCAGCAAAATGCAGCTTGTCTACTGATGTGGCAAGCTGTATGGCAGCTGGAACAGGTAGACATAGGCTGCAGGTGCCACATGGCAGCACGACGATAGTAGACAGCAGTAAACATAGGATGTCTCGCATTCAAACAGGCTGGTAACAGGTCGCTAGCTGTAGGATAGGTCAAGATAGCAGTCATCAACAATGGAGAAGGGCTGAAGAGAAGGTACATTGAACATGTCATGACACATGCAAACAAGCAATCCAGTGTGACATTTTAGGTGCATTGAAATACTAACTAAGCAAAGACATTGAGTAAGCTAAATTTGGACTAAGTGTGAATCATTTAGAGTAACTTCCCTAAAACAAACTTATATGTGTACTCAAAGAAGGGCTGACTATGTGAATCCTTAGCTAGTTTGGCAATGGGATTGAGAAGCGTAGCCATAGGTGGCACTACTTGACGTGCATACTTCTAGTGGAAAACAAAAATGGAATCTCCAGATTGAACTTCTTCCATCTCCAAAAAATAAGACATTTGAATGAGGTCAATCATCTCAAATGTAGTGCTAAGATGGGTTTTAATATTTGCAATGGTAGCAGAAATTGAGACTCTAATGATTAAATAATTAATATACAATAAGATATAGTTGATCCTCTCTAAAGTGAGTTTAACATACATGTTCGGGTTATAAGAGGTAGAATGGAAATTGTGAGTTTAAAGGAACTTGTCCATTCTATGAAACCATTATTGCAATGCTTGCTTTTGCCAGCCCGTAAGAGAAAACCTAGGAGGTTGATCCATATAGTGTTGAGCTAAAAATGCATTATATACTGATTAGCCACACTAAATAGCCCCAAAATAAGCTTAATTAATCAAATTGCCAAACTTTCATTAAAATTAAAGAGATGGAGCATGTGATCAGTCTCTTCTCAAGAAAACATTTAACATGAAAGACTGAGGAGAGCTAAAGTACTTTCTTGGCATTGAGGTGATGAGGAAATCTAAGGGGATATGACTCTCACAAAGGTAGTACATCGTGGATATGTTGACAAAGCATGGCATGGCTGATTGTAAGCTAATCTTAGTTCCATTGGATTAAAATGTAAATTTAAGCTATAGCTTGGTTAGCATCTATTTTCTTTTGATCATGTTTTTCCTATAAGTTTGCATACTTGGCATGTAAAAAGGAGGGAGCTGAGAGTAGTGACCCAAGGAGAATAAGGCATTGGCCTCAGGTCCTGACTTGGTACCCAATAACCTACCAAGCTCTCGTGAGGCGACACTTCAATTTTTTCCTCTTCCGCTCACTTTTATTTTTGCTCCAACCTTCTTTAGTAATTCTTTTTCAGCTAGATGCCATCCCTAGGGGAACAAAGAATCGGCCTCAGATGTGACTCATCCCCAGGAACCTACCAAGCCTTTGCAAGGCGATAATCAACTACTCTTGAGGTTTTTTCTTTCTTTTCTTTTCTTTTTTTTATAAAAGGGATTAGAACCTCTTTTTACACACCTCTGTATTGTTATATTTGTCTCTTCTTTTTATTTTGACAGACTTCTCTAACAGCCTCATATTAACAAAAGCTCCTAGAAACAATTGCCTAGCCCTCTAGGATTGAAACCCATTTAGCAAACCATTCCCAAAAGAAATGGGTTTTTTTATTGCCAAAGGGTCGTTCACTTTGAAGATGAGTGCTGCTCAAAGGTCAAGAGCAGTCTGCCTAAGACTCATCCCTTGAGCACATTAGGTGAGAGCCCTTTTGCTCCATCTCCATAGCGGAGAGGAGGTCATCCTCCATCCTAGTAGGGTAGATTTCTTGTTCATATGGTTGCTGGACTATTTGCTTCCTCTTTACTCGAGGAGTTGCCAAAACTGGATGCCCGCCCTGCTGTTTTGGACATTAGTCCTTGCACACACCTTGTCTCCCTTGAGGATAGGCTTGATGAGTCTTCGTTTATTTCGAAGTTGCCCTCTCCATCGAGTGCGCATTCTGAAGCAGTTGAGCCCACTTTTTCTAGAAATCCTTTGATTGAGTAGATTGTGGAGTCGTCTACTAGTTCAAATGTTGGCGTCACTAACCGTAGACCTTTCATACCTCCCTTCTACTAGTTCAAATGTTGGCGTCACTAACCGTAGACCTTTCATACCTTCCACCTGCATATTTGTT
Source organism: Lygodium microphyllum (assembly GCF_053477565.2). Classification (NCBI taxonomy): domain Eukaryota; kingdom Viridiplantae; phylum Streptophyta; class Polypodiopsida; order Schizaeales; family Lygodiaceae; genus Lygodium; species Lygodium microphyllum. Next base: position 30,453,304 of record NC_141159.1, read on the forward strand.
GATTCTTGCAAGGCATGCTCTAGTCTAGCCTTACTATTCAGTTGCACATTCCTACTCTTACTTTCCTACATCTTTAGCATACCTAACTTGTGGTAGTGGGACCATTTCCAAAACCAATCCATTGCACTTATAAACACTTCATTAAATTTGAGATATGCATGTTATATTGTCTTATGTGGTATTTTTTCTTAAAATTTGTCTTTTGTAGATTGGCACTAACCCTCATAGGATCTAGTGATTGATCGGAGTGAAGACTTGGATCGTTCAACCCTTCTTGGATGGTTGCTCTTCTTGGATGGAGCTTTATATTTTGGACCAACAAGGAGTATTTTCCTCTGGAATCCGAGTTTCTGTCTTACTTGAGGCTCCCTTGGAGACCTCTTGGAGAGAGAGAGGGTGCTTACTTCTCCTTCGACCATCCAATGGTGAGAGGGGGTGGTCTTCTACTTTTGGTGTCTATAAGATTTTGATTACTTCAGAGACATTATCATTATTGAACTTTGTATCAATATCAATATCATCAAGATGATCATGATTGTAAAAGGGCGCTTGGATAAGTGAACAATTCCCTTGCGAGAGTCCTGTCCAAGTGGCACACTTATTTAGCATTTTGCATGAGCATGATGATTTGCATTGTCTCTTGCATAATCCCATGCATTGACATTCTGTTCTTGTAAACATGCATGTGTACATTTATCCCTTTTCTGTCAAAGCATGGTCGACTTGGATTCACCATATTCATTGCAGCTCATGTGGTAGTCTCTTTTTGCTTCCATCTATCTTTTTTGCTTTACCATATACTGTCCATAGATTTCTTTGTCATCGACAGAAGACATTATAGGTGGGTTAGAAGCGGGTAGTAGACCTAGCTCAGATGGCACTATCTCTGATGAATTAGATTGAGGAATTGGCTTGGAGGCTAGTGCATTGGGCTACACTATCCAAACATGTGATGAGCTTTTGTCTCGAATGAGTCTCTTATAAAAATCAAGAGATTAGATCAGGGATCGAGCTTTCCAATCTTATTCTTAGGAGTGTGCATGTAAGCATGAATGCGAAGACTCTGAAGTGGAAAATGAGAGGCTTGATGCCAAAGAATCCCTTGGAGGGAGTCTTTTGAGGGACCGTCACGGTCGGGTGTCAGTTGAGGATGTACACAGATGTGTTAAGAACCTTAGTGCCAAGGAGCTCGGAGGGCTCTCTGTAAACAACATAGAGCATGCCTTATTCATCACATTGGATTGTATGCTCTACCTGTAACCAACCTTCCTCCTTGGGTAGGGTGGTAATGACTTGATTAATGAACAATTACAGTAAGGATAAAATTTACATAAACTGAAAATGTACACTTTACTACTTTCATCTTGAACAATGGACAGCTTGTTGGCCCCAAAAGTGGCACCCCTTGTGCTATTTTTATAGTTTTTATTGCAAATGTATGGAGTACAATTGAGCTTCTTTGATGGAGTACAAATGTATGGAGTACAATTGAGATTCTTTGATCTCCTTTGCTAATCCGAGTGTCTCTTGTTGTCAAAACTAACCAACAAGTCTTTAAACTATTTTACCCCTTGGTTTGCTTGGGGACTTCGAATCCCAATTCCTTAGTCTCCAAGGGTCCAAATGTTGAGATCTTCGAAGCAAGGTTGTGAAATAGTTAGGGAATAAGAGAGAATTGATGATGCCCATGGATGCTCAAAATCTAGCACCCTAACAGATCTGTATCAAGCACATATTATATCATAATAGCCTTATTATATTTTGTAAAATGATAAATTTTCAAAAAAGGGGCATAACTTTTGAAGGCCCAAAAGCAATGGTGGCTAAGGCCAATGTAAAAGAAAATATTATTCATTAATAAACTCTTGCACGAAGGGGTGCATGTGGGGGAAGATTGGGGTGTGTTTCTTCAATATATCCCTCTCTCTCTCGCATGTACTTCGAGAGCATTTGTTGTGTAAAAGGATCTCTCTCTCTCTCTCTCTCTCTCTCTCTCTCTCTCTCTCTCTCTTGTTTTTCTTAAGGATTGCTATGGAGGGTGATGAAGAAGAGGAGGATAATTGTTTCTATTATGTTCTGTGGGCGAGAGATCAATTCTCAGCATAGATTTTGCTCCGATAATGTTCCTGGAAGACTCGTAATGGCATGCTCCAAGAATATTGAGAAAAGAGAAAATTCAAAGTTTTGTTGTGAGAAATGACTGAAAATTTGTCAAATGCAGTTGTTGCCTTGTCCCAACAGCAATAATCATTGCCACCTGCAGTTGAGACCCAAAATCTGCTAACGTCTAGGATCTCGTGCAATTGTCGGTTGCTCCAAATTTACAAATCTCTCTCTCTTGGCTAAGCCGTGTGGTATTAAGTTGCGTTGGATGTGTGTTGAGACGTCCATGCTCACATGCATCATCGTCCCTCATGTGTCTTAAGTGCCTTCTTGTAAATAGCCCCTTTACGAATACGAGTTGCAGCCCTCAAGGTGGACCCTTGTTCAACATGAATCAATTTAAGGGGCTTCTCGGCTCTATGTGTGGTCTATTGAGGGAATGTTGTGCCGTGCTGCTTCCTAGGTTGATAGGCTTGACAGACATCCTTAGGAGTAGAAATGCTAGAAATGCTAGAGACGATGCGTATTTGTACGATCTTATGTGGTGGCTAAAGCTCGGAAACTATGAAACTCAGAGTTCTTAGCTGTCAGCTAGGAAAGAAATTGAGTGATTGTATAGAGGCCACTAAGCTATGCCTCAACACAAGTAATCAGTAAACCAGTCTTAGAGTCTATGACCTCAACCGTGGTCAGAAGAAAGAAAACTACTAGTCCCAATCGACAAAGTTGCTAGATGGATAAAAGGGTCACCCCAAGTTAGGGGACATAGTTAACATTATCTAGCGAAACAAGACTATGGCCTTTGTCAATATGAAACTTGACGTGACCTAGACCATGAATCTTGACCAAGGAGTTGTTTCCACATCGGACATTCTTGGTTGCACAGGCTGGAGAGACAAAGATGTCTTGGATGGGAGTCATGTGACATGTGGCTTCACTATCCACAATCCAAATAAGTGAAGATGTGCTTGGTTGGGTAGAGCGGGTGTTTGTGGTTGTATCATCAAGAGGTAATATGGACTAAGCTCGCATTCTCTAATGTGTCTATAGAGATGAGGTGGGCTTGTGGTCCAGTAGACTAGTCAAAAATACCCTTTGGATGTGAGAACGAAATCGGATGTGATGGTTGACTGATTGGCAGTGTGGGTTCGAGTCCTCCACTGTCTCTAATTTTCTTTGCTCCCCACCACCATGCCTTCCTTGCTGTAGGTTATCTGACAAAGGGACAGGGGTTTGATTTTTGGGTCTAGGTTATGTGCCTCTTGCCTTTGATTGATACTCATTGTGAAAATGACCAGTCTTTTGACATTGTTGGCAATACATATTTTTCTTAGGTATATTTTGCCACCCGAGTTTAAGAGCAGATTGGGAGTTTCCTTTCATTCTTCATTGATTTTGTTTTTGGTTTTGATCTTGATTTTGATCTTAGTTTTAGTTTTGTGCATTCTTGCCATGCCCTTGCTACCCCCTTTGAGAGGTGGTGACAAGAGCTCCCTTGTAAGGAGGACCTGCTGTACAATTGATTGAACAACTAAGTGTAACACAGTAGTTGACACTCAAAACTCATAGAATATGAGCATATTCAGTTGTGAAATCACTCGCTCAATGAAATTGAAGTATTTCTTTGGAAGCTTATTGAGGAACAATGTGACCTAGTCGTCAGGGGACTTAGGAGTCCGTGTGGTAAAGAACTCAACAAGTAAATGCTTATATTTATCCAACTTGACCTTAAGGTCATCTTGGTGTGTGATCCTAAATTCTTGGAGCTTATGGTTGAGATTTATACAATGGGTCCTATCCCAAGCCACATTGTGGCTAGTCAAGTGTTTCTACGGCTTTAATGCATGGTCAAAATGCTGTAGTCGAGAATGAAGCTCTAGGAATAATTCATACATCGAGTCAATGATGGTGGAGACTTCTAGCCTTCAAGAACAGACAACCTCGTATGGGGCGAGAGCTTGGTTGGGGTTCTAGCCCTTGTACAATGTCCCACAAGTTCTATGAGTCTAAGACGTGTCTCATCGAGTTTGACTAGGCACTGTAATTAGATGTGTTGAAATTAGCCTTATTAGTAAATGCATGCTTTGGTTGATTAGAAGGAAGGACTATGAGGTGTTGGATAAGAGTGGTAAGGTAGGTAAAAAGGAGAATGAGATGGGTAGGCAGGAATACATTGAGATGGTCCAAAAGGTGCCGTTGGAGGAGGCATTGAGCCTCTATAGCCTTGCCCAAGCATAGGTTGAGTCATTGGAACAAGTGGTTGGTCCACTAGGTAAATCTATTTGGGCAAATTGTGGTACCAACTACTAATTCACACTTCGGAAACTCTTTTCCTTCATGAAATATATTTATAGCTTCCTCGAACAATCATCAATAAACATGACAAAGTATTTGCTTACACCAAGAGATGCATTCTGTGTAGGCTCCCAAATATCTGTATGCACAACATCAAGTATATTTTTGCATACATCTCTGTCATGCGAAAAAGGTTGTCTTGCTTGCTTACCAAACTGACATGCTTCACACAATGAAATTTTGCAACTCTAAAAGTAGGCAATCTTGTAACCAATCTTTTGGACCGCATTAATTTCAGCCTTTGCACATTTGCATGTCCAATATGTTCATGCCATATTTCAATGTCTGTAGCCACTTCTTTTCCTTTAGCATACATAGCAGTATTCATTGCAGGAATTTCAACATCTAAAGTGAATATGTGGTCAACTCGACTTTCTTTTGTGATCAACCTGCGCTTATCATTAAAGTCTTCTACAAAACAATATTTTGCATTAAATCGAACCTGCAATCCTTACTCTACCGTTTGGCCAATAGATACTAAATTCTTTGTGATTAATGGCACATGTAATACATCTGACAGACTCTTTGGGTGGCCATTATGCAAGAATAAGGGAACATTTCCAATGTGGGAAATTGGGTGGTATGAATCATTATCCGTCTGTACATAATTTGGATTATGAAAGTCGTGCATCTCTCTAAACCATTAAATATGAGTGATTATATGATTAGATGCACTTGAATTGACATATCATACATCATCATATGTTCCCTTTCTTGTAATAGTAATTATCATATGCTACATAACAAACAAACACTCATTTTTGTCTTTATTTTGTCACGATGATGATGCATAGTTTCCTTGTTGCAATTTACCACTACGGATATAATCTTTCTTAGCATAACAATGGGTTGGAATATAACCTATTTTATTGTAATAATTGCAAACAATAGCAAAATTTTGAGAATTTTTGTTTTGCCATCCATCTCTTTCTCCAGAGCTTCCCCTACCTCTAAAGTTTCCATACCCTCTTGAAACTTGCATTTCAGAAAAATTGTCGATTTAACTTGTTTTGCTGGTTATCACCAGCACGCTCCATACCATAGCCTCTTGAAGAGGATCTGCACGTCTCCTTCTTGAACTTGAGTAGAATGCTTGGACTTGTTTACCATTTCTTTCAGGTGAGTCACCCTGCATAGTGATCTCTTCGGTAATCATGAGGGAGACCAATTTATCAAAATCTAGAAATGGCTTTTGTACATATATAGAAGGGACAAATGATTTTTAAGCGTTCTTATTATTAAGATCGCCCAAAGTAGATGAAACCAAATCATCATCATCAGGCATTGTATCAATCGCTGCTAAATTATCTGCAATGCTCCTCACCTTTAAAACATACTCATTGATAGATCTTTTTCCTTTCTTCAAGGTATTTAACTCTTGCGTGAGTTGAATCTTTTGTGCCTTTGTATTTATTGAAAACATGTTCTCAAAAATTGTCCAAGCTGCATGTGAAGTTTTTGCATTCTTGATATGTCTCGGTATAGTATTATTAATGATTTCAGATAGCCAATACATCATCTTTTTATCTTTTGCATTTCATTCTTTCCACGCCTTTAATTTATCGTAGTTGCAGGGATACTTAGCTGTGGCTCCTTTTTTTCACGTGAAATGAACTCATAAAGGATCTTTTCAATGAGCAAGTTCGTCACACGGAACTTCCATAAAGGGTAGCTGTTCTTGTCCAACTTCTCAATGATAGGATTTTCACTATTCTATGCCATTATCACAAAAATGATACAGCTTAGCAAGCAAGTCTTCTGTAATCTTTCACAACAAGTGCACAATAATACACCAAGTAACCTTTTTCACTAATTGCTTAACAGTACATGTGATTTGCAACCTTTTTACAGATAAAACTTGTGTTTGCTTCTTGGCAAATACCTCAAAAATTACAGATTCAAAATCTGCAACCTGTGCACCCACTTTTGGTGGATACAGTTGAAATTGCAGTTAGTATACCTTGAAAGTACTGTCTGCAACCTTGCGGCTCTAAGACGGGGTCTAAAACGGTCTCAAATGCCCAAAACAACAGTAGGAAACTCCTTAAGGGCTTCATAACAAGTGCACAACAATACACTAAGAAACCTTTTTTACTAATTGCTTAACAGTACATGTGATTTACAACCTTTTTCCAGATAAAACTTGTGTTTGCTTCTTAGCGAACACCTAAAAAATTACAAATTCGAAATTTGCAACTTGTGTATCCACTTTCGGTGGATATAGCTGAAATTGCAGTATACCTTGAAACTACTGTCCGTAACCTTACGGCTCTAAGACAGGGTCTAAAACGGCCTCAAATGCCGTGCTCTGCTTTGCTCGCACACCAAATCTCATAGCAATTTGAGATTTTCACTCTGCTCTCCTTTCGATGCTTCGATAGGCACTATCCAAGAGAAAGAGTGGAAGAATGGGAGAGCTTCTTACCGGTTGCTTGCTTGCTCAAATCCTTGCATCTTCTCCTTCACTTAAGCCTTCAAAACTAGCCTCTCTTAGTGGCATCACTTTGATACCATGTAAAGAATTGCGTGGTGGGAGGACTTGCTTGAGCTGGTGTACCAAACATATACATACAGATAAGAGGAAGCTCACTCAAGAATACAAGAAGAGAGATGGAGGCCAAAACGTTTTCTTGCTAGTCTTTTCTTCTTCTTTCACGCACAATACAATGTATACAAAGTATAGATAAGATACAACATAAAGAAAAGTGGCCTACTAAGTCAAACAATGCATAACTGACTATACTAATCGATTGGGGCTATGGCTATGCCGGCTGTAGATAGGTGCAACAAACTAAATATAATAAGTGATAAGTCAGTGGCCATGTGAGGATCATAATGATCTCCGATGTGCTAAGTGTAGACTCATCTAGCCAGGAGGTCCATCATCAGTGTCTGAAAGCAACCCTCCTACGAATATAAACAACCACAAAATCGAGGACAAAGCACACAAAATCTATGTATATGGCTCTGCCATTGATCTCAAAACAGAAAAGAAACCATAAATCTCTCTCTTAATAATGAATAAATTCATCATCTTCATCATCTTCATCCATAGCTTCAACCATTATGCACAAAAGAAAGAGTAAAAGGGAAAATAGGAATTTCTTCATAAAAGACAGAGGAGAGAGGAGAGAGGAGAGAGAAAGATTGGCACCATCCAAAAAGGAGAATGTGTGTATCTTGGAAGAAAGGAGAGAAAGAGAGACATAATCAACCGTACACTCCACCCCACCTTTTTCCCAAAAGTCACACAACCCTTCATATTTTTAATTATTTCTTTGATTTTTTTGATATATTTGTATTTGTAAGGCTTTAGCCTTTACATTTCAATTCTTTCTAGCCTTTTGCAAATGTATGTACGTATACTTTTGTGTATACCATTTATTTATGATGGATGTGGATGTGGCTCCCCCCGGCCGCGAAAATGTAGGGTGTATTTTAGTGGTTTTGCAACAATGTAAATATTATTCTCTTTACAAAAGATGAAAATATTGTGTATGTATAGACATTTTTGTGCCTTGTTTTCATGCTTCTTTTGGTGTCATCATTTCCTCCCACACTGAAATGTGAAGTCTCCTTGTGAACCCTGTCAAAGAAGAACCACTGTCTAACACAAAACACTTCCAAAATTGTTAGCAAAACAACATCAATCACAAGGCCTAGCCATGGTAGGGTATAGGACTCCAAATTTGTGACCACCAGAGTAAGGGAATTCTTGCCTCAAACACTCCTATATTGAAAAGATTTACTAGTCTTCAAAGGACAGGGTTCAATCTTCTACAAGGAATCACAAGAACAACTTCTCCATCCAATGGAGAAAGAAGAATGACTTCCTACATCATGTAGCTCAAAAGACTAAGGGAAGAAAGGGACTAGTGTCTGTAAATGGATATTCTTGTATCCTCTCCAATTGGACTTGTGTCTCATCTTTTGAAGACTAAGGGAAGCCATCAATGAGATAAGAAAGAGCATGGGGAGTGTCCCTTGTTCAAAGTTCCTTTTAATGGTAAAGACTATTTTCATTGTAAAACTTTCTTTGTCCAAATAGGTGGAAGAACAAGACCTTGTAAAAAGGAAATGTTAGCACAAAAATTCTTACTTGTACATTTATAGAGCAAGATCTCCCTTCTTCTTCCTCTCACCTTCGTTCTCTTGCTTCTAGCCTTGTGCATCCTCCTCATCTGATCAATAGCCACGGATGATGGCTTCGAGGTATCCGCGTGGATGTTGAAGGTCAAGGCTTCGACGCGGTACATGACTCGCTCTATTGATAACGCAACTTCAAAGATTTGACTGATGGCCTCTGTGTGTGTGTGTGTGTGTGTGTGTGTGTGTGTGTGTGTGTGTGTTCACACTCCCGTTGCTTTGAGGGGCTCAACCTGCTCCTGTGAAGCCTCGCCCCACCTTTCATCTGCTTTGGCTCACCATAACTACAACCCACCGATAGTTTGGTCACATCCAACTGTAGGCTCTTATTTTATTGTAATCCATTGCAATCAGTCCCTTTAGCAATGTCTACACCTATCACTGCAATTAACAGATTCCTTCCATCTATTAATTTTGTATAGATAGTGTAAGGTAGTAGCCCTCAAACTCTCAAATCGTCTGAACCTTTTCCTAATTGCAACAAGTCATCCCTTTTGCCCTCTTCACAGAACTTGGGACTACATCTTTACACGGGAGAGATGAGGGGTGTGGAGGTACAATTGAAATAGAGAAGTATCTTAGATTATGACCTTGTGGACATTTTCCAACAGCCCACCTTGATCTCTAAGATAAAGGCAGAGGCCATCAATGACTGTTGAATCTTATCTTGGAAGAAATCTCTCTTCTCATCCTTGTTCATCTTTTGCTAAAGATTGGCACCATCCAAAAGGAGAATGTGTGTATCTTGGAAGAAAGGAGAGAAAGAGGCACATAATCAACTGTGCACTCCACCCCACCTTTTCCCCAAAAGGCACACAACCCTTCATATTTTTTAATTATTTCTTTGATTTTTTTGATACATTTGTATTCGTAAGGCTTTAGCCTTTACATTTCAATTCTTTCTAACCTTTTGCAAATGCATGCACGTACACTTTTGTGTATACCATTTATTTATGATGGATGTGGATGTGGCCCCCCCCTCATGTAAGGTGTATTTTAGTGATTTTGCAACAATGTAAATATTATTCCCTTTACAAAAGATGAAAATATTATGTATGTATGGACATTTTTGTGCCTTGTTTTCATGCTTCTTTTGGTGTCATCAATGTCCGCATGTGTTGAGCTTGCCATCTCAACAACGACCCTATCAGATATATGGACATCCCAAAATCTTTTTGAAATCCACACTGGTATCATGTATGTCCAATACTACCAGGGAAACTGTAAAGTGATTAACGAGTCCAACCGCCAAAAGATTGGCCTGTAACCCTAAACCAGCTATCAAGATTAATGAACAATCTCGTCAGCATCTTCTAAAAAAATTGTCAATCTTCAATAAGAAGTGTCAAATTCTTATCGAGACCTAGAGGATATCTGTGATTGTCACACTATCACCCATCTCCTAAGGTGGGGAAATCCTTTCATGCTATGACTGTGTGAAGGTCCAGGGGGATGATTTTATGGACCTCCTCACACTGCTGGGCACTATTAAACTGCACTCTAATTCCTGTTTAAGGTTTGCCGTTAGTGTGTTTGTCAACATTGTTCTTACTAAGATAAGATAACATTAGTAAACTAAGGCTAACACCTTATAACTGCTTTTATGTCACTCGTGTAAAGTGAAGTATCTGTCTGCTTCAACTCATATCAGTTGTTGGAATGATCTACCTGCTAATCAGATACAATTTTCCAATGTGATGTATCTTCCAGGTTGATGTGCCGCTTTTGCGCTTTCTGACTGGGAAAGGGTAAGTGTGCAATCCTTGATTTACAGTTTATACTTGATTTGTTATCTCCGTTAATTGGCATCCATATATTTAAGCTGTGCTTGGTTTTTATGTACAGATTAAAAACAAAGGTTAGAATTGAAAAGGATACAGAAACAAAGATCTTTGTACCTTCTTCAAAGGAAGTGAAGTGTGGTTCTTGTGTAGGTAGAGGCAACTTTGATGACTTCCCATTGAAATGTGTAGATAGCTCAATTGTTTCTTGAATTTGTGTACATAATCTAGTCCTTGTTGGTACTTGGTACTGTAAGGGGTTTGATTATTGTGTTATAGCATGAGTGAAACATTAATTTTTGATGAACATAGCTAGATTCAGGATGTAAAAATATGCAAAATATGAAAGCATTTTACAATCCTGGAAAGATGATAAAAGGTAAGCAATGGAGAATGATGATGAATAGCAATGATGCACGTGTGAGGTGACATCAGCTCAAATAAACGAATTTTATGACATCTCACATGTGCATCAGCTGAAATAAGCGAATTTTATGACATCATAGAGCTGGGGAGAAGAGTTTAGAGGGAAAATGACAAGATATGACAGCCCTCATTCATGATATGTTACATCCCATCTCACTGATTGGATAAAGTTACCAGTAGATTAATCATTACCCATCATGATTGGGCTCTTCCTGCATGCTAGATCGAGATATGACATGGGACAAAGTTGCCTAGTTTAGTTTCTTTCAGTTATTGCATGATACTCCAGATGGACTTTTTGTATAGTGATTTGTCTGATAGGCCAATCTGGTGTCTAGTAGACATTAGTATATTTTTGCATAGCTTAAAGGACAACTATAGAAGTCCCATAGTTACTAGCAGAAAAGGAACTTGTTGAAGTCCCATTTTGAACACTGAAAGCATCCTGGACCATCTTTCATTGATAGCGGATATAAGAAAACAGATAGTGGATGTTAGTTGTGCGAATAACCTCAAACCACGGAGCAGCCACATCATGTGACTGATATGACTATAAATCTAGAACTCTAGTAAAACAAAAACGTTTCTACCATGCCAAATGTGTCAAAGCCTAATTCAATGCGAGAAATGAAATAAATGGGAGCGTTGTGGTTTTAGAGTGTTATTCTTGGTGAGATAGTGAGATCGTTTGCAAACAGGCTCAAGTCATGGCGGATTAGGCTATCAACCTTTTGTGGCAAGCAAAGTGAAGATGCGATTAGTTCCTGAGGAAGATTGGCTGGAATGCTTATGGGAGTGGCTAGGATACAAATGCAAACAAATTGAGGATGATGATGGGAAGTTGCAGCTAGACTTTTGTGAAAAGGGTTGACTCCCAATGAAAGGAATAAGTGGGCAAAAGTGAGAAGAGAGTTTGTAAACATGTTTGCACCAAGCAAAAGTCTAGAAGTTCTTTGGAGGATGCTTGAAAAACTTTATCAAGAAGGAAATGAGGATATTCGAAATTCTATTTCCAGGTTCGAGGAGAAGTAGACAGAGATAACTAGGGAATTTCAACAAGCTTAGATCAGTTTCTCGAAGAAAGTCAAGCTCGTCTCTTTATTGTAGCCAGAGCTGAGAGAGAGTGTGTGTGGAGCTTAAGGATCCGAATATTTATGAGGAAGCTACTTGCCAACTAGAAATATAGAAAGAAGCAGAGGAGACAAGAATTTGTGCATGGTTTAGCATTTGCTATGCATTCTGCTATAGTCCAGTAAACATCCAAGGTAGAGCTAGAAGGTTTACTAGTTGTGCCATGGAGGATAAAAGAGAGAGTAGATATAGGTCATCATCCAAGGCATGCAAGGAATCAAAGGAGTAGGTGAAGAATTTGCAGAGGGTCCAAGATCAATCAGCAAACCTGCGTTTTGTAAGTGACAATGCTGCAAACAAACGCCCTAGCACATAGAGGCAGAGGTCAAGCCAATAGATGAAATAATGTGAAATGCTTTCATGTTAGAGAGAGAGAGAGAGAGAGAGAGAGAGAGAGAGAGAGAGAGAGAGAGAGAGAGAGAGAGAGGAGAGAGAGAGAGAGTGTGTATTAGAGAGAGAGAGAGAGGAGAGAGAGAGAGAGAGAGAGAGAAAATGGCGCCGACTGCGTGCCCTGCCCTGCCGACTGGTTGACCGTCGCGACCTCCCTGTCGCCATCGCCATCGCCTGCGGGACCCTGTTCGCGGCTCGCCATCGCCTGCAGGACCCTGTTCGCCATCGCCTGTGCCCCCGTTCGCCCTCGCCTGCGGGACCCGGTTCGCTGTTCGCGACCCTCTTACCTGTTCGCCATTGCCTTCGCCTGCGCCCCGTCGCCCTCGCCTGCAGGCCCTGTTCGTCTGTGCCCCGTCGCCTGAGCCCCTGAGCCCCCGTCGCCTGGGCCCCCGTTGCCTGTCAGAGCCCCCGTCGTCTGCGCCTCCGTCGCCTGAGCCCCCGTCGTCTGCCCGCGTTATGTCAGTCGCCGTCGGCCTCTGCTCGTCTGCGTCTGCAGGTACGCGTCTTCGCGTGGATACCTCTGCGCGTGCCCGTGAGCGAGACAGAGCTCGACAGAGAGGAGTCGAGCGAGCGAGTGAGTTCAGCCCCTTCGTCAGTTGTCCTGTCCGCCCTCTGCTCTTCGTCCGCTGTCCGCGGGTGCCTGCCCTCTGCATCTTGCGGTGCCGTGACAGAGAAAAGGGAACCCTAACCTGGCAGCACGTGACTGCAACCCTGCTCAGCTCCGAGATCTGATCTGCTCTTGTACAGAGAGAGAGAGCGAGAGAGGAAGAGAGAGAGAGAAGAAAGAAAGAGAGCGAGAGCGCCCTCCGGGACTTGCACAGAGAGCGAAAGAGAGAGAGTGAGGGAGTGAGCGAAAGCGAGAAGACAGCAGTATGGCTGGCCTGGATATGGAGTTTCTCGACCGGACAGTGGCAGCCCTTGGCCCTGATTCCGATACAGAGGAGCTGGAGGATATGGTGCCATGCACGGAGGAGCCGCCTCCGGGTTTTGAACTGCTGCGTGCAGGCAAACGCTCCAAGCATACTTCAGACGAGCCAATGGGTCCGCAGGACCGTTCCTATGCGCAGGTTGCCTCTGAACATGTGGATTCGCAGGAAATCGACTGGGAACATCTGCTGGACTTTGCCAATACTCTGCTTGGCGATTATGTCCAGCATAATAATGAAACTTTCTCTGCTGCGGCTGCGGATGATGTGCTGGAAGCCACGGTGGACCCAAAATCAATCTTGCGGTCCTTCTCGGTGTTTTATGACCGTGCAGTTATACTTTTTTTCACCGGCAGGATCCCAGTGCTCTCACATATTCGCCAATGGATGCACCATTTACTGCAAGGGGAGTGTGTTGAGGAGATCTTCCTTGGACCTCGCGGCTTTTATGAGGTGCTGTTGAAATCGGAATCGCATCGAGTCGAGCTCCTGTCCAAGTTGCCACTATTCTTTAATCGCCGCTTAGTCCATGTGGTACCATGGCGCCCTATGGCTGACTTCCAGCGTCTGCTTCAACGAGAATGCCCGGTGTGGGTGGAAGTGGAAAACTGTCCAGCGGTATACTGGCCATTGTTGAAGGACGCGCTGGCGGTTGTGGGCACAGTGCTGGTTCCCCCGAGCCTCAGGGCTATGAACCGAAACCGTTTATGCATGCTATGGGATACGGCTAGGAAAAGGCCTGCGTGGCTTCGCCTCAATTGTTCAGGCATGCATCCTTTGCATTTTCGCCTGAAATGGGGCAATTTTGCCGGACACTGCTTTTCATGTGGTAAATTAGGGCATTTTGTGGCCGAATGCCCGGAACGGCAACCGTCTTCTAAGGAGGTGCAGGTTGTGCAGCCCAAAGATGACATGGTGCTCGATGCCCCGGCACAGGAGACCCTTCAGCCACCTACTATCATGAATAAAGGCAAACAACAGGTCCGGGGTTTGGATTCTCCTAACACTGACTGGATTGAGGCACGACAAAAAAAAGGTAAAAAGTTGGACGCAGGCCTGGCAGATCCTGGGCCTCATGCTTCTCTGGATTCCGTGCGCACGTATACGCGCAGGAAAGACATGGTCACCTCACAGCAGGATGCACGTACTATGGCCCCGTTCGCCCCCCGTCATCCGTCTTCAAGGAAAGTCTATTCAGAGGGCCCCAAGGGCCCACCTGCTAAGCTGGCATTTGATGCAAAAGGTAATGTGATTACACCTTGGGATAGGCGTTATCCCCGCCCTACTCCCAAGGCAGTGGATTTCCCTTCTACCTCTAAAGCAGGTCGCCCGAATTCGTTTGCAGTATTGGCTGATTTTCTGGATGAGGGTGTCCTAGATGCCCTCGCGGAAAAGGTGCAATCGAGGCAACAGGCGCCTCGTTCCTGACTTCCTTTTTTGAAAATATATGAAGATTGCCACGTGGAATGTGCGAGGCATTTGCTCTCGCCATAAGCAACATACCATGTGGTCTGTCCTGTATGAGAACCAGTGGGATGTATTGTGTGCAGTGGAGCACAAAAGCCACGGTGAGGCAGGAAAAGTTGTGGATTGCCATGGATTTCGTCTGTTTTATGCAGGGACACCTGCTAAGCACTACTCGGGCGTGCTGCTGATTGTCCATGAGAAATACCAGCGTGTTCTTGTTAAAAATGATGTGCAGGGCCGATTTCTGGTAATCGAAGTCTTATTTGAAGGAGAGATTTTATGGTTGCTGGGACTCTATGCTCCGAATGATCCCGCATCCCGACGGGATCTATGGTCGACTTTGCAGGGCTCTATGGCACTTGGCCGCAGGGGGTTTTTGATGGGAGATTTCAATATGTGTGTGGACTCTTCTCAGTCCACCTCAGGGCATTCGGTCATGGATACGCCAGAAAGCCGGGTGTGGAACTCCTTTGCTTTGCACGTACTTAAGCAAGATCTTTGGTCGTGGCTTCACCCTTCTGTTTCAGGTTTCACTTTTCATTCCGCACAATATGCAACCACTTGGTCGCGATTGGACAGAATGTATATCATGCAGGGGGATGATTTTCTTCCCGAGATGCTGGAGATGAAGGTCTTGCAGCAATATGCGTTGTCGGATCATTTCCCCCTCCAGCTTGAGATGCGGGCACAATCCATTGCACCTTTTATGCAGTTGCTGAATAAGCTCCCTTTACGCTTCAATTCCTCTTATTTGAAGCATCCCATTTTTCAGGGTTATATGCAGCAATTGATTGAGAGGTTCTTATTGGACTTCGCCTCTGAGGGCTTGGCTTCGTTCGCACGCCTGCTCTCTAATGTGCAGTGGGTTGCTCGGCAATATGGGATTCATAATGCCTCTCTTTGTCGCCGTCGTCGACATGCAGCAGAGGACTTATTGGCCTTGGTCCGTTCCTTGCTCCTGGACTCCCCAGATGATGATTTTCTGCTGTCCCTGGAGCGGCGTTTGGCCCATCTTATTCAAGTATTTAGCTTGAAATCTTATCAGCAGGCCAAGCTGCAAAACTTGACTGACACTTTGCAAGATAGTGCTTGCCAGTCTCATAAGTTCTTTCGCGCCTTGCATGCTTCTCCGGCTCGCGAAAATATGACTGGACTCCAAGATTCGGAAGGTCGCATGGTCACTGATCCGCAGACCATTATCAATATGTGCAGAAATTATTTTATGGATCTTTTTGGTTCTTCTTCCTTGCCGTCTAGCCAGGTTACGCATGCCCGCTCGGTCTTCTACCATCTGGTCCACCAGCAGGTTCCATTTGATATGCAAGCCACTTTGGAGGCGGATATTTGCGAAGAGGAGGTTATGGATGTCTTGTTGCACCTGCCTAAGGATAAAAGTCCTGGTTGGGATGGTCTCACTAATGAATTTTTTGAGCACTCAGCCACACAGTTGGTAAAGCCATTGGTGGTCATGTTTCAGTAGGTTTGGGAAACAGGGGTCATGCCTTCTTCATGGAAAGAAGGCCTTATCAAACTGATTCCCAAGGTCCCTTCGCCGTCAAAGCTGCAACACTGGAGACCAATTTCGTTGATGGGCGCGATGTATAAAATCTTTTCCAAAGTGCTGGCAAACAGGCTTCACAAGCACCTTCCAGCTATTGTGCACCCTCTCCAGTATGGTTTCATTAAGGGCCGCAACATTTTGCATAATATCTTAAATGTGCAAATGGCTATTGACTATGCGCGGCACTCCAATCAGCAAGTGGTCTTGATTCAATTGGACCTGGAAAAGGCGTTTGATTGTGTGGACTGGTCTTTCCTTGCAGATCTTATGTGTGCCATGGGCTTTGGTATCCGGATGTCCCGATTGATCTACACCATTAGTACTGAGGCTTCTTCAAGAGTTATGCTTAATGGTGGGGTTACAGAGCCATTTGTCCTTGCACGCTCGGTCAGATAGGGTTGCCCTTTGAGCCCTCTCTTCTTTGCCCTGGCGACTCACCCGGTCCTTTCAATGTTATCCTCCATGGCGGCTTCTGCCCAGCTGGCAGGGTTATCTCTTCCTTTGGGGCAGCACTTCATTAGCCAATCTTTGGCTGATGACTCCTTTATGATTTTGCAGGCGGACAGGGACAACATTCGTAAGGCATTAGATGTTTAGTAGAGGCCTTTTCTAGAGTCAACCGGCCTGCAAGATCCTAGTCCTGCCAAGGGCGATCCATAGCCAGGGCAGTGTATCATCTTCTTATTAAAGATCACCAATGGCTGGGTGTGAAAGCTAATACTGTTTGGGGCCTGCAGAAATCACGGTCATGGTGGCAGGTAACGCTGATGGAGGGATGGTAGAATAGGGCACCTTTCAAATGCAAGGTCTTTCTGTGGCGGGTAATGATTGGTGGTCTTCCTCTTGCCTCCGCCCTTTCCAAGCGTCGAATCTCGAATGGCAATTCTTTCTTCTGCACCACTACGGCGGAATCGGCCCGACATCGTTTTTTTTCTTGCCCGCTCGCCAAGAATATCTGGTCTCTCTTGTCCCAAATCTGGCGCACAGTGGTGGGGTCCTCACTGACTCCTTTCGATTGGGTTTTTGTGCGCCCAAAGTATCCCACGCCGCCACCGTTACATATGAAGATCTTATTTCCCTTTTTCAGATACTGGGGATGCTGGCACATTTGGACCACCCGAAATGCTTTTCTCTTTGATTCGGCCTCTAATGTACCGCGACATATTGCAAGGCTTAAAGGGCTCTTGCATTGGCAGCTAGATCTCATCAGGCACTCTGACTTGCTCCCCCGGGAGGATTTGCATTCCTGGCATTTGGCAATTGCCTCTGGGTCCTTGCCGTGATTGGTGTAGCCTTTTTAGTATACTAGTCCGGGGATTTCCCACACGTTGGCCTATGGCCCTCGTGTCTCTTGTACTCGTGTAATCATGTAATCTTGTACTTTTTTCGTAATTAATACAATTACCTTTTACGAAAAAAAAAAAAGAGAGAGTGTATTACAGGGAAAAATAAAGTGAGTTGTATTAACATCCACAAGAGGCCAAATTGTTCTATGAGACAAAAATAGATTCATTAGAAGTTCAGGTAACTGTCATGTCTCCCAAGTAGAATAAGAAACCTGGTCTCAAAGCAAACATCTAGCCAGGTAACAACAAATAATTGAAAATTCAAAATATTAAAAAACACTAGGGATCTAATACAATTTGAATGGGGATTAATATCATCCCAAGATATCTCTTATGGTCTATTGGACATGGATAAGGTGAAGCGTCGAGCTAGAGTTGCTTGATGACATGCTTGTATCATCTGTATCCTCCAATTGTGCCTGGAGCAAGGGTGTGGACTGGCGGTGTGCTCTGCATTTCTTAGTGGCTCTATCTAACATAGCTCCTTGTGGTGGAACCATGAGTTCATCTGGAGTATGATCTGAAGTATCAGTAGTTGCACCTCTGAAATAGTTAGTAAGGGTGCACTATCATTGTGAATCCCCAATGTATCTCCCTTAGGATTGTAAGGGGTGATATCTATGTTAGTGCAGCTCCAATAGGAAGAGTCATAGGCAACATTGAGTTGGGAAGTCAACCTGGATAGTGGTTGGAATCCCTCTCAGAATAGACACTAGAAGTGCCCTTTGATCGCGTAGTACATTGAGAACTTGTATATGTAGTGCTGCTCAATCTCCAAGTCAGGTTGGCAAAGCTGGCAGATCCGGACTTCTGGGGGAAGAGAATTTGCTCCATAATGATCGGTCTCTATCTGTAACTTGGCGCAAGGATATGCAAAGCTGACCAATGGCACACTAGTTCATGGGACAGGTGTATGTCCATGTATCTCAGTTAGATCACAAAACCATCAGGGGATACATGTAGAAGATGCTTTCGGCAGAAAGCCATCTTTGTCTCGAGATCTTGGGTAGGTGTCAACCAAGTCCTGGCTGTACGTAGCTGAATAATGTCCCTTGAGATAATCTTGTTGAGCTCCTCTCGATTGAGATCTAAGAAAAGGGAATCCCAATTGTACTCAAGAGGTGGAAGGTAATCCTTATGTAGCCCATGTAGCTGCAACCGTGTGTCTGTTTGAGTGCACTAGCACTTAGTGTCACTGTGCAGTGTGATCTCTGTCTCGGAAGGCTTGAAAGCCCACACATAAAAATCATTGTTTGGAAAAGCCCTCGGCATCAAATAGTTGGTGCTAATCTTTGGTTTGCCTATCTCATGTGACATTGAAGAGTTAATCCTGATCATTCGAGAGATCATCATCACTAGGGGCCTTCTTCATCAGCTCCCATGCATCATAAAACTTCCCTCCATTTAGTACTGATTGCTCTATTGTAGCTCTCCTCCTATGGTAGAGCCTTGATCCCCAAATAGGAGCTCAATATAAGAGTGGTGGTGTAATTAATGTGTCAAAGAGCCAAAGTTTTGTCTGGGTTTCCTATTGTATATGTGTGTATTGGTTCTTCATGGCTCCTAATATTGCATAGCCTCGGGTCAATCTATCCTCAATTGCTCTCCTCGTAGTGAATCTCGACCCTGCAAAGGTAATCCCTAGAGAGATGCATATCTGGACCTGCTCCCTTGTCTCTCCACTATGTGTAAAGTGAGTCACTGATTGTTTGATCCACTAGGTGAAGGTCTTAAACAGCACAAGCTTGGCCTTCCAAGGTTCACTGTGAGGTCTCTTCGTTGGCAAAAGGCATTCAGGCATCTAGGTGGCACTGCAACCCCTTTGGGTGTCTGAGATAATCACAATATCATCAATATATAGCAATAGAGGTATCAGTACTCCCCCAAGGCTAGGTCCATCTCCTCCCCATATATCAAAAGTCTGATATCTCATCAATGTATAGCCGTCTGATATCTCATCAATGTATAGCCGGAAGAGAGTGGTTGGAAGGGCGCAACTTTGTTTCACTCCGAACAGGCTCCTGCTTCAGCACGGTCAAAGATGGAGAGCATGTCGAAGTGGGTGACAGAGAGCGACACTTGGTGGCTAGTTTAGAGGGTGAGCTCCACTCCCACATGTTTGCCTGTTAGTAGATGAGGGGTGATGCTCGCTGCTTGAGCGCTAAGAGCACCTCCAAGAGCCTGTTAGTAGAGTACATCTCTTGGTTGTCACAGTTTGTATATGAGTATGCATTTCTGTTTTTATGCCAGAGACTTTCTTTATTCACTGGTTGCTGGTATTTTTGTGCCTGCTTTTAGGCTGCCTGACTTGTCATTTATGTGGCATTATTTTCTGCTTATTTATTGGCAGTCCCCCTCCTCAATTACTCATTTCAGCATTAATTAGATACACATCCTACAGCATGATTGCTTCTAGGTGGAGAGATGAAAGAGTGGTGCACACTGCTAGTGACTCACTGCCCATGCCATTGTACTGTTCTTGAGCCTTGGTATATGAATTCCAATTTCCGAGTCTATTCTCTTTGAGTTCTTGTGTTCTTGTTGTTCTCCTTTTGTTCACTGTGTTCATTACAGCTTATATTACCAATGTCTTTTGCTTCCATTGCTCTAGACTTTTCTAATAGAGGCTTGTTGTCAAGTGAGCCTTGAGACTTTATAATATTGAGTGGCTTGGGCTAGTGACCATTGGATCACATCCATAGCTAGGTGTCATTGTGGCGTGGTGTGGATGAGGATACTACGTGTAAGAAACTCGATAAGAGAGTGCCAATTAATGTCCATTATGCAGCTGGGCCATTGCTTCAACATTTTGAATTTTGGAACCTACTTCGACACTTTGTCTTGTATGACCTCCTCTAGTTGAGCCTTTGACCTAGCAAAGTGGGAAGTCTAGAGGAAGAAAGAGTAGTTCGGCCCATTCAAAGGGGCCAATAGGTGAGTCTTGCCATTTCAAGACTTGCATACCGTGTAGGTCCTTGCCTCTAGTGGAAGTGGAAACTCTCCATGACCTACATATAACTCTCATGTATGCACTGATAAAACTCTTGTGGTAAGAATTGAGCATGGCAAGGAAAGGTGCCGCTTGCTGCCAATGCAGCTGTGCCCCCTTTGGGGGGGAGGGGCTGCTCGGTTCATTTTGAAGGGAAGACATTGAGGTATGGGGCTTGTCACATCCTATGGGTGGGGCGTAGTGGGGCCAAGATGGCTGATGTTATGGAGCAACTTCACCATATGGGTAGGGCCCCATCTATGACTGCATGTGGTTTGTCGTTTGGAGACAGTGTGTGATCACAATTAACTATGGGAATGGATTATGTAGACAAATGTAAACATGAAACCATGGAACAAGAATATAAGATGAATTTGATCAAGAATTGACATAACTATCCATGGAAGCAGTGTACGACACCTCTACCAAAAACACGTGGTACAAGACCTATGGCCATTGGGTTTGTGATTGGACTATCTGCCCAGGATTTGATAGGCTTTGGAAGACCTCATGCACCATGAATGAAAGAAAGTATGAAGAAATTCATCTTATGATTCGCTTTGAACTACAAATGGCATGTGAAAGGGAGGTCCACTCAGAGGTAGAAGTGGCAAAGACATAGTTGCACTAGTACCGCGTATGAAAGGGTTATACTATACCGTACTTTAGGTATTGTACCTTACGCATTAGTACCGTAAGGTACCAACTTAATGGATATTTCTTTTCTCTTTCGAACCACACTTTGGGATGAGCTAAATGCTCCTTATACTAATATGACTCTCCCATGAGACTAGGTTATTTGAGATTCAAAAAATTTCTCTACATTATTTGGTAAAAAAGAACTAGGTTTTATGTTTCTTTTAGGATACAATAATGTATTTTTATCGTACCGTACATTAAAAAAGCTGAAGGTACCATTTAGTATCATAATTTATCATACTGTATTGCACCGTACTTTTCGTACTTGACAACCATGAGCAAAGGCAACATAGAAGCAAATAGAAGAGCCCAACCCATGGATTGAAGTAGTAAAAAAGAACAAGGGAACATGAGTGAACAAGATTGAGGTAATGAAAGCTACTTTTCAAGAAGAGGCTAGGAGATGAGCTAGGGTATTACATGTACTGGTAGTAGGATGGGAGGAGGAGGGTAGTTCACAAGAAGATGCTAAAACATCTGTAGACAAGATTGGGGTTTTAGAAGTACCTATAGTTAGTGCTTGGAGGGTGGGAAAAGATGACTCCAAGTCCAAGGCTCTAATCCTTTACTTTGGGATAGAGAGAAAAAAAAAAGGCTTGCTTTCTAGGAGGAGAGCCCTCAAAGGTAAGAAGATTTATTTGGATGAGGATCTTACCCTAGCATAGATGGCACATTGTAAAGAACACATGCCTAAACTATTGGAGCCTTGCAAAGAGGGAAAATGGGATGTCTATTGGAATGGATGGGCCATCATCATTGATAGAAGGTCCGCATGACGATACGATGCCTCTGCAACACTTAGACTGTCAGTATGGAATTGTAATGGAGCCCTACGCTTGGATGCTAGTTACTTTAAAGATAGGTTTCAAAACATGGACATAACCATGTACATAGAAACACACTAATGTAAAGGTTGGCAACTACCATACATATAGGGATACATTGGGGAATTTTGTCCAGTAGCCAGAAAATCAAGAAGCACTAGGGGTTCTGGAGACGCCGCCATACTATATTGGGAAGATCTCAAAGGGATGGGGTAGGTAATGAAGAGGGAGGATACATGATACTTATGGATTAGAATACATGTAGGAAGACTAGGGGATATATTCATTGCAATATGCTACTTTCCTCTTGTAAACTCAACCTATGCCACATGAGATCGATCTCCCTTTGGTGTACTTTACAAGGATATTGGGAGATATACTAGCATTGGGGACATATTATTAGTGGGAGATTTCAATGCATGCACTGGAGATGGATAGAGAGTCTTTATATGCATGATAATGCCATGTTCGGAGAGATTGATATAGATGAAATAGGGCTACGCGCAAGAGAGCCCAAGATAAAGAAGGGAGTACCTATGGGATACATCTATTTACTTTCAGAAGTGCACATAGACTAGCTATCTTTAATGGTCTGCCGCAATGGCTAGGATCTGACACTTTGACATGTTGGAATAAAAAAGAATAGCAAGTATTGTGGATTACTTGATAGGCTCACAAACATTGATACTAGATATCCAAACCTTTAAGGTATCTAAGAGCACATCTATAGTGGCCCTCTATAAAATAGTTTACATACATTGGACTTGAGTAGATTGTTGGAGGAATGTAGAAGGGACTTAGCAAAAACTATACATAGATCAGCCATATATGCATTCCCATACACCCTTCCACAATATATGCTCACACTCTCTACTACTTCCCAAAATAATTGATATGATGACGAGTGTAGAGTTACTGAGACTAGCTTATAGAGAGAAGTGGAGCTAGGCACTCAGACACATTGTCAAGAAAGGGCATTCTTCAAACCCCTTTTGTGAAAGAAAAAGCGAGACTATTTGGCGAAAGTAGAAATAGAGATATATCAATTACTAGCCTTGCACCATAGAAGCGAGGCTATGTAGAACTAGGGGTACTCAAGACTCAATGTGCTCACATACAGTTCCAAGAGCCTCGCACCAAACTATGGTTGTTTGACACCATAGTCACACCTACGTTACTACATGGAGTAGAGGTATGGGGCTACAGATTGTACCACAAGCGTCTCATTCTAGTCATTGATTAGATTGGAGTAGAGAGAGATTATTATGATGGCTGGGATAGCATGGAATGGCCAATGATCATGGTGATAGCATGTATGCTTAGGTGTAAGCCCTCTACCCCACATCCGATTGTCAAAGCAGAGCTGGGGGCAGCACCTCCAATCGTGGAGGCACTCTTTAGGGCAATGACCTTTTGGCACAGATTATGGGATCTCCCATGTCATATATACTCCAGATTGGCATTAACTTCATCTAGACAACTAGTAGCAGAGAAGGGTGAGAAGAACAGTTGATTTTCATAGATGACTATCTGGATAAGTCTACACGGTTTGGATATTGATCCTTCCCCCTTTTAATCAGAGCCTTGCTATCCCTACACTTTCCCTTAGCTGATCAGAGCTGAACCAGGTGATCAAAGCTAATATCTTGAGGATTGAGATAACGAGGACATGGATCCACCCACCACTCCCTGTAGGATCAAGGATGGAGTTCTATTGGAATCACTTCTTGTGACTCCCTATTGATGGATTCATTATTTGGCCAACATACATGTGTTGGGTTTTACTTACGCCAACGCTCACACAGGAGTGTTGGTGATCCGCACGTAGGACATTGGGACATGTTTTACTCTCTATAAGAGAGGTTTTTTTCCCTGGTCAAATTATTCTCCATTTGTGTATTTATGTTACAAAATTTGGTCACTTACCACACATTACACACTTTTGTGTGTGAATGCTCTTTAAGGCACTTATACAACCCTAAAGTCTAAGGGTTGTACTTTATACTTTGTTACACACTTTGCAATCAATCAAGTGCCGAGTAGTGACCACACACACACTCTATCTCTACTTCTGATTACTCTTTCCAACTAAGCTGAGCTGCTGTCTCTCTCAACCAACAAGTGGTGTTAGAGCTAGGTTCGAGACTAGCTGCGCCCCCCAGCTCTAGCCCGTTCGTGACCTGCAGCCATTTGGAGGCTGCTCTTAAGTCCGCAGCTCCCAGCTGTGCACTCCTGCCAGCTGGTGCAGCAACCTCATGTCGCTGCCCTTGTCCGGCACTAGCGGCTGCCACCCTGCAAACTGCGTTGCTTGCAGTCTGCCCACCTCCTGCAGCTGCGCCTTGCCCTGTCTGCTAGCTCCTACAGCAGCACCCCGCCTTGTCTGCTGGCTCATCCAGATGTGCTACCCTGTGTTGCGCCAGATGTGCCACGTGCCCACCAGTCTTGCAGGTCGCTGCCAGCAGTCCTGCCAGCTCCACCCGACAGTAGCTGCTCTGCTAGCTGCCATGTTAGCATACATCTGGTCTGGCTTGTCTTCAGCTGCCATATCAGCATCCTTCTGGCTCGTCTTCGGCTGCAACATGTATATTTTATTGTTTTATTCAGAGTATGAGAGCCAAAGCAAAGGGCTTTTGCAAGGCAAGGTCAATTTCTGCCTCAGCAAGTGCTTCAGTGCACAAATCGCAGAAATTTGCAGGCATTTGGGTTAGCAAATTTTGGGGCTATTGTATTTTTGGCAAACACTGGTATATGTATCGAAGTTTTAGTTTGAAATTGACTGTAATCTTGCACATTGGACTGTTGGGGCTTTTGTGCTTTTAGTGCTGTTGAGCACTGTTATTGTCGCAGGCAGCGTTTTGTGCTTTTAGTGTTGCTTAGCACATTGAGGCAATAGTGGTTTAGTGTGACATGGTTTAGTTGATTACACCTTGGCATTTGCTGTAATTTCTCGAAATTTGCAGATTTGGAGGTCAGGCTGTCCTTTGTTATTGCTCTTATGCATTTGGAAGAGTGACATTTATCATGGAAAATCAAGGACAAAGTGATGTCTTTACTTATGTATGAAAAGAGGATAGATTGGATGGCAACACTATTCTCTGTGGTCCTTCATGATGAAAAATGTGCTTGTTGCAAAAAATCTTTGGGAATATGTTAATGGGGAAGAAGTCCATCTTGGTGATATGGCTCTTGCAACTCTTCCACAAGGAGGTTGTGGTCAAAGGCAAGCTCCTGTTCAGCTACTATCCCAAAGAACAACTGCACAGAAGGCTTGGGACACTAGCGATGTCCAAACATTATCACTTATTGCATTGGCAGTTTAGCGGTCTATAATCCTGCGTATTCGGTCTGCTGCTACTTCATGAGTAGCATGGCTTATACTTGAGGATATGTTTAGCAGAAAAAATAATACTTGCATTTCTTTTTTGAAGAAAGAGCTTGAAAATGTGAAGATGGAAGAAGGTGATGCTATGTAAGATCACCTTAATAAAATTCAGGACTTGTGTGAGCAATGGATGAATGTAGATGAGTATTATTCTGATGCTCAGATAATCTCTATGACTTTGAACTCCTTGTCACCTTGTTATTTGGCCTTTCATACGGCATGGAATTTTACAATGTGGATTTCTACGCAGCCACTTACTTTTCTTCAATGGGTTACCTTATTGCTAGAAGAAGAGCAAACAAGGAAGAGGAGTGGGGTGGATGTTGTAGCTTCTGAATAAGCTTTTATGGTAAGACATTAGTTTTCCTTTCGTGGTGATGTTGCTTTTAAAGCTGTGGCCAAGTTGTAGATTGTGCATTTAGATGTATGTGGACCCATGCAGACAAAGTCATTGGGTGAATGTTATTACTTTGTGACCTTCATTGATGACTTTACACATCTTTGTTGTGTTTATTAATTGGTTAAAAAGTCAGCAGTGTATGATGTAGTTTTGGCTTTTATTGCACTTGTGGAAAATCTATCTGGCTATTAGATTAAGACTCTCAATTTTGGACTGAGGGGGAGAATATATGTATTCCTTGCTAAATAAAATTTTGAAGCAAAAAGGCATTGCACATCAATATACTATTGCATATACTCCAAAGCAGAATGGGGTTGCATAAAGGAAGAATTGGTCACTCATGGAGATGGTCAAATGCATGTTGAAAGCTAAAAAATTGCCACATGGATTTTGGATGGAAGCAGTTATGTGTGCTTGTCACGTTTTGAATAGGTGCCCTAGTAAGGCATTGAAAAATATAACGCCTTTTGAGGCTTGGAACAGCCCCATAAACCTTTAGTTGGTCACTTTCGTACTTTTGGATGTCTTGCATGTGCTCATTTCCCAAAGTATTGAGAAAAAAGTGGGACAATAAGGCTGTCAAGTGCATATTTATGGGGTATAGTAGTGAAAGCAAAGGGTACAAATTGTACGATCCTATTTCCAAGAAAGTTTTTGTCAGTAGAGATATGATTTTTGATGAAAAATGAGAATTATCTCTTGCTGGTTATGACACGTATTAGGTTGCAAATGATGTGTTTGAAGGGTTGCTTCCTATTTCTTTTGATGATATAGTTGGGGCTTCATTAAATGAACAAAATGTTTAGCCAGCTGCTCCATTAAATAATGCAGAAATTCAGCCTATGGCTGATTTGAATATTCAGCAAGATGTTGAACATGAGGTTCATTAGGAGCATGTACATGATTAGGAGGCTAGACATATAGCTAGATGGTACTTGCAGACTTTATAAGATAGTCATTTGATGCTCCTCTTGTTGGTTGTACTTGAAGAAAAATACGTCTAGATGATCATGCTAATGCTATGGAGTTTGTTATGGCAGCAAACACACTTGATGATGATAAGCTGATTCTTTTGAGGATGCACAAGAGTGTGTGTATTGGATGGCAGCAATGCAAGCTGAATATGATTCTATCATAAATAATCAAACATGGGATTTATTTAGATTGCCTCTTGGAAAGAAAGCCATTGGTACTAAATGGGTCTATAAGCTGAAACGAAAAGCGGATGGATCCATTGATAAGTACAAGGCTAGGCTTGTGGCAAAAGGCTATGCGCAAAAGAAAGACATTGATTATGAGGAGACATTTGTTGCCACATCCCATATGACCACTATGAGGGGTTGGGCATTCAATTTATTCATGATATTAGAGGTATTGGATTAACACAGTTCAAATATATTGCTAAACTCCTTGAGAATTTTGGATTCTAGGATTGCAAGTTAGTAAGTACACCCATGGAGATTGGACTTAAGCTGTCCTTGCATGATGACAGTGATATGTTTGACATTTATACATATGCTCCAGCAGTTGGATGCCTCATTTATTTATGCAACACAAGGCCATATATTCAGTTTGCAGTTTCAGACTTGAGCAGATATATGCCCAGCCCTCGCATGCCACTCTGGCAAGCTATGAAACATGTTTTTGGTTACTTTCAAGGCACTAGAACTCTTGGATTGCTTTATGCCAAGGGGGGGCACTACAGTTACATGCTTACAATGATTCCGATTGGGTTGGAGATTTTGATTCTTGTCACTTTACAAGTGGAAATTGTTTCTATCTTCGCTCTTCTTGCATTTCTTAGCTTAGCAAGAGAGAATCCATTGTTGCCACATCGTCTTGTGAAGCTGAATACAAGGCAACTTTCGCTACTACAATTGAATTTGTATGGCTGAGATGTTTGTTGGCTGCTCTTGATGTATCTATCAGAGAGCCTACTCCTTTGTTTATTGACAATCAAAGTACCATTGCAGTGGCACAAAACCCAGTGTTTTATATACATACGAAACATGTTGAGGTACATTATCACTTTGTCAGAGAGAGGCTACATGTAGGGGATATCAACCTTGTCGACTGTCCTACCAACAACAATGTGGCAGACATCTTCACCAAAGCTCTTCCTTGTGATAAATTTGAAGCATTTCGCAAGGCTTTAAATTTGATCTCCTTTGGTGGATGATCCTTGTATCCTGATCACTTATCACTCTAGGGGTGTTTATTTGGTTGTACTTACGCCTATGCTCACACAGGACTATTGGTGACTTTGCAATCAATCAAGTCTAAGGGTTGTACTTTGTACTTTGTTATACACTTTGCAATCAATCAAGTGTTGAGCAATGGCCGAGCAATGGCCACACACTCTCTCTCTCCCTATGTTGTTGGTTCATTGTTTCTAGCTAAGCTGAGATGTTGTCTCTCTCAACCAACAACATGGACACCCATCTGTCCCACAACATACGGGCTACTATCAGACAAATTGGTATCTTCTCTCATAGGGTACAAATGGAGACAGGTAGAAGGATGGATACTCTAGTATGCTGAGAGATTCACATGTGAACCCACTGTATCCAAGGGTGGATGAGGGTAGAGAAGTATGAATGGACTAGAGGGCAGGGGAAACCCTAACCCTAGCCATCCAAAGGCTATATAAACAGCCCTAAGGGGATTACTCCTAGTAGATGAGAGAGTATCCGAGGTATACTTTGAGCAACTTAATAAGCAAGCTCTTATTCTTATACTTTGAGCTCTCTTCTCCCTTTTGTGCACATCTTTTTATGTTGCAACTCTAATATTTCAACATGGTATCAGAGCCATCTCTGATTCATTGAGTTTCCTCTAACTTCATCTTAGCCTAAGTGCACAAGAAAAGTTCAATTTTTCATCTTATCCTCTCAACCTCCATAGCTAGTTCTGGACCTGCAGGCCTTGGAGGAGTTGGTGTGGCCACAGGAGGGCATATCAGCTCACAATTTCTGCTGTGGATCTCTTCTCCACCTCAGGGTGCAGCTGCTCATCATCTAAACCGTCGACATTGTCCACTCCAGGAATTGGCATTGTTGAAAGACACAAAAAAAAGTGCAGATTTCGCATGAGCAGATTTGACCTGTTCATGCTCATCATAAAGGGCAGAATAGCAGCGGCTACCATGAAGCTTAGATAGCCCCCAGGTGGGCTATCCCCACCTAAGTGCACTTGGCAAAATTCCTTCTCTACTAGCTAGATTGATCAAAATCCTAACTTTGTCTTTGGCTGCTGGCAGCCATAGCCAGAAGGCTTCAAGCTTTCTTATTTCAACCTTAATCATCCTGGTTGATACTAACAGTGATTTTGATCATTGATTAACCTTGTTTGGAGTTCATTGCAGATCTAGAAGCTCCATCTGAGAGCTAGACACACTTGGTAGATATCATTAAGTTCATCAAAAGGCCGACATTTCACATCTCAAACGAGGCATAAACTGTGAGATGAGTACTTGTAAGCACTCATGTTACATCTATCTCAGCCTCCCGTGACCAACTCCTTGTTCATATTGTTTCCACTAAATTTTCCTTCTATAATAAAAGGGACATATTGTAAGCAATTGCTTGAAAAAATATCCTAGCAAGATGAAGTGCAACAAATATAAACAAAAAGGACACATCACCAGTAAATGTCCCAGCTTCACTGAAGCACCAAAAGAATAGGAGGCCAACTATGTCTTAAACGTACACAATAATCGACTCTTCTAAATCTATAAATCCTTTACCTATAAGCGTTCTTGTAGCGTGATTTATAAAGGCATTTCATTTTTTGCGCCCATGCCACTCTGACATTGAGGGGGGGGGGGGTGGGGGGTATTGAGAGATAGGCATGTGAACCCACGCTATCCAAGAGTGGTCTAAGGGTAGATGAGTGTGAATGGACTGGAGGCCAAGAGAAACCCTAACCCTAGCCATTCAAAGGCCATATAAACAGCCGTAAGGGTCACTCTCAGTAGATGAGAGAGTACCCGAGTTGTACTTTGAGTAACTTAATAAGCAAGATCTTGTTCTTGTACTTTGATCTTTCTTCTCCCTCTTGTGCACATCTTTTCATGCTGCAACTCTGATATTTCAACATGGCAAAGTATAGGACTCAACGAGGTGAGGGAATCCAAAAACTCATGGATCATGGACTTCGAAATGTCTGAGGATGAAGCAAGTGCCGCCGGTCGTGCCGAAGAAGGAATCTGGGGTGGTGAAAAACTCCTAGAGGTTGTCTCTCGAACCTAAGTAGGCAAGGGCTCAGATTGGGACTCAGACTGAGCAATGAGTGGGCAATAGTTGCTGCTTCTCAATGGAGCGGACCAGGAAGCCGAAGAAGAGGAAGGAGTTAAGCAACCACTGTCTCTCGAAGGAGCGGATTGACGAGGAGATGGTATCAAAAAATCATTGTCTCTCGATGGAGTGGACTATAGAACCACGGGCTGTGGTAGCCACTGTACCCAAAAATAGGTGGGAGAAGACTACCGCTGGCATTGCGACGATCTCTAGGAGGTCATAGTGCCAATCGATCCTCCATGTGCTCGAAAGGACTTAGTGCGCATCGGGTGCCTCTTATTGCCTTGAGCATAGTATTCTGATAGCTGATGCAAAAGGATGTCTGTGGCCTAGAAAGGAGAGGTGGCAAAGGTAGTGCCGGGTGGGAGACCCATATACTTTAGGGGGGTTGGGAGCAAAGGTCGAAGTTAGCAGGCATCGGTGGTATATCGGCTGATGCCAAAATAGGAGCACCCAGTAGATTGGTCATCTGTTGGTAAAGAATTCATGGGAATGAGTGTGCCTTGCTGAAGAAAGAAGAGGTTAGCTACGAACCATGAATCACAATGTCTGCCTCGAGGGGTGTGACGGCAGTGCAAAGCACGAGCTGCAATGTCCGCCTCAAGAGGTGGGAGGATAGTGAAAGGGCTGGAAGTGAACTGCTAGTGGGAGGAGGATGCTACCAGTAGTAAGAGGTTGCAACCAATAGAAAAATGCAGAGTACAACAGTATGGTGGAGCTATCGGGTTGTAGAGAATAGCCGCCAACAGACTAACTTGGCTAAGCCTCCAGGTTGCAGAAAAGAGCCGCCAGCAGTCTGTAGCTGAGCAGTCAGGTTGTAGAGAACAGCCACCGGGTTGAAAGAACATCTGCTCGGTTGTAGGGAGGAGCTGCCAGCAGTGTGGTTGAGCTGCTAGCACAGCAAGGAGGGGCCACTAGCAGTTTGGTTGAGCCGCCATCAGTAGCGAGGAGGAGCGGCCAGTAGTGGCGAACAGCCGTCAGCATTCTGGTTGAACCGCATGCAGGAGAGAACAACCGCCAACAACAGGGAGGAGCCGCCAACAGTCTGGGAGGAGCCACCAACAACAAGGAGGTGGAGGCGGCAGCAACAACCCTGAATGCAGGCTGGAAAATAGCAAATGCAAGAGGGAGCAGCCGCCAGTTAGGATGTTGATGCAGCAGTAGAAGAAGAGAAGTGGATGCCGAACCTGCCACCAGTCTTTGCCTTCATTGGAATGGAGGATCTTTGCCACTGTTTGAGAAGATCCAGCTCTGATACCTTGTCAAAAGACGATGTACCTTTGAGAAAGTAGGGTTTACAGGGAGGAACATAGAGTGAACTCGAAAAACACTGAGAAGAGAAGAAACTTTGATGAATGGAATGATGCAGATCTTAATCATGGAGTGAATGTGCTAGAAGGGAACAAGGGTGTCGTAGCACAAGGAAGATGATGAAGACAGCCACGAACCACGAACCGCAATGTGCTCCTGAAGGGGTGTGAGTATAGTGGAGAGATTGGAGAGAAGAGGTGACATATTGAATGAATCAACCATAAAGAATGAGTGACAGAGGTAGCCTATAAATAGTCAAGAGACTGTCTAGGGTGGCGCTTGGAGGGAGGGCGCCGATTGTTTAGGGTGGTGGCCATAGTTGCCTTCGTACGTGGTACGGACTAGTTTGTACGGTACATATCCGTATGTGATTTTGCACCTGTTTTGGCCACGTCGCCTGCACCTCCTAGATTCCGCGTCCCGCGTTCTTTGTGCCCCCGCTTTTACTCTCGTGCTTGCGTGGCACTTTTTGGGGGGTGGAAAGCCTTGGATACCTCACCCCACCCCCTTTTCCAGCCATGCACTCTCCTCCTCAACCCTCTTTGGATTCCTTCTAGCTAGCAGCCCTCTCTTTGACCGTTGACCCCTCTTTGACTGTTTGAACTTTGACCCTTCTCTCATCTACAAAAGGTGCTCCTCTCCTCCATGCTTCCACACCAATTCAGCAAGCACTTGTGACTTACCATTCTCATCTTCCTCTCTTGGATCTCGTCGCTCAATTCTTGAATGGATGTGTGATTTGTCATTCTCGAATCTCACCTACTATCTCCTCTTTCCCGCATCCTATCGAAGCATTTGCCATTCTCAAATCTCATCTCCCATCCCCTCTATCCCGCACCCTATCAAAGCATTTGCCATTCTTATCTCTCATCCCCTCTCTCTCACTCTTGCTCTTTCAACTTTACCCCAACCCTCGGGCCTCTCAAGTCTTTTTCTCAACTTTCAAGAGTCGAGACTCAAGCATCTCTCTCTCTCTCTCTCTCTCTCTCGGGCCTCTTTATCCGTCATCGGCACCATGACTCGTGAGAAGCACGAGGCCTTCAATTTGCATGCGATCCATGTGGAGAGGTTCACAAAGAAGTCCGACTCCCACCATTGGACATGCAAGTATTGCGGGAAGCGCTATACAAGTGGTACAACTCGGCTTCTCCAACATCTTTCCAAGATAGGGAGGCAAGTTGCTCCATGCAAGGAGATCCCTCAAAACATTGCGGAGGAGATTCTCCCCAAGATGAGACGGGGATCCACAAGGGGAGGAAGTGGCTTATCAGCACCAACTCCTATGCCTACTAACGAGGAAGCATCCAATGTGGGCGTATCTTCAACCGATGTGGGAGAGGTCTCTACCATTGGTGGTGGGGGCTCCACATCTGCATCCGGCTCTGGTACAAGACAAAGAGTGGAGGCTCATGAGATGCCGGAGAGACAGTCGTCTCTCTCTCAAGCTCCCGGTCATATGGATTGATCGGTTGCCTTTCTTAGAGAAAGGCAACGACTTGCGGACATTGAAATTGCACACACAGTGATTGATGTAATCTTGCATTCAATGTCCTAAAGCAAGAGCAATGGAAGAAGATGGTAAAAGCCATTGCCAATGTGGGTCCATGTGAAGGATGGACCGGTGTCACATACAATGACATGAGGACGAGAAAGATTGATGAAGAGAAGGAGAGGATAGAGCCCTTGATCCTATTCGGGCCGCATGGATAAAATATGGTTGCTCCATTCTCACCGACGGATGGAGTGATCGCAAGAAACTGGGCATCATCAATATACTCGTCTCATGTCCACTCGACACTTACTTTTTGCGAGTTGTAGATACCGGCAAGAGGGGGAGAAAAACGACGGGCGTATTTATCTACCGCCACATTCGACTAGCTATCATTGAGGTATACATTGCAATTTGCGTTTTAAATTTGTTTCACTTTCTTTCATTATGATAATATCACGATTCATAATTGAAATTTGATTTATACATAACTTGTAATTTGTAAATTGTGGTTGTAGGTGGGACCCTCAAATGTGGTGCAAGTTGTTACCGACAATGCATTGAATTGTCGGCGCATGGGCCATTTGCTTGAGGCCGAGTTCCCTACAATTGTGTGGACTCCATGTGCAAGTCATTGTTTGGACTTGCTCGTGGCGGACATTGGGAAGCTCAAGTGGATGAAGAGAGTGGTCCGCAAAGCTACATCGTCACATTCTTCACGGTAAAGATAAAGGTGCTTGCGATGTATTGTGAGCATAGCACACTGGAGTTGAAGAAGCCTTCTTCAACTCACTTTGCTTACATGTGGTTATTGTTGGAGCGTCTTTATGAGGTGCGGTCTGCCTTGCGCCAGACAGTGGTGTCCACTCTATGGAATGAGTGGGATGAGTATGAGATAGAGGAGGCCAAAGCCATGCAACGCTTGTGCCTTAATGAGCAGTTTTGGCAAAGAGTCTGTGCCATTGTCATTGTTGTGACTCCCTTTTATAGTGTGTTACGTATGAGTGATTGTGAGGGTCCACCATGGACCTTTTCGTTCACTTCTTTAGAGCGGCATTGGTGGAGGCACGTGCTTGTACAGTGATCACAGAGACACAGCGTGCACATGTTTTAGAGATAGTAGAGAAAAGATGGGCATGGATGCATAAGCCCATCCATGGTTTTGCCGCATTGGTACATCCGGCCTACAAGTCACTGGCGGTCATGGATGATAGAGAGTTGCGTTCAGACCACTTTTATTTAACTCGTGTGATCCTTGTGGATGACCACAATGCAGTGCTAGAGGAGCTAGGATGCTATGCAGATCAGAGAGGGCATGTGGCTTTTGCTTCTCCCACTTGTTGGAGGAGAGAGTCACTTGTGAAGCCTTTATTTTGGTGGCAAAACTTTGGATACGCACTAAAGACCCTTCAGTCCTTAGCCATGAGGGTCCTTGCCCAGGATTGCTCTTCGGGTGCATGTGAGAGAAACTGGAGTGCCTATTCTCTCATTCACACAAAGATTCGTAATCGGCTTAGCATACGACAGTTAGAGCAGCTAGTCTATTGCGGCACTAACTTACGCATGACGAGGGCTATGATGAGTATGGGTAGTCCAAAGCAGGTAAAGTTTAAACACAACCATAACATTTAAAATTTGTTGTTTTAACTTTTAAACTTTGAACTTTGAAGTTTAAACTTTATTCTTTACAATTTAGACTTTAGCATTTACAATGATCAATCTTACGTGCATCACTACATTGTGTAGGTGAATGTTGATACATTTAAGTTGACGGGCGACACTCTTTCGAGTATACATAAGGAGGTGGACGAGGAGGAGATGATTTTTGCAGAGCTCTACAGAGAGCTTATAGCAGCAGATACTCGTGACACTCACAGTTAGCGTGCTCGTGGGCGAGGAGTTCGCGTAGGTGGTAGCAGGGGCATGGTCATTCGACGCCCTCCATCATCGAGGAGAGGTGGTTCGAGTGGCTTGCAGACATATGTAAGGTGGGGCTCTAGTAGCTCACATCCTGTGCCTTATGATGGCATCCCCCCCTTGCTTACACAGCTACCACCTAGGGAGCTATCATTTGATGATGATGGTAACCTCATTAGTGAGAATGAGTACTCTCTTGATGAGCACTCAGATGGTTTTGATGATGATGATGATGATGATAGTGATGCCTCATCATAGATTCATATGACATAGATCTCTTTTTTTTTTTGTATCAGATATACTAGACTCTAGACTGTAGTTGTATCTCATGTTTTGTATAGCCCATGCGACCGCGATGGTCACCCTCATGTATTCATCTTATTTTGTAATGAAATGGCTAGTTCCACTTTAAACATGTATTCTATGATCTATCATTTAATGTTTTATGATTTTTGTTATTTAAAAAATCATCTTAAATTTTTTTCCGTACTAATATCGTACCGTATCTTATCAAATCATAATGTACCAATTAGTACCGTATTTTATCGTACCGTACCGTATCGTACCTTTCGTACTTGACAACTATGGTGGTGGCCCACCATAGGCGCCAGGCTCCTTTTTGGGATTGTCCACTGTGAAACCCTAAACGCAAAATGCAAAACTGCGGGTGAAGGGTTTCTTAACATGAGGACAGTACCATTGCCTCTTTCGTGATGGTTTTTTTATCTCTTCATCATCTCATGGAGTACAAGAACCAGAGATGTCTAAGGCTTTTCCTCAAGCTCCAGACACATCACATAACACTACTGTGAGACAGGAGGCCAGCTCACCTAGAGGGACCCATCGTAAAGTTATTCTTAGCTTTGTTTCATAGGTCACTATGAAACACTAGACATGGTTCTACTCTAGCATAGTCCCATCGTAAAGTTATTCTTAGCTTTGTTTCATAGGTCACTTACTTATTTTAATGCTATCTTCACCTTACTAACGGGATAACATTAGATATGGATGTACTTTGGATTTTGTCTCATAGGTTACATTGGCCTTATGTAGATCCCCCCCTCCCCCCCCCCCCCCCCCCCCAAAATCCCCCTTGCCTCTCTCTTTCCAGTCTCAAAAAAACGTTTTTCCCACTTGCATTGCTAAGTGACAGTCATCCAAAGCAATTTTCAGCATTGTTAAATTAAATTTTAGAAGATTAATTCTCAAAATCAATTCAATAATTATTTATGGCTCAGAAAATAATCTGACTGGCCAACAATTAAAGTGGCTAGGCCAATTTATCACCCAAGTGAACTTGAGCACTCATTAGCCCAAAACCAGCATTAATTAACTAATTAGCACCAATTCCCTAGTGTCACCACCAACACTAATGGCTAATTAAATGTTCTAGGCCAAGTTCTGATACCATGTACCACCCAGTACTTACCAAGCATAACTTATTACAACTTTTGCCAAACTTAATAATGCCAAAGCTAAGCATTAAAAATACATGTCCTCGTGACACAACCTTGGGCCTTTGATGATTTTGCTTTCTTTGTGTTCTCTCTCTCTCTCTTCCTAGTATGTCACCAAGACTCACCTTCATTGTAGTTGTGTTTCCATCAATTAGAATTAGTTTCAAAATGAAGGTTTAGGCTTTAGAAAGGACATACTTGAGATTGGAAACATAAGAATGCAACTCCTTGTTATCCTCAATGCAACGCGCTAGTGGAATCCTTCAATGGAGTGTTGCAAGAAATTCTCTTAAAATTGCTCGAAGCTTATTCAAAGGATTGGGATAAATACTTGCCACATGCATTATCATCATATCTAAAAATTTTCAGCGTTTTTGATCATTTGGATTTCTTTGTGTTTTTCCTCTTTTTTTTCTGTAAAAGGTAATTGTATTAATTACGAAAAAGTTTACATGATTACAAGATACACGATGGCTCTACCCCATCGTGTGTACACACTGACTCTTTACAAGAACCAGACGGCCACGGAGTTACAAAATCATAGCAAAGGCACGGAGGAAATTGCCATATGCCAGGGACGCAAGTCCTCCCGAGAGAGTATGTCAGAGTGCCGGAGAAGATCTATCTGCCAATACAAGAGACCTTTAAGCCTAGCAATATGCCGCTGAACATTATAAGCGGAATCAAAAAGGAAAGCATTCCGAATGGTCCAGTTGTGCCAACAGCCCCAATATCGAAGAAAGTGAAACAAGATCTTCATATGTGGCTGTGTCGGTGTGGGATATTTGGGCTGCGCAAAAACCCAATCAAACGGGCATAGCGAGAAACCAACCACCGCTCGCCAGACGGCTGACAAGAATGACCAGATTTTCTGAGCAAGGGGGCAAGAAATAAAACGATGATGGGCGGATTCCACAGTGGTGGTGCAAAAGAAACAATTGCTGTTGGAGATTCGGCGCTTGGAAAGAGCTGAAGCAAGCGGAAGACCACCAATCATCACCCTCCAAAGAAAGACCTTATATTTGAATAGTGTCTTATTTAACCAGCCCTCCATCACAGTTACCCTCCACCATGACCGGGATTTATGCAATCCCCATAAAGTATTAGCTTTAGTAACTAGCCATTGATGATCTTTAATCAGAAGATGATACACCTGGTTAGCTGAAGCCTTTTCTAAATTCAGCCTGCCTGCAAAGTCCCAGTCCTGCCAGGGACGATCCGTAGCAAGGGCAGGAAAGGGTTGGTTGCTCTGAAGCACCATCAAAAGCTGTTCCCATAAATACCTGTATCCACGAGGGATCCTCAAAAGCCTCCTGGCTGTATCCGCGACCAAAGTTAAGCCCAAACGTGCCATGCGGTTGAATTGTGGTCGAAGCTCATGTTTACCGTCCCACGAAATTAACCGCGGAACTGTTGGACCGCGCGACTGCCAACAGTTCCAATTGAAAAGAATTAGTAGCTAAGCGATCCTCCGCTGGATGCCACTGAGACTTTCGGAGGACCAGTCTCCAGGAACACACCAAATGGGCAAGCAGAGATGAGGAAGAACTGGAGAACCGAGAATCGGCATTAAGAACATGCCACCAAGAACTGCGGATTTGGGTATTACCATGCAGAAGCCCGTGATCCTCAAGAAAATAACGGGCTGTGACGACCCAAGGATGATAATCCGAGCACATGGCGTGAAAAAGAGACCAGCGGAGTGCCAGCATATGAGTTTGGGCATCTAAAATAGCCCCTCCACCCATGCGTTTTGGGGTGCACGCATGCGACCAAGAAATCCAGGAAATACGTGCATGCAAGGAATCCTTCTTCCATACTCTCTCTCTCTCTCTCTCTCTCTCTCTCCTTGGTATCTCACCTTCATTGCACATGTGTTTCCTTTGATTGGAATTGGTTTTGAATCAAGAATTAAACTTTGGAAAGGACACTCAGGGATTTAGAAGCTAGATTGGAGTTTAAACACAATTCAATGGGTGAGTAGAATCCTTGAATGGAGTGTTGCAAACAATTCTCTTAAAATTGACTAAAGCTGATTCTAAGAATTGGGATGAATACTTGTCACAAGCATTATCGTCATGCAAAGTTGTGAGAAAACAACCATAAGGATCACTCCATGTGATTTGGTATAGGGGTAGGAGTCACATGGTGACTGTTGCACTGACAGTGAAAGGTTTGATATTGTGCTTGTAATGAACAAGTGTATAGGTTATGTAGTGCAAGTACAAGGCAAAAGGAACTAGGGAAATGTGCAATTTTGAAATAAACTTAGAAAAATGTGTAGTGTTTTTAAGGCTGATGAGCATTTAAAAGTTTTGCCCAATAAACAACTCACTTGAGTTGTAAAGCAGGCCCGATGCTTAAGTTTAGTGCAGTGAGTAGCTCTTTCAACGGTTGATTGATTAGCCCCTAGTCAAATTTGAATTTTGATTCATGAGCTGTTGGTTACTCGTTTTAAAAGCTGATCATGGCTATTTAGGGTCTTTTTCTCTTGCATTTGAGTAACAAGTTT
Organism: Lygodium microphyllum; assembly: GCF_053477565.2. Classification (NCBI taxonomy): domain Eukaryota; kingdom Viridiplantae; phylum Streptophyta; class Polypodiopsida; order Schizaeales; family Lygodiaceae; genus Lygodium; species Lygodium microphyllum. The sequence goes on from NC_141159.1 coordinate 30,492,214, forward strand.
GCAAACAACCATTTTTCTCTTCTTTCTCACAGAAATTTTAGGTTTCAGCCATGGAGGATGAGAGAACAACATGTATGGAGTCAAGACAACAATCGATTTTCTCCTCTTAGCATGGAGAATCCATTTTTGTAGCTCTATAACTCCATTTTAGTTGGTATTGCTGAAATACAATGGCTGAGATCCTCTCTTTGCCTTTGAGATCTTGATCCTTGTGCATTGTTTGGACAACTTGATTGCCAAGAAAATAACCTTACAATTTCATCATAAGAAATCCCACTGTATGTGAAGGAACAATGTAGGGTTGTATGGGGATTATGCAAGACCTTTGTCAAAGTAAATGGTCGATGAGATTGGGCTTAGATGCTGATTGCCATTTTAGGTTTCAGCAAGTTGCAGTGTTCATGTGCATTTTTGAATAGTATAAAGCTGGATGGAGACCAACATCGAAGGTGGCAAGTTCACTGACCACCTGTGGACCAGTTGTGTTGAGTGAAATCGCTGAAAATACAGCCATTTGTAACTAATTTAGAGTATATGGAAGTGAGATGTAGCTTGTGTGTTGCGGAAAGTGCATGGGAAATTAGGGAAATGCAATGGTAGGGCCTAATGGAATGCGCATAGCAATGATCAGAGCATTTGCCCTTTGTTCTTGAGCATGAATTGAATGTTGGTTTGCTATGGCAGCATTGCAGGTCTGAAGGGCAAGGTTGAATTTTCTCAGTTTGATAGTGCATTGGGTGCGCAAAGGTTAGGGCAAAGTGTTTGGATTGATGCAGGAAGGGGACTGATGCTTGGTATAGAACATCAGATTTGTTTGGACTTGAGATTTGCATGTATTATATATTGTTTGCAATGCACAGCTGGGTGGGGGCAGATTTACATCTCCAATGTCACTTTTGCAGGTCAGTTATCTAAGAAAATCATGTTTCATGTGTCCTAAACTTGTTAGGGAGTGAAATTTGAATGGATAGATTTGTCATGTGTTTGGTCAAAGGTTGGTAAGAGCAAGTAAGAATATGAAGTTGGAGACAAGTTTGGGCTGATTCAAGAGTAAAGCACATGGGAGTCACTGACATTAGAGTGTGTTGGTTTTTGACAACAACTCACTTGTGATTTGTGTAAGCTTTGAATAATGATTAATAATTACAGAAAGGGGTGCCAATCCTAGGCCCTACTGTGTGTTTTCTACCATGCAAGACTATTCTAGCTCTCATATCTAGTGAGTCTTTTGTTATTTTGCTGATTAATTTCATATGTGCATGCTCGTTAATGTTTACTGACCTTTAGATTAGATTCAGTTTAAAATAAGGTGGGAGGGACCCTTTATGATGACGCAAGCATACCCTAATACTTCAACGTGAAGAAATATATCATTTAGACTATGTAGGGGCCTTAGACCAGATGGCAATAATGCAGCTTTTGTCCCATATACCTACACAAAGAGTGTCCCAAGATGTGAGAAATGCTCAAGGGACCTAGGACCTAAGGACTAGAGAGAAGGTGGCAAAAGCTCTTAGAAGGTTGATGGCATGCAACCATTCATGCAAGGAAAAGCAAAATTTTCCACTGGATATACCTCAAGTTCTGCATGCTGAGATAGTGAGAGGGAAGGACCAAGATTGGAAAGATCTAGGTTCATGCAAGTGCCAAAAGAAAGAAGACTAAGAATGTCCACATTGTAATACCGTGCCCTTCAGCTGTAATCTCTACAATTGCAAAACCCTATGCTTGGCAGAGATGCTTAAACAATTTCTTGACATGAATAGTTTTCTCAGTTCCGATCTTCAATATTTCATGCTCCTTTTAGTGTGATGAAGGCCATTGTCTCCACATCATCTTAGAACCTCAGTATGATGGTGTGCTTTTGTGCATCTTTTCCAGCTCTACAAGAGTGGGTGAAAGGGAGTGGATATTCGTCTTTGTATCCAAGACACGCACATATAGCCTTGCTATTGTCCTCAGGTGATGAACACTCATGGTTGGGTTTGCCGTTGACTCTCACATTCAAATGCCTCGCTTGTCTCATCCTCTCTTCCTTGAGAGTCGTTTCGACAATATGCACCTCCTCTGTATGACTGTCCTTTTTCACTTCCTTCTTAATATTCGTTCTTACCCCTTCCAACTGCCTCGCTTGTCTCATCCTCTCTTCCTTGAGAGTGGTTTCGACAAATGCACCTCCTCTTTATGACTGTCCTTTTTCACTTCCTTCTTAATATTTGTGCTTACCACTTCCACCCATGCTTGTTGGGTGGCCTGGAGCTTGACGTCTATACCCTTGGTGATCTCCTTGCAGATTTCTCATTTTATGGCACTGATTGTGACCTCTTGGATTTCCCTTCCTTCATGCCCAGTGCTTTTCAAAGCTGCAATTTCTTCTCTCATTTGTTGAATCTCTAGCTTCATGGCTGCCCTTTCCTTTTTCCATTCTTCTGCCTCATTCTCAAGCTTTGCAATTTTGTTTGATAAGCTTTGTTGATTTGTATTTGTGTTGTCATCTATGGTTTTTTTTGTGTTTATGAGTGATTTTAGTGCCTTTTCTAGGCTGTCAATTTCAACTCACTGCTTGCAGTTACAACGACTAATGACCGCTATCTTTTGTGTGCAGATCCATGCTTGAGTGAGGAGAGGAGGTGTGGTAGAGTGCGGGGAGGGGTGGACTGGGCAGGCACAATTGTGAAAACAGGCTGGTTGCAGGGACAGGCAGGGAGTGGTAGTGCAGACAGAGTGCGGGGACAAAAGCATGGTGGGGTGGGACAGCAGGTTGCAAGGAGGAGGTTCAGCAAGTTTTGGTTTCTTTTTTGTTTTTTTGTGGGGGGCGGGGGTGTGTGTGTTACAGCTGGCTGGCAGGAGAGGGAGGCGCAGTTGCTGGCAGGAGGGTGCAGAAGGCTGGTGGGAGGAGGCACATCAGGTGGCAAGATGTGAGAGGGTGTAGTAAAAGCTAGCAGGATGGGTGGGATTGGTGGGATCACATGGAGAAAGAAAGAAAGAAAGAAAGAAAGAAAGAAAGATCTATTAACGTCTCTAAAAGGCCAGAGTGGCCTATGAGACCATAACCAATAGAACTCCTATCATCATCTCTCATCAGATAAGAAGAGATAAAATCTATGTGTAAATTTAATGGTATATTGGAATGAGAAGTATGGAAACTGAAAAAGTTGGAAAAAACTAAGTTTAAAAAGATCAAGAGTGTAGGGTTTCTCCCCCTCAGTCTATGGAATCTGCCAAGACTCTGCAAGCTACCTCTGATTGAGTCACCGTGCCAATCTGCCTCTGTAATGAGCAATCGTGATGCGAATGTGGCGCATATGGGCACGCCTATGTTGCTGAGTAGGTACTCTAGGGTGTTGTGCTCTGTGTAGCGTTGTAGCTCTATCAACTGTGATGCCTCCTGATGTATCTCAGCCATGCCTACCAGTAGGAGATGCAGTGTTTGGGGTGGCGCGGCTGAGGATTCAGCTACGCTGAAGTAGTCTGTAAGTGCTCTGTGGATGGGTGGATGATGCTGGGGTCATCTCCTATCCCGTAACAATAATGCTTTGCGTCGTTGGAGCTCCAGCAAAAGAAAAGGCCCTAAACGTCTTTGGTCCTCATAGTCCATCGCCCGTCTTAGTGGTCCAAAGCCCTCCTTAAAGAGGCAATGATAGCGGCCTCGGATATCATAGTATACAGTACATCTACAAATGTAGTGCTCCTCCATCTTTGGCTCCCATCCACGGAGCTGGCACATCCTCTCATTGGCTGCAATATGGCTCCATCGACCTGTCTCAATCATCAGCTGATGCGATGAGGTGTGGATTTGACCAATAGCAACTCGGAGTCCGTGGGAAATTTGAGCATCCATGGTAGTTGGATCCAAGTCCTTCTTGTCTCAACTCTCAAATATAGTCCTAGTGGGGTGTAGGATAGTCCAGGCTATAGTCAAAAGGCAGGAGCTGGTTAATATCCAGCCCATATAAGCTCATCCAAGTTGCTATATGTGAGTACCAACATTCCCTCTCACCCGGTGTTGCCAGCTATCTAGAGGAGATTGATGCCAATCTAGGATATCTATGGCATGGAGCTCCCATGACCTATGTAAATAAGTTATTGCTCTAAAGACTGCCTCCACAACCATAGGTGCTATCCCTAACTCTACTCTAATGATTAGGGTGTGGGGTGGAGGGTTTCCTCCTGATCATGTGTGAGATCATCATCATCAAGGTCCTCTCTACATGATCCTTGCCATCATAGCAGTCTCTCTTTGGGCCAGTTAGGGAGCGAGCTGAATTGTCTATGATATAGGTTGCAGCCCCAAACCTCAACCCCATATAGAAGAGAAGGTGTGACTAGAGTATCAAACAACCATAGTTTGGTATGAGGTCCTTGAAGGCCATTGAAACTCTATATGGACAACCCTAGTGCTGCATAACCTAGCGCTATCAAACCTCAATTGCCCCCCTAGTTAAATTCTTGGCCCATAGAAAGTGACTCCCAAGTATACATACTCCCTCATGGACTCCACTGCACTTCTCTTGAACGTGAATTGATACATAGATTGGATCACCCATGTTGTTGATGTATTGAACACCATGATTTTGGTTTTTCCAAGATTAACCGTGAGATCTCTATCTTTGCAAAAGGTATGTAGTGCATCCAAGTGATGTTGCAACCCCTTCCGTGGATCCAACTGTTGAACACCAAGACTTTGGTTTTTCCAAGATTAATTGTGAGGTCTCTATCTTTGCAAAAGGTATATAGTGCATCTAAGTGATGCTACAAGCCCTTCAATGAGTCTAAAATGAGTACAATATCATCGGCATGCAATGGTATGGGTACAATAAGTTACAATGTCATTAGCATATGATGGTATCAATATTAATACTCCAACTAGGCTAGATCCAACTCCACCTTTCCCATCAATGTAGTCAGACACCTGGTCTATGTATAGTCCAAATAGTGTGGGTGAATGCAGGCATCCTTGTTTTACACTAATGGTGCTATCAATCCTCTCAGACATCCCTCTAGGTGTGTACATTCGGCCTAGCACTTGCTCGTATAATGCATAAATGCCCCATTGCACACCCTGTGGCAGTCAAATCTCTTACAATGTCTACTTGAATAATGCTCGAGGTAGTAAGTCAAATGCCTTACTGATATCCCCAAAGCAGCAATAAATCTCCGTCTTGGGATCAATGATTGCCTTGAGTGTGAGGATATGGTCCAGTGTGGTGTATCAATGTCTAAAACCAGACTGCTCCCTATTTCAATATAGATCTATACATCTTGGCCAATGTATGGCCAATCATGATGGTCTTGTAGTTACTGGGGAGCAAAGGGTCACCGCTCTGAAAGAGTGGGGCGATGGTATGGTGTGAACAACCTTCAGGGAATCCCTCACATACTACTCTATTGAACACACATGCCAATATGGGTGCCAATGTGTCACAAGCATGCGAGAAGTGCTGATCTGTGTTGTGATTTCATACCATTTTATGACAATATTGCTACGTCTTGTGCATAGTTGGTGGACAAGCATGGAGTTATTTTGAACATCTTGCATCCTCTGTTGGAGTCCTATGTTGTCAAGTCCTTTCGCTCCTTCTCTTTTTTGGTATTGCATTCCAAGGTTTGCAATAATCTGTCCATATACTGAATTCTTTTTGTCTTCAGCAGCATTTAGTTACTGTCTAACAAGCACAATTATAAGCCATCTCTGTGGCTTCTAAGCAAGCTTGACTATATTCAAGCCATCCATGCATTGTTGCAATATATCATATTCGCATGCCCTCTTAATTCCATTTGTGTGTTTGTAAATTGAGCACACCTCTCACTCTGTCTCTCTTTTGATGTGGATACATTTTTTTGTCTTTTGCTATCATTAGTGAGTTAATTGCTTGAACTCAATAAGATTGTGTGTTTTTAACAGTTGTCAAAGGACATTCCCAATATGATGTCGATGAAGCAGTTGTCCAGATTCAAAATGTACTTCAAGAGGTAAACCAGAATCTATTTTATTTTTCTGTAAAAGGCTTTGGATTGACTTCAAGTGGCTTCTAAAAGTGAGCACTTTGGTTGCTAATGTTAATTGTACTTCTCTGAATCATGTATTGTGTTGCAAGGTATTTGGTTTGATATCCAATTTGTTTTAATGGCAAATGCCGTAGTACTGAATATTATCAGAATTGGCAATGGAAATGTTTAAAGCTCAAAGATATGGCATTTATATGAGTGTTGCAGCATAATTAATGGGTCTACACACAAAAGATGTGCACAATTGAATAAAATGCTCCCCGACCGACACGCCGCTGCCCATGCCCCCGCCATTGCAACCGTCGAACCCCCTTCCCCCACTGATTGGCATCCGCCCCCCTCGGCAGCCGCTTGCAACCATCCACGCTTCCCCCTTCCCTCCCCATCCTGGTTTTTTCTCCCGCGCTGCCCTAGGCAGACGTTGCAGGCCCTCCACACTCAGCGATGCCACTTTGCCCCCCCAGGCACGCGTTGGTCTTCACCCTGTGGATTCAGGCCCCCCAACCGTGCGGCTCCAACGTGAAGCAATCACCCGTGGTGCCCGGTGCCTCCACCGGCCCCCCATCCTCTCCATCACACACACCAACCACCCCCCCACCCCCCCCAAGTTGCTCCCTCCACTTACAGCAACAACACCCCCTTCTCCGACAGTACAACAGTGTGTTTGGTAGGTTCTCAAAAGGGATGCGCAATGGAAACCTCTGGCGGTGCATTCTATGAGTGCCCCCCAGTCAAACACCTTGCGCGTAGTCCTCTCTGAGGAACAGCTCTTGGCAGTCCGTGCCACAAAGCTGGAGCTAAAAGAAACAACGATCTTTGGTCAGGTTGTAGGACACTCCCCATCTAGGGCTTAGCTTCGGGACCGGCTTCACTCCATGTTGCGCATTGGCACGGTGCAGATCGTGGAGGTGATCCTCATGGGGCAAGGGATCTTCATGGTACGACTCAACTCAGTAGACGCAGCCCAAGAGTTAGTGGCTAGTTCACCCTGTGCCTCTACGAAGGGGATCATTTACATGGTCCCTTGGTAGTACAATGGTTTCACAGTGGAGGCATTTGCACTCCATAACAGTTTCCTTAGACACCTAGTCACCCTACACTTCCCCGGACTGGCAATAGAGTATCGTCAACTTGTGGAAGACTTTGGACGCTCTTCGGCATTGTCCTCCCCGCCTCTTTTGTGGACGCAGTGACAGCCAGAGGAGTCCCAAAGGTATGGGTGGCAGTGAAAGAGACAAAGAACATACCACAGTTTCTAGAGATTAAGACAGGCACACACTCCTTTAGGTAGCAGGTTATTGTGACGAGGCAGTCCGGGCAGTGCCTCTATTGCCATGACTTTGGGCATCTGGTAGCAGAATGCACGCACTTTGGAGCCAAGGCAGCTTCGTCGACAGGCCCACAGGTGGACATGGACGGCTTCACACGGGTCCAAAGACGATAGAGAGGGAGACAGCAAGGGGGGCCGCAGCCCCTCAGACACAACCACGGCAGCAGCGAGCAGGAGGGTGAGCGTCCCCTCCCTCCCCCCCCCCCGGCAAAACACCATGAGTCCCCCCCCCCCCCCCGCACCTCACTTGGCAAGACCACATGCCTACACATTCACCCCCCACTAAGGCGTCACAGGAAACCTCACCCAAGGGCCCACATCCCCCATCCCCTCATCCCCCCCCGACCCTAGCCCCCACCCTCCAGAGCTACTGGCCCTCCCCCACACCCGCCGTGTGTCTCCGACCATCCCACCACCCTTCGATCCCCCCCCCCCCCTCCCCCCTTACCCATTCCCCCCCTCTCCACAAGAGGTGAGGAGCCCCATACACGAACATCCTCCACTTACCGGAAATCTAGTCCACTCTCCCCCTCCCCACACAGCTACCAGCTCTTCCGTCCATGCCGCCCATGACACTTTCCCAAGACAGGTGCAGCTGCTACCACAGGAGTTCTTTCGCAGTGGGCCGTGGTCTTACCTGAGAGTTGCGGTGTGCGGAGAGTTCCCACTATCCCTGGAGGTGGGACTCTTCGTGGTATGCAAGTCAAGGAGCAGCAAGGTTCATCTACTGGCACCACCGGATGGACCAAACTACTCCTTCTTCCTTCAGACGTCTCACACAGGAGATTGGACGTTGACCCAGATAGAGGAGGTGAAGAGCCAGGTGGCAGATCACATCTCCTAGTGGATGGGAGAAGGTGGGTTGGCACTCTTCTCCCAGCAGTGACCAGGTTGCATGATGGACATTAATTGGTGGGCTAGGACTGAGGTCTTGCATCTAAGCATTCTCTTTCAAGCCCCTCCGCAGTGGAGAGCCCCGATGGATGTGATCGAGTGGCCCTTGGCGCAAGCGGCTCATTTCTACCAGTGCACAAAGTCTCGCCTCTCAGCTGTGGTCTTACCTGAGAGTTGCGGTGTGCGGAGAGTTCCCACTATCCCTGGAGGTGGGACTCTTTGTGGTGTGCAAGTCAAGGAGCAGCAAGGTTCATCTATTGGCACCACCGGATGGACCAAACTACGCCTTCTTCCTTCAGACGTCTCACACAGGAGATTGGATGTTGACCCAGATAGAGGAGGTGAAGAGCTAGGTGGCAGATCACATCTCCCAGTGGATGGGAGAAGGTGGGTTGGCACTCTTCTCCTAGCAGTGACCAGGTTGCATGATGGACATTAATTGGTGGGCTGGGATTGAGGTCTTGCATCTGAGCATTATCTTTCGAGCCCCTCGCAGTGGAGAGCCTCGATGGATGTGATCGAGTGGCCCTTGGCGCAAGTGGCTCATTTCTACCAGTGCGCAAAGTCTCGCCTCTCAGCTTGGCTGATAGATGCCCTGGTGGTACCACCAGGCGCATCCATCACCCCCATGGTCCGGAGGGCTATCATGGGGGAATGGAGGTCACCGTCCAGGCCGGCAACGAAGTATATCCGCATGCCTCGTAGCTCCTCTTCCTCGTCAGCAACTTCCACACCGAACAGATGTCTATTCGGTCAGTCACAGGTATCCCCATGAGTTTACATCTTGCATACTGGAATGTGAACAACGTCCACTATAGTGGAGCAATGGTTCCAGGAAGTTGATTGTTAGGCAGGAGCTACAGTGTGCCCTTGCCGGATGGATCGACATCCTACTTATATAGGAGCACAAGCTCACTCCCGCCCAGGCCTAGTGGGTAGGGAAGGTACTCCGGGGCAGTTCACACACTTACTGGGAGCACGCCATTGGTGCCCACGGCAAGAGTGGAGGTGTATGCATCTCTATTGGCTCGAGCCTCACCGCCTGTGTACGAGACCACGGGACAATTGTGGCAGGGAGGGTTCTATATATCAGATTGGATATTGGGGACTCGTGCCTTGGAGTCCTCAATGTCTATGCCCTTACTCAGGTTAGGGCACGCAGTAGGTTCTGGGTGGAGATAGCAGCAAGACTCCTTGAGGTGGACTCGTGGATTGTTGGAGGAGACTTCAACAACCTAGAGGCCTTAGAGGAACAGCAGGGCAAAGGCAGAAACTACCAGGGCATGGCTGGGGAGGAGTAGGAGGCACGGGAGGTCATCCTATCGGCAGTAGGGGCACGCGATGCTTGGAGAGACCCAGCTTTCCACAGGAGGGAGAGTTCGCTAGACTTCTCTTGTGGATACAAGCGGCTAGGCGGAGTCCTGTTGGAGCGGATGGACAGGTTCTATGTGGGAGAGTAGGGATGCTCTCGTGGAGGCCAGGTATGGCAGTTGACAAGCACCACTTTGTTTGATCACTGCTCAGTTCTCTTAACACTTAACCCCCCACCCATCTGCCCTAGACACACGATCCTATCGGATCCGTGACTTGATCTATAGGAGGGAGGAGGTGAAGAGACAGATTGAGCATTTTAAGGTACATTCTGTTTTTCTTTGGTACATTCTAAGGTACTTGTTTTTCTTTGGTACATTCTGTTATGCGGGTTTTAAGGATGGGAGTTTCCTTATGACTCATTGGTTTGGTTTTGATCTTGATTTTTTATTTTGGTTTTGATTTTGAGTTTTCTTGCGTTGTCCTTGTGTGCCCTTCTCAGAAGAGGGACAAGAGCCCCCTCTATGAAGAAAGCACTTTGAAACTAATCAAATAGTTGAGTGTAATGCAATAGTTGACTCTCAAAATAATAGAATGTAGGCATGGTAGGTTGCAAGATCACTTGCTGTTGCACAAAATGGAAGTATTTTCTAGACAGCTTGTTCAGAGACAAAGTAACTTGGTTACCTAGTGACTTAGGAGCCCTTTTATTGAAGAATTAAAAGAGAAGTTGTCGATACTTAGTCAACTTGACCTTAAGTCATCCCAGTTAGTGATTTTGAAATTTTGAACCTCATACTCAAGGTTTATACAACGGGTCCTATCCCTAGCCACATAGCGGTCAGTGAAGTCTTTCCACTACTCTAAAGCTAGGTTTATGTGTTGTAGCTATGAGTGAAATTTAAGTAATAGACCTTGCATTAGCTTGATGATAGTGGAGGCATTTCTGGCCTTCCATGAGCGGACAACCTCTGGTGAAACAAGATGCAGGTCTAGTTGGGATTCTAGCCCTGGGACAAGGCCCTGCAAGTTCTAAGAGTCAATGACATGTCTTATCAAATTTGACCAAATGGTATAGTTAGACCTATTAAACCGAGTCTTACCAATAAAAGCATGCTTAGTTGATGAGGATGAGGAACTATGAGGTGTCTGAGGGTAAGGTGGATAGTGAGGTTAGGAAGAGGGATAGGGTAGGTAGGTAAGAATGGATTGAGAAGGACCCACGAGTACATGTGGAGCAAGCATATAGATTGCCAAACGTTGCACAATTGTCGGCTAAGGCACAATAGCATAACTAGATGTTCCACTAGGAATTACCATGATGGCAAATTACGGTATCAACTAGTCCACACCTGGGTAAGTAGGGGGGAGGTATCCCATGCTATGAGTATCCCAAAGGTATATAAAGTGGGTGTTGAGCCTCCTCCAAAGGTGCATGAGCACTACTCCGAAATGAAGGTGTAGAGGTCCTTAAAGGGTGAGATATGTGGAGAAACATGTGGTATTTGAAAATGGAATGTAAATGGTATGAATAGTAAAGATGATACATTGAAAGAAGTGGGTGGGATGGGTGGAATTTGAAATTGTGGTCTAAATGATATGGATGAAGATGCATTAAATTGATTTTGTTGATTTAATGGTGGAAATTGAAATGAAGAGGAGAATGCAGAATGCATAGAAGATGAAGCACCCGTTGAGAAACCATATCATTCAATATTGTTTTCCTCCAATTCTATTTTTCGTTTCTATGTATAGCCCTAAAAATGCTTTCTAGGCACTTTCGACGGGACACCACCCAAGAGATTTCAATGGGCAACACTCTAGACAATCTATGCCTATACATATGACATTGACTCCACCTATTCATTCACCCCCACACTCTTTCTTGCGACATTCTCTCTCCACTATCTCTCTCCTCTCTCCAACCTCTATACGACTGCTCACACCCCTTAGGAGGACATTGCGGTTCGTGGTTGGCTTCCACCTTCATCTCTCCCTATTGCGAGACACCTTGTCTCCATCTTCCACAAGCTTGTGTTTATGATGGCAGTATCTCTCACATCTGTTGATGACCTTCTCATGTTGGCAATAGCTCCTTGAGGCTATAGATACTTGCGTTTGGCAGTGTGTGTCTCCACCATCACCTACTATCAATCATCATTAGCTTGTGTCACCATCTTTAGGTTTTACACACTTATGTTCACCAAGTCTCCATGAAGAAAAGCCATTTTCACATCCATCTAGTACAAGCCCAAATCTATCTGTGCAACCAAAGTCAATACCAAGTGTAAGATAGTCATCTTGACCACATGAGAGAATATCCCATCAAAATTAACTCCCTTTTTCTACTTAAAACCCTTAGTAATCAATTTGGCCTTATATATTGGCATAGGTTACTTTTCAACTTATACATCCACTTGCATGGCAATGCATGTTTTTCATTTGGCAAAGGAACCAAATCCCATATTCTATTTTTCGGGCACTGAATCATACTCAAATTCCATGGCTCTCTCCCAAGAGTGATTGTCACCTTTACTCATAGCCTCCTTATAAGTAAGGAACTCACCAAAATTTGTTACCATGACATAATGTATAGAGGACTCAAAACATTCAAGTGTTTGGTAGACTAGCATCTTCTCCTCCTAGCATCACCTTTATGGCATTTTCTATTAACATTTTGCTTGCGTTTGCAAATCTAGAGGCTTCTCTTCACAAGATGGCAGGCTCCTTGCACTAGGCATCATCATGCTAGCTATGTTTAGTAGTTTGGCATACTTCCCAACATCAACATCAATTTTCGATACCTGGTGATACTCTTTCTCAGCTCAGATGGCATCAAAGGACTGCATTCCACCCCCTCGACAATTGTCCTTCACCTTCAACATACATCTTTGACATCCTTCTGTCAAACGACCATGTTTCACTTCCTTCATTGTGCAGATTTCCTTCAAGTATTGCCTCCTGATCAAACTATGTAGTGCAGTCATCTACAGAGCTTCGGCTCCATTGTATCAACTTTATTCCCTTAGCATGATTCAATGCTTCATCGTCATCTTCTTCTGTGTTTTTTGAGTTTTTATTCTCTCTGCGTTTGCCATACTCATTCTATGTTTTTTCCTGCAAACCCTACTCTCTTTGGCTTGCTTTCATAGCAATCATTTCTTGGCATGGTATCAAAGCATACCTCATTTCTTGACATAACCATACTCATTTCTTAACACAACCATGCTCATTTTGACATTGAGAAGCATAATTCAAAGAAGAAAAAGGAGAAGAAAAGTTACCAATCTTTTTCTTTTATTCATTTCTTCAGATATTAACATACAAGAATAGATCTTTAAGAAAACTTTTACCATGACCAACATACTGTTCTCTAGCTTCATCATGATCTGTATCAAAATGCTGCAAAGGAGAAGGCATAAAAGAGGAAGAAGGAACAACAATCTGAACTTGTGTACCTTGCATCAAAGTAGATGGAAGAAGGTAGGGTTTGAGAAATTCACAAAGTTAAAAAGAGGATTGTGGAGAGGTAGTTTGTGGCGCTGTGGGGACTCAGGAGAGGTAGTCTGTGGCGCAGTGGGTGTGGGGGCTGTGGGGACTCAAGAGAGGTAGTGTGTGGCGCAGGTGGTGGATGTGGGGGGCTGTGGTCCTGCCGGGTGAGGCGGGCAGGGGGGGGCTGTGGAGTGCTCTGCCAAGGGGGCGTCGCACGCCCACCTGCTTCTTGCTGCCGAGGCTAGGTCTGAGACGCTGGCTGCGCCCTCCCCCCTGCCGTCTCCCTCTCTGTCGTCTCTAGACCCGTGTGAAGCCATCAGCATCCACTTGCGGGCCTGTCGGCGGAGCCACCTTGGCTCCGAAACGCATGCAACCTGCTGCTTGATGCCCAAAGTCGTGGCAGTGCAAGCACTACCCTGGCTGCCCCGTCACAATGACCTGCTGCCTAAAGGAGTGCCCGCCTGCCTCAATCTCTAGGAATTGTGGGATATTCTTGACCTCTTTCACTGCCACCCGTACCTTTGGGACTGTCGGGGCGGAGGGGAAAGGGGGATTGGTGGGGCGCAGGCTATCGCGAGCCGTCGAGACGGGGGGGGGGGGGGGGGGCAGCTACATCAGCGCGAAGAATCTTGCGGGTGCAATCAGACATGACGGGGGGACGGGCGCTTGCGATGTGACGGGCGTGAGCTATTCTCCTGGACTCTTGCCTGAGGGTAGTGCTAAAAGTGCCTTCTCCAGCTCCTTTGTAAGGAGGGCCGCCGAATCTTTGGTCATCATTTTCGTGACCACCCTCATGCTGCTTTGCCATACTATCTCTCTATCCCTCTCATAGCCCAAGCCCGAGGGTCTACTGTAGATCCTAGCAAGGCTGCATAGTACTGGTGGCCACATGTACTCCCTCTAGAGGGCCCTGTGCAATGGATCCATCAGCTCTCCTAAGTCTCCGTACACCCTGTTTAGAGTGTTTGGGCCCTTTGGTGGAGAAAAATTCTCTGTTAACCCTGCCCCCCACTCTTGATTGAGCTGGCCTTGGAACTTTCTATTTGTTTTTTGGCTGGATGTAATCATTGTGGCTTATCACTTCCTGTGTGTAATGTTTCTCATCAGTTATGTAAAGTTTCAAGTAATGCTGAATAGAGGTATTAAAAAGTGTGTGCTTTAATGTCTATGTAGTGTATATAATTATATCAGGGACCAGAACTAGGCTATGACTATCTTAGAGAAGTTGGTTGAAATCCGAATAGACATTATCTTGTGTTATGTTTAGGCTCGTTATCTAAAGTGTTGTTGTGTGGAAGGAGAGTTACAGAGATTGCAATCGATGTTTCCTATTTAAGAGCTGTGGAGAGCTCAATCCTTCAGATACATTTCATTATATCAATATCTTAATGATATTTTTATAATTTTGTAAAAATTTCTGTGTGGATTTGGACTGTGAATACTTAGATTTTCAAGGATGTTTGATTGCTTGTTTGGTTTGAGTATCAATTTTATCATTTCACTATAGTTTGCTTTGCCCCTTGTGGCTGTTGTGTTGAGTTGGAAGATTTGAACTGCAGGCGGTAACGAGCGCAAGATTGGATTACTCGCATTTTATCTCTCTACCACTTGCTTTGCATCCAATGCTGAAGGGGAAAATGAAACAGTTCCGTGATTCAGTTTTGAATATGTTTCTGACTAGGTCTATGGAGACAAAAACCATACATGAAGAACCAATCAGTTCAAAAGTTGAGAATTTAATGGATGATAGTGTGGAAATGGATGACATTTCAGCTACATGTAGTGTGGCTAAAGTGATAGAAATTGATCATGCGACTAATGATCAGGTGGAAACTGGTGCTCCTAAGATGGTGGAAACTAATGATCTGGTGGTAGAAATTGATCGTGCGACTAATGATCAGGTGGAAACTGGTGCTCCTAAGATGGTGGAGACTAATGATGAGGTGGTAGGAATTGATCATGTGACTGATGATCAAGTGGAAACTGATGCTCCCAAGATGGTGGAGATTGATGTGCTTGCTAATGACTTGGTTCATGTCAATGCTGTTAAAATGGAGAGTCCAAGTGGTGGGACTGTTGAGACAAATGAGCTAGATGAACAACAGGAAAACAAGTCAGATTTAGGGAGTTTAACAGATGGTTCTATGCATGTCAATGAGGCCACCAATGTGTTTGTTGAAGTGGATGCTGCTACAATGGAAAGTTCAACTCTGTGTGATTTGGAAATTAATGAGATAGCTAATGATCTGGTTGAAATTGATGCTGTTATGATGAAAACAATACATGCTACTTCTTCAACGAATGAGCTAACTAATGATTCAGCTGAAGTCAGTGCTACTCTCAGTAAAATTGATGTTGCTGAGATAGAAGAGCGAAGAAATGAATATGAAGAAAACAAGGACAGTTTTGACAATGATGGAGATGATGTGGAAGAACAAAATGATGATACCCAGCTGCTAATGGATGCAGGCCCTAAAGCTTGTGAGTCTTGTGCTTTCTTATCTCTGTCATGTTTACTGAGCTTTTACAACTCCACTTTGATTCTGTGTAGTGTGGTTTTTCTTTCACTAGATAATAATGTGGATATTTGCACATGTTTGAGCATGTATTCATGGCATGAGTGTGTACTGTGAACTGATGTTTTGAACTTGTCATGTAACGTGAACTCACTGCATGAATGGAAGGCCAATTATTGTCACATTTCTTTCTTGATTCTCTCCCCTTCTGGCAACTTCTGCCCATGTATTTCTGAACTTATGCCTAGGCATGGTAGACCCTGGAAACCATAGCAAGCATAAAAACCAATACAGTTGAATGTGGATGGACCACAGAGTGGGGTGGCTTCCTTAATGAAAAAGGAGTTCCCTTGGTGTGGAATCAGGTGGTGCTTGGTCACTCTACAGGGTCAGCAATACTCTTATTAGAAAGCAAAAAATTTTCTCAGTGCCATTGAACTGGGATATTACCTGCGGTCTCAGCAAGAGTGTATAAACTAGACTTCTTAGAAGAAGTATCTTCTTGGTGTTTCCTGTTTTTGAGCTGAGAAATTTGGTTACCAACAACTTCAAGAAACCTCTCTTTGAAAAAAACTTTTTCAAGAAAACACGAAACGGCAATTATTGGGGGAAAAAGAAGAAACATCAATTACGTATCTATTCCAGTGGAGTATGCATGTGCTCTGCCAGATTGGTTATGCTGTCGTTGGGCACTGAATAACAAGCTTTTGAAATCCATTGTGATGTTCATTGTATAGGTCATGGAGTTGAAGAGTCAATATTCATAAAACCAGAGACATTGCACCTGACTGTGTTGATGCTAAAACTTTGGAGCAAAGAGCGTGTTGCTGCTGCTGCTGAGGTTTTACAGGTGATTGTTGAATGAAAGTTGAAATTTTATGCATGAATAGTGGATTTCATAAAATAATTGCTTTCATAGGCCCCTCCAGTATCTCTTATGGATTGTAATTTTCTAGATCTCACTTGTTGCTGGTTTACATACTTGGGAATCTGCCAAATGTTAACTTTAGACCAGAAGTTATTTTAAAGCAGAGGTTATTCTGCAACAACATGTCATAGGGGGCTATACAGGTCGAGAAGTTAGTGCCTAATGGGAAAATCTGATCTTTACAGTGATTATGTCAGATTGTGCAACCACCTCTGCCGCACAAGGGAGGCCCATGCTTTTGTTTCTCTGAACTAACATTTAATCATCCACTTGATGTTACACATGTAGACTAGCAGGCTCCTGCTCCTGGTGATGTGGAATGCTGATATAGGAGTCACTTCTTGTCAGCCATTCCCTTTTCTATTACCTTGCTATCTTGCCTGCAGACGCAAAGTCTATCTTGCTTTTCCCTTTTCTATCCATCGTCAGCCATTGTTGTTTAGGGATTTTGTGAGGAACCTGCAGGGAGAATGACGGACTAGTGGCTATTACCATTGCTTTTCCAATGTTCTTACATCCCCTTGGTGTCTCTTTCCACTTGTTTGGTGGCCATTGTAAATTGACTTTCTAAACAACCTAGTTATTTACCTATAATGAGTATTTTAAATCTTGAGAACTTGAGCTGTATGTGACAAGGATGAGTTACATCCATGTACACATCAAGGCATTGCGGAATTCCATTTGCCATATGGCATAGAATACATTCTCTGATATGTCTTTTGCACGTAAGGAGACCTCTTTTAGGTGCATAGATTGCATTGTGCAACAATTGCACCAAGGAAGAAACATGGGGTAAAAGATACGTTGGCAATGATTGAGAGTCAATTACACCAAGAAAATTTGTTGTGAACTCCTTTACAGAATCTACAAGTGAGCTTTTAAGACTTGTCATAAAGGTAAAGATGCACGAGAAATGTATTTCAGATTGCCCCTCTATTGTTCCATATATTGTAAATATCACATTAATATGTGTGGCCAGATTTCGGTTCAAAAAGCTGTGCTCACCAACTGCATCTTTGACTCCACTGCATCTTGGACTCATACTCACAGCACAGGTTCAGCTAGGAGAGGAAGCTATAAGGGCCCTGTTGAGCCACCATGCATTAAAGTCTAATTTATTCACCTTAAAACACAAAAGATAAAGGCCTTTATTTTTTAATCGTAGGACAAATACCTAAAAGTCCTCTTTAATCTAGGTATCCCAGTTTATCCTTGATCATTATCAGCCACCCCCGTCCAATTTTCTGCCCATGTCCTCTTGGAGGAGTGTAGACGCCATCATCTTGGAGGTGCTTGTTTGCATTCTGGAATCCCACACTAGCCATAGCAGCCATTCTTGCTGCTGTCCAGCCTGTCCACATCTTCACCCAGCCATCTGGAGGTTTGCCCTACTGTCACCAGCCTCAGCCATTGTTGCCAACCCATGGAAGCTTCCACCCAGCTGTGTTGCCATCTGCTGCCCTTGTCACCAGCACTGCTGCTGCTGCCTTTTTCTGTTCCAGCCAGTGTTTCACCATTCGGGAGTCTAGACTGCTGTCATCACCATCAGATTATCACCTATGGTCCATAGAGCTGCCATCTCAGCCAGCATACCTGCATTTTTCTGCCCAGAGTTCCCTATGACATCCTGCTACCTGGAGGACTGCATTTTGCTCCCTCTATTGCTGCCCATGGCATTATCATCACTGGTGGATTGCTGCTGCGGTGTTTCAGCATTCTTTAAGAGTACTACACACTTTTGGAGCTGTTCTTCATGTCTCCAATACCATTCTTAGCTAAACTTGTCCCCCATCCCAAAGTCCAGCCCCCACATTTTACCATCATATCTTCATTCATTCTCATTGAGCATTCTACAAACTTCGTGTTGGCATACATTATGCGTTTCTCTTTGTTTACCCTAGCATTTCTTCACATGGTACTAGAGTCAAGTGCTCTTGACCAACACTTGAGCCTTGATTAAGAAAGCTTGATATTCAAGAGCACATGAGAATGCAAGATGAGGTGTCTTGGCCATCATCACCAAAGTAGTCTCCATTAGATCCTATCTCATCAACATTGATATCCTCAATCTCCTAGGGAAAATATTTTCCTCGGATGGAAGATCCCCAATTAAGGTCAATATATCTTCTTACCCAAAGTCCTAAGGCAGATATATGAGAGAGTGTCCTTTTGCTCGTGATTCACCTTACCATACTCCTCCAACATGTTTGGCATATGATCTTGATGACTGACTCTACAACATAAAGGGGGTCGACATCAATCTTAGTTTGAAGCTATCAAGAATCCAAAACTCACAGCCCAAAGAGGGTACATTGATATGGAAACAATGCCATATTCAATCAACCCTATCCCACAAGAGTTGATGCAAGGTACATACCACAGTTGCAATAGTACCACATGACACTCATGATCAACTACTGAAAGTTCAGCCTCATCATCATCTGCTAACAAACTTTCTTCGTCCTCAAACCTAGCTTTGGATAACATGTCTACCATTGGATTCTCTCTTCTTGCAATGTGTCAAAACCCCGAATTCATTGATTTGATATGTGCAATCCATCTTAGCATAGCTATATCTAGAGTTGAACGACTAGTAATCATCCCTAGTAAAGGTAAGCAATCTATCTCCGCTATCACTAGTGCTCCAATGAGATATTCTTTACCACACTTTAAAGGCTGTCACAACTCCCCATAACTCTCTCTTTATCTGCAGGTATCTTCTCTGTCTTTCATTCAATACCTTCGCTCTAGACCCGATTGCATACCTATTTCCCTCACCATCATCTTGTCCAATAGCCCACAACTCCCCATAACTCTCTCTTTATCTGCAAGTATCTTCTCTGTCTTTCATTCAATACCTTCGCTCTAGACCTGATTGCATTCCTATTTCCCTCATCATCATCTTGTCCAATAGCCTAACCGATGCCAATTAGGCTAGTATCAACAACATTGATAATCGGCCTTCCACGTGTGTAATCTACTTTCCTTAGAGTAGGTGCAGTCCTTAATAGCTTCTTCAATTTTCTCATGGCTTTTGTGTGTTTTCTGTCTCAATAGAACTTTTGACCCTTTCTTAGCAACTGGTAAAGATCATTTGCAATATGAGCGAAATGGGGTATCCAAATCAAGTAAACACAAACACCTAAAAACCTTCTCACTTTAGACAGAGAATAACAAGTCTCCTCAATCTTTTCTATGCATCCACTTTGTTGAGATGGACTTCTTCCAAATATGACAAGCTATCAATACTTCATTAACTTCAAAAAATAATTTCTAACTTGAAAGTATCAAATTCACTTATTCGAGTGTGGTCAATATCTTCTCACAGTCAGCAATGTGAGCTGCTACAAACTTCTTGCATCCATGGTCATCCACTTCCTTATCCTTCGCTTCTTTTACACACCCCTTTACGGGTACATTATCCCAGAAAGGCATAGTCAAATGTGGGATATTATCTCTAAGCACTTTGCTCATGGCATTCATCATGCGAGCCATAGAGTTTGTAGCCCTTGAGGCAAGGTACGCATGAGAACTAAACCCAACATAGTCTTCATCGTGATAAGATCTTTGCTCTCAAGTGCCAACTTAAGCTAGTATTAGCCTGAGTACAAATCACCTGATGAATATATGGCTCTCCCTACAAAAGCTTCAGCAAACTCATCTAAACTGGTCTTGCTTCCACATTCCTGATAGCCAACTTGTTAAATAGTTGCATATCGTGTATAAATCTCAATGTCCATTCTTCTTTGAGACTGTGAACCAACTTTTAGAATATGGAGTTAAAAAAGGGCTCTAGAATTCCCATCCTTATTTTCTCATTCAACAAATCTATCAATTTAGGCAAGTGTACCCTTGGAACAAGAATAGGCTATAAGTTCTAGGGTATATGTGGAATTATAGAGATAACCATGGGTGCAATTTTTCTTGGATCAACACAACCTATCTCATGTGGTTGAAATGCAAAGCCTTGCCATGCTTGGATAGTATATTCTCAAAGCAATGTCTCTTTGTTGATAACAAAAAATCTTCACTTCCAATCCTCATTTCTTTGAGAGAATCCATAGTAAGTCGATGGCCGATCTTTTTTGGATCCCTCAATTTCGGCTATCAAGAAGCCAATCTAGTAAATTCCTCACTATCAAAAGGCAATGGCATTGCAACTAGTTTCACCTTCTTCTCCACTAACTTATACTTTGTATTCACTTTGGCTTCAGTGTTGTCTTCCAAACATATCTTTTCCTGCATTATAAAATCAGCAATAACTTAAAACATATCCGAAGAGTTCCTATGTATAATGCTAGACTCGAAACTCTGCTCAGACCCTGATATTGCTGCAATTTCTGACACTATATCTGCATAAGAGACTCCATTATACATACTAAAAATACATTTATCATCTTGCAACTATCCATGTTCTCTCATGTTTTTCTCAATCCTGCATACATACTATGTTGCTGCCCTGTTCATGTTTTCTACTCTCTGGTAACATATGGAACCTTTTACTGAAAATCCTAAAGACCCCGAGGAAAAAGCATGTGTGTCTATAGTGATAGGTGAGAGTTTTGTCTACTTAGCACCACTGTAGTCCCACATTACAATGGTACTCACTTGAAACCTGGCTCTCTAAACTCTTTTGCATTGGGCAGCAGTGGGTAATCTCTTAAAGTATCTCTGTTTCTAGCATGATTTACACAAACAGTCAGGAATTGCATTGCTCTCTTCCATCTTTGCTCTTGATTCGCACATAAGCTGAACCATCATCCAAAACCTTTGTCTCCATATGTGCAGAATTAATGTAAGGCTGTCCCAAGAATTACTGGATCTAAAGAAAATTCATACATAGAGAAATGATGCTCATCGTGGATACACCGATAGAAACCTTCACATTCGAACAGGCCACATACAACTCTCATGTTGAGTTATTGGCTACCGGCATTCTCCATCCCTAGTCAACATCCACTGCCACTTTCCATTCTCATACAAACTTCTAACCATGACATTAATCTCTGAACCAAACACATGGTGTCTCAAGCTCCCTGATTTTCACTACTGTCTTTGTAGTAGCACAAGCCCAATGATTATAGGAATAGTGACTTCGAGGAATCATACCTTTAGCCTCATCATTTGTATGATGCACAGGCAGCACACCCCTTACTGTACTACTGCAAGGCAGCAAAAGATTCAAAATTCTTGTAAATTCACTATAGAATCCTTGCACTCCCTTCACCTACAGCAATAGGAAAAGAGAGATCCGAATCTATCCACAAAAACCCTCTTTTCAGGTACTCAACATACAAGAGATAGCACCCAAATCAAGGCAAGTTCCTTTATAAACTCTCAATTCAACACTCCAACCTTGCAAATCTCTATATAACAGCAATATAATAGTAACAATTGTCACCCAGATCTATCAAAAACATGCATCCACAAGCATTTGTTAGTCTACTCTTGTCTTCATATTACTTTTCCCTTCTTCTTTCTTGAGTTTCAGCCTAACAAAAAGCATGTTTGCCTTGCCAAGTTGCCCTACTCTTTTAATCGCCTGCATTCAGCTCGATATTTGTGCCGAAATTTACACAGCTCCTGGGGACAACTACCACATCATTCAGCACTCAAACTTTGGTCCTAGACATTGACATGGTCACTATGATGTTTGGCAAAGGGTACATGACATACTTTGTTCCAACTAACATGTGAACTAACTTCAAAACTCATGACATGCACTGGTAGATCAAGTACAACTCTCCCAAGCATTGATAGAGATCCCATAAACATACACATGAAATCCTGGTAGGAATAGAGATCCTCTAAGGTACCAACCCATTGGCATGGAGTGTCACCACAATGTCGCCTAGGACACGGTTGTAGACCTACACAACAAGTGATCCATTGAATCCATGCAGCCATGTCTCCAGCGGCCAGACCAGCAACATATGCCGCCTAGTTGGCGTTTCAACGCTAGCCTTGAAGCCTATCAAACACCGACCTGTACTCTGCCTTGAGCACTCGTCGCATCCTAGTAGCCATGCAATGCGTCATCTTGCCATTTTTTGGCTAACTGAAGTGCCCCTTGACTATCGTGTTTCTGCCAACAACCCGTTGCCACATCACATCCTTGTTATTTCATCAAAGAAAGACTTATTAATTTATTTATTCTTTTACTTCTTCAGGTCTCAATTCACACACAAGCCCCTTCCCAAGCACAAATTTGGGGCTTTTCCCAAATTTCACTCAATTTGCGTCCCATCTTCACAAAATTTTGGTGCTTCCATCAAATTTGTGAATTTACACACCGGATTGAAGGAATTTGATATGCGGTCTTCATTAAATTTGGGGCTTTTCACCAACTTGGCCAAATTTCACTCCAATTTTGCCACCAAATTTGGGGCTTTTCTAAAATTTGGCGTTCTTCATTGAAATTGAGGCCCAACTTATCAACAGACATGACATTCAGCATCATCTAGATAAATATTTCACAAAAATTCTTCAAATTTGTCTTCAATTTCCTAGTACTAGTTGGGCTTCTCACCATTTGACCCCAATTTCACCCAAATTTTTTCAAAAGTTTTGGGGCTTTCTGAAATTCATCAAATTTCTTCCAAATCCAGGCATAATTCACCTTGAGGCATGGCATTCAACATTAAAATGGGTAATAATTTTATCCAATTTCTTCAATTTTTGGGCAAAATTTGGGAAATATTCCCAATTTCACCTTCAAGGCAGTTGAAATTTGGGGCTTTCGTCTCAATGCACTTTCTTTGGCCTCAACGTGCTCAAAAATCATATTATTTGGCTGTTGGTCTTGTTTTCTTCAGACATTGAAGACAAATTCTCTTATTTTGGTGCATATGGGCAAATCTACTCAAATTCTGCTGCTGTTCACATTAATGAACCATTTTAAGCCATTAATTTCTGGTTTCTATTACCACCTTGTTTGGGTAATATTTTACTTCTGAAATTTTTTAAATTCAGCATATTTTTCTCTCCTCAGCGGGAAAACAACAAAAGAAAATTATCATTCAACTCCATTGAAGCAGTCAACATCTCTTCTATTAAAGGTTCATCATTATTCAAGCATTTATTTTCTCTCTCTTCACTTGGAAATTATTATTTTCTTGCTGATTTCCACTTATGGCTAGTAATAATAATGATTTGTTGGGTATGCTTGATGTGGACAACAAGCTCAATAGCACCAATTACCTAGTGTGGGCTTACATGATGCACATGTTCTTGTTGCACGAAGAATTTATGACATATTGTTAATGGCACTGAGCAAAGGCCAGCTTTTCTAACACTAGCACCACCTCCCTCCTCCACATTGAGAGGTCACCCTTATAATGCCAAATCATCTTCCTTTTCCACATTGCCTTCCACTCAAGAGCAAATTTGATGGGATGGTCGTGACGCCCAAGTGCATGCCCTAACCGTGAAGAGAGCTATCCTTACATACATTTAGTCATGCAAGCTAGCCAAGGATGCATGGGATAAGCTTGCATCATTGCATCAAGTGCACAATGATGTGCACGTTGCTTACCTACGTAAGCAACTAAAAGACGTTCGCATGGAAGGAGGTAATATGGATGTCTATCTCATTAGCGTCAAATCTTATTGAGAAATTATTAAATGATAAAGTGGTCCTAGATAATCAGCTTGTTTCTATTACTCTTAATGGCCTATCAGAATCATATTAAGGTTTGGCTACTGCTTTGCGGTTGGTAACTATAGGCAACCAAATTATTTATAGTTTCGACCAACTTCTCTCTCGCTTGTTATAGGAAGAAAAAAGCCATCTCAACCGCAATGCTACCATGGTAACTGAAAAGACCTTTTCCACCCATCATCGTGGAAAAGCCAAACCTAAAGTGTAAAACAAGCGTGCTGGTAAAAAATCAGTAAACTTTCATACTAGTCATCCTTCTACTTTCACTCCTTTTCCATCAAAGACATCCTCCCATGCTAGTCCAACCCTTCAAAGGGCAAAATATAGGGTAGATATCATTGAATGTCATAAGCCCATTGCATTAGATTGTGAACTGTACTCAGTTTGAAGATTATACTATTTTCCTTCAATGTGAGGTTAATTCTTCTATTCATGATACTTGTTTTTCTATCATTGATGCAGCTTCTACTTGGTATTTCTCTTTGTTGTATGGAAGGGGGGAAGAGTCATATGTGCGGACAATGCCTCGTATGCAATTAGAGGCATTGGTCATGTCTAGGTTGTCTCTATTTTGAGCACCGCTTTGGCATTGCACAATGTTCTCTATATGCTAGGCATTAAGTAGAATCTTATTTCCATTTCAGCCATTGCAACCTCAAGGTTTCGTGTCATTTTTTTATGGCCCCCAATGTGCACTATATGGTGATTAAGTTTTTTCTTCCATTGACTTGACAGGCACTCTCACCAAAGGCCTCTATCGTCTTGATACATATGATCAGCAGCTTGCTGAAAATCCTATTGATCATGCCTTATTAACAAAGAAATCCTTCCATGATACACATTCATGGCATCAAAGGCTTGGCCACACTAATTATCGAGCATTGATGAAGCTTCAGTCAGAGAACATGGTCAAAAATCTTCCAAAAATTCACTTGCCATCAAACCACATTCGTGAAGGCTATTCACTTGGTGAGGTACATTGGTTTTCCTTTCCTAAGGACACTCATGTTCATTCTCCATCTATTTTGCATCTTCTTCATAGTGATGTTTGTGGTCCTATGCAGACCAAATCTATTGCTAGATTCCTATATTTTTTCGCATTTATTGACAACAAATCCCAATTCACTTGGGTATATGGGCTAAAGTCTAAGTTTGAAGCCTTATCTTGCTTCAAGACTTTTATTACCATGGTGGATAACCAAAGCGGATTTCGTATTCAAAGCCTTCACATTGATAGGGGGTGAATATCACATTCCGAATACTTTTCAAAGTCTCTTGCATCTCAGGTATTCATCATCAGTGCACCATCTCTTACTCACCACAATAAGTTACGGAATGGAAAAATATGTTACTCATGGATATGGCAAGTTGCATGCTCAAGAGTGAGAATTTCCCAAATTCTTTTTGGTTTAATGTATTCTATGTGCTGCTTTTGTTTTAAGCAGATGTCCCATAGGAGCTTTACACACCATCACTCCTTACAAGGCATGGATTGGCTCTCTCTCTCATATAAATGTGAAGATATGCTAGGGTTTGCACTGAGAAAACACAACATGTATGACCAAGATTGAGACACAAAGACTCAGAGAGTGACAAGCAAAACTCAAACACAAAGAGAAAATATTGTGAAATGAATGAATACTATAAATGAATGTAAGAGTGTACAAAATGCCCAAGGGTAGAGCAATGGAGTGTCGAAGAGTGACGTCCATCGGAGACGGACCCAAGTGTTGTAACCACCAATCGAAAATGAGAGAGTACTAAATAATGAAGGGCAATAGGTTGGTCACTAAAACACAGTAGTCGAAGGCTGAAATTTGGTAAACGTAGTGGTGTACCACCAGAGAAGCACCAATCGAAGATGAGAGAGTATTGAATAATGAAGGGCAGCAAGCTCGTCACTAAACACAGCAATTGAAGGCTGAAATCTGGTAAACATAGCAGTGTACCACCAGAGAAGGCTCAAAACTAGTCACGTGAGGTAGAGAGCTCTCAGGTGACAACAGATAAGGGGTGTACTGATGTAGGCGGCCTGTTGGACAGCAAAAACGCAAGTATTGTAACAATTGCTTGATGGGAGAGATGATGACAACCTGTCACCTCGCACCAGATCCTGAAAACGCAGGCTGATCAAGTGCTATGATGATGCAAAAGATGGAGACCGCTAAAGAGCAAGGCAATGGCTGAAAACAAGCTGCTAGGGTCGGAAAGTGATGGGCTGCAGTTAGGGGCTGCAGTCAGTGATGGCTAGACATTGGACGGTAGGTGGTTGACGGCTGAAATTTGCACGATAGAGTGAGAAACCTACACAAGGATGATGGTAGACAACTCGTCTATTTATAGGTGTTGAAAGGTGTCCCAAAAAATTAGGGTCTTGGGGGACCATTGAAACTCTCTCAAATTGTGCACCAAATTTATGTTTTCCATTGATTAAGCATTGGGGCTATTTAAAGATTCCAATTAGTTGTAAAGTGTGTTTTAGCTCAACACCCACTCTTAGGCCCAAAACTTAGCCTAAAAGAAAAGGCTTGCAATGTTTAACCCAAGGCATCTGACCCCAAAGCAGTTAGGGCATCGGACAAAGGGTATACGTCAGCTGCCCAATGGTCTACGAAGACTACAAAGGCAATCATTATCTTAAGGCATTGGATAAAGGGTGCTTATCGGCTGCCTAGTGGCCTATAATGCTCTATAAAGGTAGATGGAATCACATTGATTTTTATTTTATTTTATTGTTTTAGGGTGTTTGGTTGGAAAGCTAATTTGATGGTTGGCAGCCAATTAAGTAACGATAACCCTAAAGGTGGGAGTAGGGATGGTACACCCAACACATCACAAAACAAAACAAGCGAATCTAACCACTCAAGAATGTCGATGATGAGGAAAAGGTGATGATATATCAGGTGAAGAAGAATGGTGGTGTAATCCGCTAATGCAATCAACTTAGAATCCATGCAATGGTGCTCTACACAATGGGATGCATAGTATGCTACATGCTAAAGAATGCTCATGCAGTAGGTGCCACTTGGAGAGTGTCCCTCATGGGAAAATTTTTCACTTGTCCAAGTGTAAAAATGTCGAATCTAGAGCATGGCAGGAGCTATGGAGGTTGGAAGATGAAGAATAAATTCATGTTGACATGGATAATGAGTAGACAACTGTTACAAAGTGAATTAGGTTCCAAGATGGAAGCTTGGACTCATAAAGACAATCTCGTATATTGGACTGACAATGACAATGACACGAACTGAAAGAGGAAAGCATCATGATATTGCATTCATCATTGTGAAAGTACAATGCTTTATAGTAGTTGCGTTGTTCCATTCTCCTCACTGTGTATATGGGATTCAGGGCATCTCTTCCTGGAGCATACATCATTTGTCTATTTCTCAACACCCCTCCTCTTAAATGATGAGTTTCTACACTTGTTGGCTTTTGTCCCCCTTACATGATGACATGGCCCAGGAGACTAGCTCATAGGCAGCCTAGTCAAGTTAAAGCTTGAAACTTTACATCTTTGGCAAGGGTTTTGTTTTACAAAGCAAGTCCGCTAAGGAAAAAATAGAGATCCACTATGGGAAAAACATATAAAAGATACAATGAAAGATCTTTAGAATAATCTGTTAGAGTTGTTGATGGTAGCGGAAGCATCTTTTTCTTCTTCTTCATTCATGAACTGGTTCTGGTGGTGATCATTTTGCATCTATTGTGCTCTTTTCTTGTGAAAACATTCACTGGTTGTATGACCAGTCTTGCCACTGTAATGACATATAATTCGATCCTTGTTGTTGTTGGTGCTGAGTCCTCCACCACGCTCTTTTACTCCATAAGTGCCCTTGGTGTACAAGAGACTTTCTTTGGTGGTGTATTCCTTTGCATCCTTGCTTTTAACTTTCCTTTCTCCATCAAGTAGTGAGTGCCCAATGTCTTTAAGTAAGAGACTTGGAACATTACTTAGGTTCTTCTTAAAAGTTGCAAGCTGGGTTTTTAGGCTCTTAAACTTGTTAATGTGTATGGTCATGGAAACACTATCTCTTATATCCAGTTTATAAAATTGCATCAGTAATTTTACCTTTGAATTCTTTGCTTGGGTACCAAAGATCCTTTCAAGTTCCTCCCAAGCAGTTCTAGCATCTCTAATGCCAAAGATATAATATAGCACATCATCACTTAGTCCCCAAGCAATGATGCCTAGTGCCTTGTTATTCATCTTCTTCCATTCTTTGGTTTTTGGTGGAGCTACTACAAGGATCTAGCTTTTTGAATCTTCTTTTCCGCCATCTGCATCACCTTCATCATCTTCAAAGAGATCCCAGAGGTCTTTCCTTATGAGGTGATACATGGTCTTTTCCTTCCAGGCATGGAAGCCTTCTCCATTGAACTTTGCTATTTGTTCGAGCTCTGCCATTTTTGATCAGCAGCAAATCAGCCAGCAAAGGAGTTGTACTTCAATGTGTCAAGAGACACAAGATGATTAGTGTTTAAAAACATTGCATGAGTATTAAAAAGATACTCTCTTGAAGCTCAGTGTCGGATGTTGATGCTTGATCTTCTTCTTGCTTGCTGATTTAGTGTGATGCTTTGCTGGAAATTAAGTGCTCAGTAAGGCCAGAGTGATAGAGTCTTCAGTGGACTAAGAGGAGTAAGAAAATGAAAGGTTTTATGACCTTGAGGAAACTCGGCTATGGCTGCCCTTTTAGGGTTTCAGGACAGGGGCCTGGTTTTTTTACTTACTGCAGCTCACAGAGATGGCCATTTGGAAAACCCTCTGAGTTGGAGAGAACTTAGGTATGGCTCTTTGAAATCCCTATGGTTGCAGGGCGGATCGTGCCAGCACAAAGGGCAAATTGTCGAATGGACAATAAACAACGCAGTTTTAAACAGTGAGTTTGAATTTTGATAATGCTAAACTCTGGAGTGGCCAATGTCAAGCTTTTATGTGATACAGAGTAGCACCTTGAGTTAGGGAGCAAATCCCTAGAAGGAAGCAAGTTGAGATATGCTCTAATTTGAGAGATCCAGAAGCTCAAATTCAGGTAGGTGCTGTTTTGGCTATGGCAGACACAAGGTCAAGTGGAGATGGAAGTGAGAAATGGAACCGTGAGCTAGACTTGAGCTGACCTGAGGTTAAGAGGGACTGAGAGAGCAGTGAAGGGAGTTATGCCATACTCAGCTGAGCTCTGATACCATATAAAAATGTCGAATCTAAAGCATAGCAGGAGCTATGGAGGCTGGAAGATGAAGACTAAATTCATGTTGATATGGATAATGAGTAGACAACTATTACACTAGTGAATTAGGTTCCAAGATGGAAGCTTGGACTCATAAAGACAATCTTGTGTATTGGACTGACAATGACAATGTCACTAATTGAAAGAGAAAAGCATCATGATATTGCATTTATCATTGTGAAAGTACAATGCTTTATAGTAGTAAGAAAGAAACAATTGCCACTAGTGGAGTGATGAGAATCATAATCACCAGCCCAATCAAAATCACTGGGGTAATTTGGGGTTGATTCAATGGTGCATGTGTGTGGCTCAAAGGCTGATCAAAGGATAGCATGGTTAGAGGGACAATGACTCTCAAGCTCAATTTAGAGGCCATGGAAGCTAGTTAGGAGTCCCCCTTGTAAGACATCACTCCTTTTAGAATCTAGAATAAAGGAATTAAATAGCAGAAATCATTTTGGATTGAAATCCCGTCAAATTATCCCCCATAATAAAAAGAAAAATTATAAAAAATATTTTAAAAAAGAATTTACGAATAGTTTTATGTTTTGTTCCGCCAAATTTTTCAATGGGATAACTCCCTCCCCCCTCAACATCGATGTTGTTGCGAAACCACATCATTGCGTACAATTTCTCTTCTTCATTCCCATGTTTTTGTTTCCAGCCCCAAAAGGCTTTCTAGGGCCTTTCAAGAGAGTCAGAGTGCCACTCGAGAGACTTTGGTGAGCAAGACTCAAGATTGTTTTTGTTTATATATATGGCACTACTCATTCATTCCACCATCCCATTGATTCATTCCGTCAATCACCCATCACCTCCCTCTCTCCTCTCTCCTCTACCATCTTGAGTGACATTTATCTTGACAATGGCATCTTCCTCAACTAGTACTTCCTCCCACACACAAATGATAGCTTCCTTGAGCCCTTCCCCTTGCGTGAGCACCAAACGCAAGGGGGAGGGCTCAAGAGGAAGGGAGTGAGCACCAAACGCAAGCAGAAGGATATCTCCCAGTGACGTTGCAAAGATCCTCTACTTGGAGAAGGCAAAGAGAGGTTGCAGGTTCGGCATCAACATCTGATTATTACTCTACTTCCGCTATGCCACTGGGAGATATCCTTCTACTACCTCCCACCCTTTCTTTTATAGGTTGCTACTTCGGTACCATGGCTTCTCCACTAACAAATGTCATGTCTGTTGGGTGCTCCTACTACGGCAAGAATGGTCACACCCCCAAAGATTGTCGATATCGACCTTTGCTCCCTACCCCACCAAAGTATATGCATCTTCCACCAAGCACTCATTGTGCTACCTCTCCTTTCTAGGCCATAGAGATCGTTGTTGTCTTTGCTCTCATCTTACTGTGCTGAAGGCCATAAGACACCTCCAATGCACACTAAGTCCTCACGAGCAAACAGACTCTCTAAGATCTCACGAGACGAAAAGTCATCCCGGAGACCACCACACTGCACAGAGGTTTCCCCCAACCCATTTTCGGGTCCAATGGCTACCACGGCCCACATCTCCCTCCACAGTCCACTCCCTTGAGATCGGACGACTATTCCCCACCCTTGGCTCACCCTAAGCCTCCTCCTATCCTGCCCTCTTATATTCAATTTTGAGAAGACATCTTTGGGCACTCTCCGGCCTCTACTCCTTCTGAGCCCCAGATACCTCATTCGGCCCCAACTGACAATACTTCCTTTGTCATCCAATATTTCGAAGTCTGTGATCCATGAGTTGGTGTCCCTATATCTCTCACAAGGGGATACAGGGGGGTATCCTTCTTCTTTGGCTTTAGAGGAGGCTTCTCCATCTCCAGTTTCAATGGGGAACCCTATTCCTCTCGAAGTTCTTCACCCGCTATCTTTTACTTTAGAGGTTTGGCTCTCTTTCAAAAGCAATTGTACCTCCATGGAAACCCAACATCTAGAGGATCTATCTTCGATCAGAGCGCTTGGATTTTCAGCAGCAACTTTATGACTAGGCCTTCGTATTCCTTCCAACATGGTGTAACGGAGCTAGTGGCTTCTCACTTGAGGTTGTGTTTCAAGTTCTACCACTCATCTAGTCTCCTGACTATCTACACAAATCTCCTTTCAAGTGGCATTCTCGGATTACAAGGTGGATCTTTTTCTCTTCACCTCACTCCTCTTTTGCGCTCCTTTTGGGCCTAAGAGGGGGTGTTGAGAAACCACATCATTCTCTACAGTTTTCCTTCTTCATTCCTATTTTGGGTTTCCGTTTCCAGCCTCAAAAAGGCTTTCTAGGGCCTTCCAAGAGAGTTAGAATGCCTCTCGAGAGACTTCAGTAGTGGGCAAGACTCGAGATTATTTCTGCCTGTATATAAAACACCACTTATTCATTCCATCATCCCATTGATTCATTCTGTTAGTCATCCATCTTCTCCCTCTCTCCTCTCCTTCCACCATCTCCATCCCTGTTGCCAAGCGCCAAAGTCTCTAGCTTCCTTCGGCTTTGTCTATGGTAGCAGTGGTATCTTCCTTAGCTTGAAGGCCATGAAGGGCTTTCATTATCTTCTTTCCTACTTCTTGATGTACTAAAGCCTATAATCAAATCTCATCAAGATGGGCAAGAGAAATATATCATTCCTATAACGCTTCTGCCTCTCCCAATGATTGAGAGCAAATTGCACAGTGGATAGCTCTATTTCCAATGGCAAAATGCACTCTTCCCCATACACTAGCTTGAATGAGGTGTGGCATGTAGCTCTCTTAAATTTCGTGTTGTAAGCCCACACTACCACATATAATTACTTATTCCAATCACGCTTACTTTCTGATACTATCTTGGATAAGATTTCCACCAGCTATTTATTTGTGCTCTCAACTTGGCCATTGACTTGAGGATTGTATGGAGTAGTTTTATTATGCTTAATCTCCATTTCCTTCTTATGTCAGCTTCTACCAGCCCAGCATCAACTTCTACCCTTCAAGCGTCACTATTCCTTGCGTTTGGCTACCCTGGAGATCCTCCTTCACAAGATGTGTTCATCATCAGCTTAGTATTTGTTTTCTGTGGTAGCTGGTGCTTGCGTTTGCTTCTTGGCCACTCTACCCTCCATTAGGCGTCACTTCTCCAGCTGGCATTTGCATCATCAAAGGTTGCTTATCCTTGCGTTTGGTAATTTCTGGTATCCCTTCCTTCAAGCGACAATGCAGCAGTCCTAGGTGGCATCCAGCATTTGCATTTGAGTTGTCTGGGAGGTCACATTCATGAACCGCTCTTCATCTCTACATTTTGTTTGAGTTATATAGTTTTTATGCTTTTTTGTTGATGTTCTGTAGTGATCTGTTGAGCTTATGTATATCTTTTGTTTGCCTTTTGTGTGCTTTTATGAGTATTCTGTGGGATGAATGTTTAGCTTGGGAAAGTTTTTTAATCTTGGAAAGAGAAAAGTGAAAATTCTTAATAGCTCGAAGAAGTGAAGATATAACAGTTAAAGACTTCAAGTGAAGGCTCAAGTGATAGTGATAAAAGTGAGCTCTAAAAAGTCAATATAGTATCTTTGGTGTCTCTTCGGATCAGGCATACCTTTGGGAGGAGTATTCATGACCAAGAAAGGGTTATTGAGTGTTATTCTATTATATTGAATGAGAATTATGATAACCTTTGACATGAAGGACTTGGAGAATTCTAGTCACATGTTTGGCATGTAGATTATGCATAATAGAGACAAAAAATAATCTCCCTACTCTAGACAACACCTCATCATCCTGCATTTGCAAATTCTGAGGCTTCTTCGATAATCTCTCTACTCCAAGGCATCTTTTGTGCTATGGCACTTTTATATAAGATTCACTTCATTATTTCTATCCTTCATCATTTTGTTCATCTGAGTTTCTTAGACGGGGGTGTCAAAAGATGACGTACCAGTAAGACAGTAGAATTTGTGAGGAAGAATACGGAGTGAACTCGTCAAACATGGAGAAGAGAAGAGAAGAGAGAAGAAACTTTGATAAATGGAACGATGAAGTTCTAAATCATGGAGTAAATGTGATACAAGGGAACAAGGGTGCCGTAGCACAAAGAAGATGATGAAGACAGCCACGAACCACGAACCGCAAGATCCTCCTGAAGGGGGGTGAGGGTAGTGGAGAGGCTGGAGAGAAGAGGTGACGGACTGAATGAATCAGCCGTGAGGAGTGAATGAGAGAGTGGCCTTTAAATAGGCACAGTTAGTTTAGGATGGTGCCTCTTTTGGGGCTGCAAACCCTAAACGCAAACTGCAGGTGAAGGGTGAAGGGTTTCTCAACACTCCCTCTCAGGCCCAAAAAAGGAAACAAGAGAAGAGTGAGGTGGAGATGCAATGCTACATATTGAAGAATGCTCATGCAGCAGATGCTACTTGGACAATGTCCCTTGTGGGGAATTTGTTCACTTGCCCAAGCGCCCTACTACAAAGATGATGAAAACATGCAATGCATTGAAGGAATGTCCGACTAATTGCGGTGCCGAGAACCTTAAGGATATGCTCATACACGATCTCGGGAGGTGGCTCCATGCTGACCAAGGGACGAAGGCAAGAAGAAGAGGAGGAAGAATATGTGGAGGATCCCTAAGATCCAATATTTCCACCGGAAAGGGAACCTCCAATAAAGAACAGTGGAAGGGTTGGAAGTGAGAGCTGCGTCTTATTGCCTTGAGCATCGGTGGTGTGTCCAGTGATGCCACAGTAGGAGCACCCAGTAGTCAAGTCATTTGTTGGTAAAGAATCCATGAGTACCAGTGTGCCTTACTGAAGAAGAAATAGATCAGCCAGGAACCACGAACCACAATGTTCGCCTCAAGGGCTAGGAGGAAGGGCAGTGGAAGGGTTGGAAGTGAGAGCTGCAAGTGGGAGGAGGATGCTATCAGCAGTAAGAGGTTGCAACAGCAATATTCTAGAGCTGTCGGGTTATAGCCAATAGCTGCAAGCAGTAAAACGACACGGTAGAACAGTGCAGTAAAATACCTTAGTAAAACATGGTAGTAGAACGCCACAATAGAACGCCGCAGTAAAATGCAGTAGTAGATTGGCACAGTAAAACGTCGTAGTAGAACACTATAGTAAAACGTCACAGTAGAACGCCGCAGTAAAACACAGCAGTAGGGGAGGTGGAGACAGTAACAGCAGCCCTAAACGCAGGTTGGAAAACAGCAAACGCAGGAGGGAGCAACTGCCAGTTAGAGTGTTGATGCAGCGGAAGAAGAAAAGTGGATGCCGAATCTACCACCAGTCTTTGCCTTCATTGGAGTGGAGGATTTTTGGCACTGTTTGAGCAGATCCAGCTCTGATACCATGTCAAAAGTTGACGTACCAGTGAGACAGTAGGGTTTGCAGGGAAGAACATGGATTGAACTCGGCAAACATGGAGAAGAGAAGAGAAGAGAAAAGAAAATATGATGAATGGAACGATGAAGTTCTGAATCATGGAGTGAATGTGATACAAGGGAAGAAGGGTGCCATAGCACAAGGAAGATGATGAAGATAGCCACGAACCATGAACCGCAATGTCCTCCTAAAGGAGTGTGAGGGTAGTGGAGAGGCTGGAGAGAAGAGGTGATGGACTGAATGAATCAGCCATGAGGAGTGAATGAGAGAATGGCCTATAAATAGGCACAATCAGTCTAGGATGGTGCCCCTTTTGAAGCTGCAAACGCAAAATGCAAAAACGCAAAAATGCAAACTACAAGTGAAGGGTGAAGGGTTTCTCAAGAGGGAAAACAGAGAAAATTAGGGGATGGGGGACGGGGGGACTGGGATGGGGATGGGGATGGGAACCTAAAAGTTATATATTTTCTAGACATAATAGAAGTACTCTATAAAGAAACTAAACAATTATAATAGCTTACATCAAAAACCTTGTAAAAATATCCCATAAAAGTTTGAAACAGTATATGAGCCATGAAAGTTGAAAGTTGAAACACAAATGAATAATGAATACTCAAATTGAAGGGTAGAAGTAATAATTGTCAATGTGAAATGGTGACTGAGAAATGTTGTATGACTTAAAGTCCAACAATAAACACTGAATAATGAGTACCAAGATTGAAGATTACAAGAAATAGTACAAACTGAGAAATGTAGTAAAAGTTTAAACTAAGGAATCATAAATGCCATATGTCATTGTAGAGGCGAGCTCAAGCTCTCAACCACCAAGATCCACGGATTGCTTATTGTTCAAGCATTTCAAGCCGAGCACTAATGGCTACCTCTTACATAGCCGACACGCTATCTCTCTCTATGAGTGTAGGGAGCTTACCTCCATGCCCAATTGAGTTACCTCCTCTTCCAAGCACTCCAGTAGCTCCACGATCCAAGTGCAAGCTTCAAGCAAGCTCGATCCTCAAGCTCCATGCTCCGAGCTCCATTGCCGTAAGCAAGACAAGAGAAGAGAAGAGAAGAGAAGAAGAGAGGAGAAGATGGAGAGCTTGTCCACCACGGTCCCTCACCCTCACCCTCATACACTCACTCCTTCACACTCTCACACACTCTCTCTCAAGCACAAGCTCAAGTAAGGAAGAACAAGAAGAAGAAGAGAAGAGCTACTTTTGGTCACACACAAGAATGAGCTTCTCATTCACTTTTCAACTTTATATATAAAACCTTGGGCGGTCATCCCCTTTTTGGTCCGAGCGGCTTGGCCCATTCCTCCAACCCTTCTCCTCCTCTTCCCTATTGGCATGGCCTCAATCCATGCCTCTAAGCATTTACAATTTGCACGAGTGAAAGTCCGGCGCTCTTTTACAAAAGTTTTGACTTGTGCTTTTTCTTGTGCGCCTCTCTCTTTGATTTAGGACTTCTCTGCACTTCTTGTGTTTCCAGATTTCTCTTGGTGCACCTTCATCTTCCGTTTCACTTTTGCCTTGGCCTCGTCTTCTGCTTTAGATTTTCCACCTTGTTCTAAGGGTTAACAGCCATAAAGAATGAAGTCCAACGATAACCACTAAATAATGAGTCCTTAGATTGAAGACTACAAGAAATAGTAGAAGCTAAGAAACAATAAAACTAGTCAATAGAAGACTACAAGAAATAGTGCAAGAGTGCAATCCCTATGGCACATGGCATTCCCTAATCTTCGGTATGCATCCCTCCCCACCCCCCCCAAAATCCCGGGACGCGTTCCCTTGTGATGGACCACTGTATGGAGACGCACCCTTTTCAAGACACATTGGAAACGGGTCCCACGTTTCGGGATGGGTTCCCTGCGTTCCAGGCTGGCGTCCCTTGTGTCCCTTGTGACTATACAAATGGCACACTATACTCCATGAGACAAGTGTGTTGTCCGTGTATCTTAGTTGGGTCACAAATCCATGGGGGGATACCTGTAGAAAATGCTTTTAGTAGAAAGCCATCTTGATCCCCAAATCTTGGGTAGGTGTCAACCAAGTTCTAGTTATATGTAGTTGAATAATGTCCATCTTAATGATCCTGTTCAGCTCCTCTCAACTGAGCTCTAAGAAGGGGGAGTCCAAGCTATACTATATAGAGGTGGGAGGTGATCTCTATGTAGCCCATGTAGCTGTAGTCATGTGTCTATCTGAGCATACCATCACTTAGTGTCACCTTACAATGCTAGTTGCATGGATAACTCCAATGCAAGTCTAGAGTATCTTTGTCTTGCGAGGCTCCAAAACTTGTACAAAAACATCATTGTCTGGAAAAGGGCCTTAGTCACAATAGGTGGTGCTCCCATCGTTGTGTTGACTATCTCGTGTGGCATTGTTGCTTGCTCCTGATCATACGGAAACTCATCATCACTAGGGGCCTCTCCATGTGTTCCCATCCATCATAGACCTCCCCTCCATTTGATAGTGATTGCTTTGTTGTTAGCTCTCCTCCTATGATAGAGATTCAATCTCCAAATAGGGGCTCTGTATTGGAGTGCTAGTGTAATCAATGTGTCAAAGATTCATAGCTTCGCTTGAGGTTCTTGGAACTCTGATATGCGTGCATTAGTTCTCCATGGCTCCTAAGGCCACATAACCTTATTTCAATCTATCCTTACACTGTTGTCCTCGTAGTAAATCTTGATTGTGCAAAGTGATCCCCAAATAGACATATCTCTGAATTTGCTCCACCATCTCCCCATTCTATGTTAACTTAGGCAATGTTCGTTTCATCCATTGGGTGGAGATGTTAAACACCATAACCCTTCATAAAATATACCCACAACTTTCTTGAATAATCATCAATAAACGTAACAAAATAGTTGTTACTACCAAGAGATATGTTTTTTATAGGCCTCCAAACATCTATATGCACAATGTTAAGTATATCCCTACTCATATCTCTATCAGGCAAAAAGATTGTCTTGCCTGCTTACCAAATTGACATGCTTCACACACTTTATGAAATTTTGTAACTCTAAAAGCAAGCAACCTTGTAACCAACCCTTTAGATTGTATTAATTTCAGCCTTTGCACATTTGCATATCCAACATGTTTGTGCTATATTTCAATGTCTACAATCACTCTTTTTCCTTTAGCATACATAGCAGCATTCATAGCAAGAATTACAATATCTGAAGTGAACATGCGGCTAACTCTACTTTCTTTTGTGATCAACTTGCATTTATCATTAAAATCTTCCACAAAGTAGTCTTTTGCATTAAATCAAACATGCAACCCTTGCTCTACTATTTGACCAATGGACACTAAATTCTTTGTGATGGATGGCACATATAATACATCTAATAAACTCTTTATCCTACCATCATGCAAGGATAAGGGAACTTTTTTAATATATAAAATTGGATGGCATGAATCATTACCCATCTTTATATACCTTGGATTTTGTAAATCCTGCATCTCTCCAAACCATTCAACATGACTCATCATGTGATTAGATGCACCTGAATCAATATATCATACACTATCATTGTCCCCTTTCCTACCATAACATTTATCATATGGTACATTACAAAAAAATTCAAATTTTTATCTTCATTCTATTGTGAAGATTATGCATAGTTTCTTTGCTATAATTTACTACTGTGGATGTCATTCTTATTAGCATAACATTGGGTTGCAATATAACTTGTTTTGCCACAATAATAACAAACAATGCCAAAATTGCTAGAACCTCTATTTTGCTATCTACCTCTTCCTCTACAACTCCCCCTACCTCTAAAGTTTACATGACCTCTCGAAACCTACATTTCATCGAATTATTGATTTAATATATTTTGTCGGTTATCACCAGTATCTCCCATACCACAACCTCTTAAAGAGAATCTGCCATGTTCCCTTCTTGAACTCATGTAAAATGCTTGGACATGTTCACCACTTCTTTTAGATGGTTTGCCCTACATGTTGATCTCTTCAGTGATCATGAGAGAGATCATCTCATCAAAAACTAGAAGTAGCTTTCGCACATATACAAAAGTAACAAAGGATTTTGAGGCCTTCTCATTATTAAAGCTACCCAAAGTAGATGAAACCAAAGTATCATTATTATGCATTGCATCAATAGTTGCTAAGGCATTTTCAATGTGGGTGTGTGAGATAAACACAATATCATTTACACATAATAGTAGAGGTATTAGTATTCCCCCAAGGTTAGGTCATCGTCTCCAATCTATCAATATAGCCTAATATCCAATCAATGTATTGCCAAGAGAGAGGGTGAGAGGGGCAACCTTTCTTTACTCTAATAGTGCTGATGATCTCCTACAATATCTCACCTAGAGCTCAGACCTGTCCAATGACTTGACTAATGCAATGCCAGGACACCCTACTGTATCTCAATAGGAACCCGCAACTCCTATAATCTCTACATGAGCTTGGCTCGTGGCACTGTATCAAAAGCTTTGCAAAAGCCCACAAAGCAACAATAGATCCATCTCCCCTATGCTCTACCCTCAATGATAGCTCAAAGCATGGATATGTGATCGAGTGTTAAATACCCTCTCCTGAACCCTACTTGTCCACATGCCCTATGTTGATGCATCTCTGCCTATTTGCTTAGCTCATGCTCTACTACCACTTCCATAAAGATTGGCTAGCACATGGTTGAACATGATGTCTCTATAGTTAATGGAAACCATAGGATCTCTAGCTTTTAGGATTGATACTATAGTATTAACTGGCCAACTAGCAAGGAAACTTTCACAAAGGGCCCTATTGAACAAACAGGCTAGGAGTGGGGACAACACGTCTCTATAACATGAGAGAGGTGCTCTACCACCAGTCTGTCATAGTCTTGTGCTTGACCATTCTAGAGTCCATCAATGGCATCTCAGATCATAGCTGCGCTAAAGGTGGAGGAGATTGGTCTACTCTCTGGCAGTCATGGGAGAGGGGGCTGTCCAGGCACTTACTAGAGTGAGGTAGCACATGTGCTATGTGACTGGAGAGGTAATAGGGGTATGGGCTCTAGACTCTTGAAATGCCTTCCATTCCACCTCACTGTCCTACCCCAAGTACAGTTGATAGAACTCATGCCCTAACTTGGCCAAGAATGTCCTTTTCTTCCTCCGCACTAGGCAATGAAAGATTGTGCTAGTCTAGCCATGTGTACCCTTGTGCCTCTTCCTGCAAGTACACAAAGCTAATGTTTAATAATAGATTTGAGTAGGTTGAACATACAAAGCTTAGGGCCTCAATATATAGGCCTACCTCTACAGCTAAATCTTTGACCCTTATTAAATGCTAGGTGGTGTGAAATGTGTTCGCACCTTTACGCACATACTAACACACGTAAGGTGTATTCACACACGGAAGGATTATAGCTAACAAACAACGCTTTGCTTGCAGGCTGATTGGCCATCTTGCAGCAGGCTGCCTAAAACATGCTTGCAACAGACTTCTTTTCAGGATGAGGGAGATGGCAGGCCTCAGCCTTGCACCTCAGCCTTGCAGGAGGAACAAGAGGAAGTGTCAAAGATAACACATTGCTAGACAAAGGAGGAGAGAATGTCAAGATAGAGAGAAGTTCCATAGTTTCTTCATACAGCAATCATATGTCATATGCAGATGGGTATGAAAGTATGATTGGCCAGGCATTGGGGCTGAATCATACGTTGGCCTAATTTCAATTGTTTAAAAACAGTAAAAAAATATCTAGACTAACTAAGATAATAAGCTGAATAAAGAAAGTAGAATTTCATCATTCTAGTAACTTTAGATTCTACAAAATAGTCACTACCAGTAAAGCATTCAATCATCAAGACACAACATTGATTTGCCAAAGAAAATTCAGCTTTGATTTCCAATCATTTGAGTCAAGACACAATTAAAGCACTGATGGTAGGCAACTGCCATATGATGCTGTCTATAATAAGCAGGCAACATCTCTTTCGATAAAATGGTCAAGTTTTGTGCTTTTTATATTATCCCGCCCCGCCCCGCCACACCCCCTCCCGGGCCGCATGGAAAAAGACCACAAAAAAAGGAAAAAGGTCAAGTCTGAAATAGGATACATCACTCCAGATTTCATAGGTCTACATTAGCAATCATACACATGATGAAACCTATGGAGAGAACAGACTCCCTGTGAATAAAGACAGCAAAGAGACCCGAAGTGGCAGAGGCAGGCTGAGAGACAATGGATTTTCCTCCCTTGCATGAGGCAGTAGAGCTATCAAAGAGGAGTTTTGATGGGGTATACTCGTAGGAGACAGTGGAGGCAGACATGGCTGCTGAGCTATGCTGATCCCAAAGACTCAAATGCTCCCCATGAAGATCTTTTCATGGAGTGTCTGAGGCTTCAATGGTTGACTTTTCAGGCAGGGTACAGGCCTCATGAGACAGAACCTACATAGAGCAGTAGTGGGGGAATGGCTAGATTTTCTCATTGTAGAGGGGTCTGTGTGAGAGTGGATGATGCACACCATACATCACATGCAGTGTGCACACATATAACACACAATGCAGGCCCAACATTCTATGCACCAGGCACTTGACAACCCACCACATGCTACTTTTGGATAAAGACCATCACACATATGTGTGTATGTCAAACTACCTGCACTTTTTGATGAGCAAATAAAAGGGTCCTTGAACAAACTGTAGAAGATGAAAAATGTGGAAAGAATCCTTTTTCTATGGTTTAATCTAGTGGCAGAGGGTCAATGGTGTATTGTGTTTGAATTCTCACAATTTCATCTGAATCAGCTAGTCAAGTTGGGATTAGTCAATACAACTATACACTTCGTATAGTTGAGTACCAGGATTGGAGTGCTAATTCAAAGCTTGTAAAGCACAAGTTGTACTTTATTTTAATAACATGTAGCATGTGCCATTTGTGAAGAATACATGAAATGTTGTTGCTTCCTTGTTTGTGATTTGACAATGCTTAAAATTTCTTCTGTGCAACCATGAGGCTGGCCATCTGTCTTCTTGCAGGGATTGAAACCAAAATTGGATGAAGTTTTGGGAAACAAACCTGTTGCAGTACAACTTAAAGGCATGGTATGTGGTTATGGTTCATTATGTTATCAGAGCTTGAGATGTTACACACACACACGTGCACATGCACACACACGTATATGTCCAGAGCAGAGCTAGGGTGGCACCCCTTGTGACAGAGGCTTTCTTTCAGGCAGTGGCATTCCTCCACAGAATATGGGGATTTCCTGTGCCACAGGTACCCTTGCATGGTGTTCATATCATCCGACACATGCTTTGTGTGTTTATTTGAGGTTGGTGCAGCCTATATGGACACCACCTTTCACAGTCTCAGATGCATCATAGGTTAGATCTGTACATCTTCACACCAACTGAGGATGAAGACAGGAAGATTTGAGGGTATACCCCCAGAGGACCTTATGTGCCAACTTTGTGGAGGTTGAGTCCAAGGAGCATAACATCTGCCATTGCATGGCGTACTACGAGAGGCATTGCCACTGAATCAACCCAGACACAGGGCATGACTGACTTATTTTCTGGGACAAGCACAGTACTAGCAGTTTCCCCATTCCACACAGGAGACTACCCCTCTAGGTTGGGGGCAGACTCATTGTGAGCCACTCTGGAGCGATCCATGGCCTTAGGCAAAGTGAAACTCCCCAGACCTCTTGAGAGATGGCTCCACCACCCTTGCTACTGACAGATCCAAGCCATCATCACCTGCCATGGAAGGCACCCGTCAAGACACCTCCCCCTGACATGATAGAGCAGATCTTGTCCCTTGACATGAGATGGATACTGGAGATCATACCAATCTTGCAATGCCATCAATCAAGTCTTTTCTTAGATTAGAATGTACTTCATGACTTTTATTTCTGTAGGCATAAGAAGTTTTCATATTTGCATCCACACAACTTTATGTTGATTTCCATGCCTCTTTTTGGCCTTTTACAGACGTCAATGGACCTCTCTCTCTCTCTCTCTCTCTCTCTCTCTTTATGTGTGGATATACCACGCTGGACCATATTCTCACACTTAGAGCCATTATTGAGGAAGTTTGAGCCCAAGACAACAAGCCCGAGACAAGAGGATCTATTGTTGCTTTGTAGACTTTTGCAAAGCTTTTGATACAGTGCCTCGTACACGCATCATGCAGAGATTACAGGACATTGGAGTACCAGAGGGTATACGATGGGGTGTCTATGCATTATATGAGGTAGTGACAGGTCATGTACGAGCACCCGGGGAGCTATCAGAGAGGATTGACAGTACCATAGGAGTGAAACAAGGATGTCCACTTTCACCCACTTTTTTTTCCGATAAAATGTGGCTGATTATATTCCTAAAAAAAATTGATTACAACGGAGTGCTCATGCTCAACAGACTAGCTGGAGCTGATGCAAAGTCACAAATACATCATGAATACAAGCCTCTCAAGGCGGTTTGGGGGGAATGGGGGACAAGAAGCCATGGAGGGGGGGTGTATCGCCTTCTGGGGCTGCCTGCCTGCATCACAAAAAACAGGTCCTGGCCACCCCAGGTATGCATGAAATGACTATGGAGTTCCTGACGAACCCTAGACTCGCCCTGCACCTGATCCCAACGGCCGCGGAGGGAGTGGATGATGGAGGTCCAAAGCTTTGCTAAGATCGCCTATGCTGAAAGTCTCTTACCGCCGAAAGTCTCCTGACACCGCGCCTTCCAGATATGCCATCCAGTAAGACTCCCTATGATCTCCCATACCTCGGAGCGGTCTAATGTGGGCTCCAGTACTTGACGGATGAGTAGAGCCTCCAAGCCAACCACTGCACATGACTCTACCGCGATGATGAATA
Organism: Lygodium microphyllum; assembly: GCF_053477565.2. Classification (NCBI taxonomy): domain Eukaryota; kingdom Viridiplantae; phylum Streptophyta; class Polypodiopsida; order Schizaeales; family Lygodiaceae; genus Lygodium; species Lygodium microphyllum. Next base: position 30,535,771 of record NC_141159.1, read on the forward strand.
TCATGTTCTGCATCCCGGCCTCATACAGAAGTGACGGCCCTGGCTAATTGCCTGCCAGCAGAAAGCTCCCCATGAGATATATCCAAGGCTAGGTGCTATACGGTGAAGGATGCGGCATGCTCCTCTCCACACGAGCTGCGCCTCCTCACATGACTAAAGGCAATGCTTTCAATTTTTCAGAGGTTGCTGTGTGCAGCGCTTACAACCTCCCTCCTGCATCTGGGCAAGCCAACTTCCCACCCCCAAGTCTCCATGTGCCACCAGCCATAAGAAGTACGATACCCTCCTCGGCCTCTAGTTATCCCATAGGCAGCGCTAGAAAGTCCGTCGGAACGGCTCCGTAATGCTGTGCTCCGCCCAGTGCCTACTACATGATGGCACCCAATCCATATTCTCCTACATCAGTACGTGTCTGCCAATCTTGGCAGTGTACTCCAGGAACCTCGGTGGCTTCTTGGCGACTGTAGCGGCCGACCATAGCCATTCTCGTGGATCCCACTCCAACTCATCAAGTGGTCTGCCCTCCCAAATCCAAAGGCACCACTCCCTGAGCTCCTTCCAGAAAACACAGGGGTCCAGTCGCCATGTCTTCCCCTGAAGGCCCACCACCCCAATCCTCCTCCACAAAAGGACAACTAACCCCTCATCCTGTTGCCCTCTATCAAGGGCTAGACGCCCCCCCTCCTGAATAGTGAAGAAAGTCCCCTGCGGGGTGCCGCCCACTCTACCTGCCACCTGTAGGGGGATGCCTGCTGGTGAGAACCTAGTGGCCCATACCTCCCTAGGTTCTATCGGCACTTGTATCGGGGGAGCAAGCCACTCCAGAGGTATTGTTGCGTCTATCTCCCTTTGCCTCAACTCCACTCCTCTCTGGCAGTCTCACTGCAGCACCTCCTCATCCGCCATCCTGTACACCTCCCGCCATGTCCTGATGGTACGAGCCGCTCCGACCTCCCAACGAGTCCACTAGATGTGGGGGTGCTCGCCAATCTGTGCCCCTTCCCGGTCTTTGACCTAGGGATTCCAGATCACCAGCTGACGGTCTATCTCCTCCTGGCAGCCTGGGGGACTCTAGATTAGGGCCTTACGGAGGCCCTGCCACACGTGGAGTAAGCTGCACAGAAAAGGTGATCTGGGGGGGGTAATCTGGGCTGACATGAAGATCCATCTCAAGGACGGCCTCCACTCACTGCCAAAAGCCTTGGTCTACAATCCTAAAGACCCTCCTGCAGTAGGACCTTCCAAGTCTGCCCTCCCGATGTGAGGCCATGTACAACTAGCTTGCCCAAGAGGGCCATACTCTGAAACTCTGGGTCTATGATCCCGATCCCTTCCTCTAACCAATGCCGTATGATGGTCGCCCACGCCACCTTGGCCCAAGAATCCTTGGAGCTATCAGACCCGAACCAAAGGAAGTTCCACGCTACGCGACGAAGCTGCACTACGCAAGACGAGGAGAAGCACCAACATGAGGCGATGTACCAGGCCATCTCTAGGAGGACCTGGTTAACCACCAGGGCTCGGCTAGGTAGTAAGAGATGAGCCGTGCTCTAGTAGGTCAGCTTCCTCCGGGTCTGTGAGGAAACCAACCGACAAACTCCTCCCCATGTCTACCACCGATGAGAACCCTGTTGGTGGCCAATCTGTAAAGTGCATAGACCCTACGAATCCAAGCCTGGGGGAAACCCAACCTCGCCATGGTGCCCTCTAGGAAATCCCAGTCCACCCTATCATAAGCTTTCGCGAAATCCAAGAGAAGTACGGCTAGTCTCTGCCCATTGTGCTGAGCCCACTCTATCGCCTCAAAGAAGGTAAATACATTGTCCAGGATACTCCTATCCTGGACAAAGCCTGTCTATGTGTCATGGATGATGTTCGACAGCACGAGGCGTAATCGCCTGCCAATCATCTTTGCCAATGCCTTACAGACTACTGACAATAAGGTGATCGGTCTCCACTGGGAAAGCTCCAATCGATCTCACCCTTTTGGGAGAAGACTAATAAGGCTTGCCGAAAGGCTCCCTAGCATTTGTCTTGAAGTAAAAATCTCCTGGAAGGCCATCAGTAGGGGGCCCTTTCACCACTTCCCAATAGGTAGTAAAGAAGGCCTTAGAGAGGCCATCCTCTCCCAAGCATTTCTGCTCGTCCTGTGTATGGAAAGCCTCTTCTAGTTCCTTCTCTGTGAAGGGGGCTAGGAGGGAGCATTCCCATCTCCTCTGTGACGAGGGACGAGATGTGATCCCAAACCTACTGCCTACATCGCAGTCCTCTGGTTGAGGTTATCTCCTGCTAGAAAAGGCGACTGTAGTAGTCAGTGGCAATCTCCATCACCTCGTCTGGGCTAGAACGAGTCCTCCAGGCTCCCATACTGATCTCAAATTCTGCGTATCTGCTCTCCTGAGGTGCGAGGCTGGTGCACCTGGAAAAACTCCCTGCACATCGTATCCCCCTTCCGCGCCCAGAAAGTTGCTGAGGTGTGGAAAGAGAACTCTGAGCGCCTATCCTCTAGGCCCGCAATGGCTGCTCGCGCTCGCACCTCGTGTGCGTGGAGGGTGGGATCCCCTGGTGTCTCCTGTAGTAATTTCTACATGGCTGCAAGGTCCCATCAGAGTGCTCTCTCCTCTTCCTAGCTCTGCTGCCTGGCCTGTATGGCTGCCTCTTGGCAAATTCTGCTCGATTCGGCTAGGACCTCTGCGATCTGGTCCCTCCTGCCCCATTCCCTAGTCCAAAGCTGCTCTATCCGTCTCGCCACCTCCTCCCTCCTATAGATCGAGTCAGGGATCCGACAGGATCGTGTGTCTGGGGCAGATGCTGGGGGGTCTAGTGTCAGAAGAACCGCGGGCAATGATCGAACAATGTGGTGCCCGCCAACTGCCCAATCTGGCCTCCACGAGAGCTTCCCCACTCTCCCACATAAAATCTGTCCAACCGCTCCAACAAGACTCCACCTAGCCGCCTATATCCCCAAGAGAAGTTCTGAAACCTCTCCCTCCTGTGGAAGGCAAGGTCTCTCCAAGCATCACGTGTACCTACTGCTAGTAGAAATACCTCCCATGCCTCCTGCTCCTCCCCGGCCATGCCCTGGTAGTTTCTGCCTCTGCCCTGTTGGTCCTCCAATGCCTCCAGGTTGTTGAAGTCTCCTCCAACGATCCAGGAGTCCATCCGTTATCTCCACCCAGAACCTGCTGCGTACTCTAACCTCCGTAGGGGCATAGACATTGAGGACTCCGAGGCACGAGTCCCCAATGTCCAATCTGATCCATAAAACCCTCCTTGCTACTATCGTCCCGTGGTGTACTGCTGTGGGCACCTATGGCGTACTCCCAGTAAGTGCGGAAGCTGCCTGGGAGTACCTTTCCTACCCGCTGGGCTTGGGTGGCATAAGCTTGTGCTCCTGTAGAAGTAGGATGTCGGATCCGTCCGGCAAGGGCAGGTTGCAACTCTTGCCGAACAATCAACTTTCTAGAACCACGTGCCCCACTGTAGTGGAGACTGTTCACATTCCATGATGCAAGGTGTAAGCTCATGGAGAAGCCTATGACTGACCGAATAGGCATCTATTCGGTGTGGAAGCTGTTGATGAGGAGGAGAAACTATGAGGCATGCAAGTGCACTTTGCTGCAGGTCTAGATGGTGAACTCCAATCCCCCATGGTGGCCCTCGGCCGGGACCATAGGGGTGATAGATGTGCCAGGTGGTACTATCAATGCATCTATCAGCCATGCTGAGAGTCGTGACCAAGGCGTGGAAGGTGATCAGGGCGAGGGGGAGGTGCCGGATGGCACTGCAATCCCTCCAGTGAATCTGAAATGAGAACAATATCATTTGCATACAGTAATATTGGTATCAGCACCCTTGCCAGGCTGGCTCTAGCTCCTCCTCCTCGGTCTATTTGTGCATGTTTTCACTTTCACCCACATTGTTTGGTCTATACATAGACCAAGGAGGAGGAGCTGGAGCTAGCCTGGCAAGGGTGCTAATACCAATGTTACTATATGCAAATGATATTGTTCTCATTTCAAATTCACCGGAGGGATTGCAGTGCCATCTAGATGCTTTGCCCATCTTCTATAGGATAAAGACCTCACAGTGAACCTTGGGAAGACCAAAACCATGGTTTTCAATACTTCAGCAACATGGGTGACTAGATCTATGTACCAGTTCACATTTGGGGGAGACATACTGGAGCATGTGAGGAAATATGTTTACTTGGGAGTCACCTTCTCTCGCCCACGTTTTCCGTTGAGAGGGGCATCAGAGACACATCTGGCACGTGGATACGCAGGATAGGGGCACTCGAGAGTCAATGTACTCACATACAGTTCTAGGAGCCCCGCACCAAACTCTAGTTTTTTGATACCCTAGTCACACCTACGTTACTATATGGAGCAGAGGTATGGGGTTGCAGCTTGTACCACAGGCGTCTTAGTCCACTCACTGATCAAATTGGAGTAGAGAGGGATTATTATGATGGTTGGGATAGCATGGAAAGGCCATTGATCATGATGATAGCAAGCATGATTAGGAGTAAGCCCTCCACCCCACATCCCATTGTCAGAGCAGAGCTAAGGGCAACACCTATAGTTACGAAGGCACTCTTCAGGGCAGTGACCTTTTGGCACAGACTATGGGAACTTCCACGCCATAGTGGGAGAGTAAAGGACTCATTTTATCGAAGACAAAGAAAATGTATGAACGACTCTAGACGTCACAGCCTATAGGTGACAAAGGCGAGATCTGGCTAAACTACGAACCCTTGCAAATAAAGTAATTATTTTGGCTACCGACCTACATGTAAGCAAGCAAACAGTCTAACTTTATTGTGCGTTAGTATTTCAAAGGATACTCTAGATTGGCACTAACCTCATCTAGACAACTAGCAGCATGAGGCGAGAAGAACTGTTGGTTTTCACAAATGGCTATTTGGATGAGCCTACATGGTGTGGATATTGACAGTCTTCCACCTTTGGATTATAGCCTTGACTACCCTACACTTTCTTTCAGCCGATCAGAGTTGAACCAGGTGATCAGAGCTGATATCTTGAGGATTGAGATAGCAAGGACATGGATCCATCCACCACTCCCTCTAGGATCAAGGATGGAGTTCTACAAGAGTCATTTATTGTATTCGGCCAGCATATATGGACACCCATCTCTCCTATAGCATACGGATTGATATCGGACAAATTCGCACCTCCTCACATAGGCTTCAGATGGGAGACAAGCAAATGGACAAATACCCTAGCAGAGGATAGGACTTGCCAGCTTTGTGGTTGAGAGCTTGAGATGGAGGAGCACTACATATGCAAATGCACAGTATACTATGACATACGAGGACGGTACCACTGCCTCTTCCGTGATGGATTTGGATCCCTTCATTGCGTCATGGAGTACGAGGACCAGAGATGCCTAGGTCTTTTTCTCCTGGAGCTCGAGAGGCGCCGAAATGCACTACTGCAAGATAGGAGGCCAGCTCACCTAGAGGGACACACACAGAGCAGTGACAGACTTCTTCTACAGAGCTGACTCTACTGACACTACCAGCCTAGCAGTGACAGAGCCACCCTACTAGACACCTTACAGGTCACACCGTGGAGTCGCATTGGATAGAGCCATTTCCCTTTGTCGAGCACGACGACCCCGTTTACCAAGACCACGTCCAAGGAGGCCACACCGTAGTCGGATTAGAGCCATTATCACGAGACACCGTAGACTCACCACCAGGCATATCAATGAAGCAACTAGGGACGGCATCGTAGCTGAGATCATGTGCAGATCTTGAGCAGCTACAGCCCATAGTCTCTACCACACTTCTGTACATGGTTCTATCAAATCTGGTTCTCCTTTCCTTTCCTTTCCTTTTCTATCGATAGAACAACACTACACATGGTTCAACCCTAGTATAGTCCCATTGTATAGTTATTTTCAGTATTATTTCATAGACTACCCACTTATTTGTAATGTTATCTTTACCTTACTGATGAGATGACATTAGCCATGGATGTACTCTGGATTTTATCTCATAGGCTACATTGGCCTTATGTAGACGTTAATATATCTTTCTTTCTTTCTCTGCTTGCCTCCTTGCTTGCCACTGAATTGTCAACGTGCAAACCTAGTTCATATCCTTTTTTTTTAATTCATATCACTAGATGATTGTATAGATGTGACTTGAACTCAACGCTTCCCGGTCATCACATGTTCAATGTACCACCTAGAAGAGCAAAATATCGTATTTGTGTTTGTGTGAGATGGAGAGAGGATCGAAGCTTAGCTGAGAGTGCAATAGATAGTGTGGAGAGTGAAGCACGACACCCAATGCAATAGACTGAAAGAGTGTAATCTAAAAGTACAACCCTTAAATCTTAGGGTTGTAGGGGGTGTTCACATCCAAACACAATAAGTGCCCATAAATGTGTGACATAAGCACATACAAAAGAAGACAATAACTTTGGGGGAAAAAACCTCTCGTACCAAGAGTCAAAAGTGTGTCCTATTGATCATTGATACTCCTCTGTGAGCGTAAACGTGAGTGAAAACCCAATAAAGCCCCATGGAGTGAAGAGTGATCAAAAGTATAAGGATGATCCACTACCAAAGGAGATCAAATTTAAAGCATTGCGAAATGCTTCAAATTTGTCAAGAGGAAGAGCCTTGGTGAAGATGTTTGCCACATTACTGGTGGTAGAACAATAGACAAGACTGATATCACCTGCATGTAGCCTCTCTCTGACAAAGTAATAATGTATCTCAATGTGTTTCGTGCATGCATGAAACACTGGGTTCCGTGTAACTGCAATGGCACTCTGACTGTCAGTGAACAAAGGAGTAGGCTCCATAACAAATACATCCAGATCAGCTAGCAAGCGTCTAATCCATACGCATTCAACTATGGTAGTGAAAGTTGCCTTGTATTCAGCTTCACATGACGATGTGGCAACAGTGGATTGTTTCTTGCTAAGCCAAGATATACAAGATGAGCCAAGAAAGAAACAATTGCCACTAGTGGAGTGACGTGAATCATAATCACCAACCCAATCAGAATCACTATAAGCATGTAACTGCAGTGGTCTCGCCTTGGCATAAACCAATCCAAGAGATCTAGTACCCTACAAGTAACGAAAGATATGCTTAACAGCTTGCCAATGTGACATGCGCGGTTGATGCATATATTTGCTCAAGGTTAAAATTGCAAACTATATGTCTGACCTAGTGTTGCATAGTTAAATAAGACATCCAACTGCTGGAGCATATGTGTGTATATCAAACAAATCACTATCATCATGTAATGACAGCTTTAGTCTAGGTTCCATTGGTGTACAGATTGGCTTGCAGTCCTGTAAGCCAAACTTCTTAAGAAGTTTACCAATGTATCTTGACTGTGATAAACCAATACCTCTAGCATCATGTATGAGTTGAATGCCCAAGTAATAATGCAAAGACCCCAAGTTTGACATTTCAAAAGTTTGCTGCAAATTTTGTTTGAATGCTGCAATCTGATCAACATGTGTCCCTGTAAGCAAAAGATCATCAACATATAGACAAATGATCGGCATGGATCCCCCCTCTTTACATACGTAAAGGGTAGATACTAGACTCAAATGAGCTGTTTATAAACCCTTGGTTGAGCAAAAAAGCATCGATCTTTGCATATCAAGCTCTAGGAGCTTGTTTCAAACCATATAAAGCCTTTTTTAGCTTGCAAACCAAGTGTTCGGATCCCTCAACTGCAAAACCAATGGGCTGCTTCACAAATACTTCCTCATGAAGTTCCCCATGTAAAAATGCAGTTTTAATATCTAACTAATGCACAATCCATCCATAATGGGCAGCCAAAGCGACCATAGACCTGATGGTCGTCATTCAGGATATAGGAGCAAATGTCTCCTCATATTCAATGCCTTTCTTCTGTGCATAGCCTTTAGCTACAAACCTTGCCTTATATTTGTCAATGGATCCATCTACATTTTTTTTCAGCTTGTAGACCCATTTTGTTCCAATGGCTTTCTTCCCAAAGGGCAAAGACACTAAATCCCATGTTTGATTCTTAGTGATAGAATCCAATTCAACTTGCATTGCTGCCATTCAATGCACACTTTGTTGTGTATCCTCAAAACATTCAGGCTCCTCATTCGTCAACTGTGATTGCTGCCATAACAAACTCCATGGTATGTGCAGTATCATGCATACGAGCTTGCCTTCTAGTACAACCAGCCATGGGTGCATCCAGATGACCATCTTTCATAGTCTGTAAATACCATCTAGGCATTTGTCTTACCTCCTGAGTGCACATAAGCTCTTGCTGAATTTCAGTTTCAGCACTTTGCTGAAAATTCAGATCAGCCAATGGCTGATCTTCTGCATTTTCCAATGGAGCAGCTGGCTGAACATTAAGTTCACTTGTTGAAACTCTAGCTGAATCACCAAATGAAATGGGCAGCAGCCCTTCAAATACGTCACGAGCAGCCTAATATGTGTCTAAACCAGCAATGGATAATTCTGATTTTTCATCAAAGAGTACATCCCTACTGACAAACACCTTTTTAGAGATTGGATCATAGAGTTTGTAGCCTTTGCTCTCACTACTATATCCCACAAAAATGCACTTGATAGCCTTGTTATCCAACTTTTTTCTGAGTACCCGGGGAATGTTTACATATGCAAGACACCCAAAGGTACGAAGCGTCCAATACAAGGTTTCCGGCTATTCCAAGCCTCAAAAGGTGTAAATTTTTTTAATGCTTTGGTGGGGCATCTATTCAAAACATAGCAAGCACACATAACGGCTTCCATCCAAAAACTGTGTGGCAAGCTCTTTGCTTTCAGCATACATTTGGCCATCTCCATGAGTGACCGATTCTTCCTCTCTGCAACCCCATTCTACTGTGGAGTATAAGCAGTAGTGAACTGATGAACAATGCCCTTCTGCTTCAAAAAAGAATTCAACATAGAGAACATATATTCCCCCCCTCAGTCAAAACAAAGAGTCTTTATTTTACAGTCAAATTGGTTTTCAACAAGTGCAACAAAAGCCAAGAATGCATCATACACTTCTAACTTTTTTACCAAAGAATAGACCTAGCAGAATCGAGTAAAGTCATCAATAAAAGCCACAAAATAGTAACATCCTCCCAATGATTTTGTCTGCATAGGCCCATATACATCTAAATGCACTAACTGTAACTTGGTTGTGGCTCAAAAAGCAACATCACGGGGAAACGAAAACCAATGCATTTTTCCCAAAATACATCCTTTGCACAAGTGCTCAGGAGGTCTCTCGAGAAGAGGTAATCCATCTAGCATCTATGTATGCTGTAAGAGCATCAAGCTACCAAAGTTCACATGTCCCATCCGAGCATGTCGTAGCTCTACTATATCATAGCAGGAGTAAGAGTGGATGCCAAGTACGCTGATTGATCAACTGAAAGAGCATCCAACTCATATAACCCATGACATTAAGTACGAGTCAAGACCAAAGTCATGTTTTTCTTCTCTCTCACCATGTATCTGTCACCATTAAATGTGACGTGCAATCCACAACATGCCAAAGAAGAAACAGAGAGCTGATTCTTCTTTATACTTGGCACAAACAAAGCATCCTGTAGGTGGAGAACAGAGCCATCAATGGTTGTGAGCACAATCTCCCCAATACCTCTAACAGGGTATGATGCATTGTTGGCACACTGTACAGACTTGCCAACTGAAGCTACACCTACAGAAGCATATAAATCTCTGCGAGATGTAACATGCCTAGAAGCACCACTATCAAAAAACCAAGTGCCTACATCCTCAGTAGAGCTAAATGCTCGATCAGCCCAAGAAGTGTCATAACTGCATGTGTAAAAGCGATAGTCCCTATTTGCTACAAAGGACGCTGACTCAGTAGCAGTGGAAGGAGCATCAGAAACAAACATTTCTAACTCCTTTTTCTTCTCCTTGGCGATGCTCTTTCTACACTCAGTGATGTAGTGGCCTGGCTTCTTGCAATAATGGCATTTGCCCTTTTTGGCTTATGTGCCTACTTGTTTTTTATTTCCCTGTGAGCTGCCTGAAGTCCAGAGCTCTGGGAGCATTCTTTACTTGGCTACCTTTGCCCTTCTGTCTATCCATAAAAGCGTGCTCAGAGGCTATGACATCCACACCACTATTTTTTCTCGTTTGCTCCTTCTCTAGAAGCAAATTGACTAACTGAAGAAAGGAAATAGATTGTGGGGCTATTCTCATTGCGAGGTTTAGGGCAGTGTGAAAAGCCAAGTACAAAGGAGGTAATGAGTTCAATGTAGTAGATATGAGTTGTGTATCTGAATAGTACTCATTGACATTCATAAGTTGCTCACGCAAGTCCTGAATTTTATTCAAGTGATCCTGCATAGAATCACCCTCATCCATTTTCAATGTTTCAAGTTATTTCTTTAAGAAAGAGATGCGGGTCTCATTCTTACTAGCAAACATCTACTCCAAAGTTAGCCAAGCTTCTCGTGAAGAAGCTGCAGAACGAATGTGAGGGATGATGGACCGCTAAACCACTAACAAATATCAAATTATAAAGGGATGCAAGTTGGAAAGTGTCATTGCTCTTGTAATAAAACCACCAAGACCCACGAACTGCTTATAGATTCAAGCTTTTCAAGCGGAGAGCTATAGCTACCTCTCACATAGTCATGCACACTCTTCCACACACAAATATAGTGATCTTATCTTTGAATCCAATCAAGTACCTCCTCCCATGAATCCATCGATAGCTCCATGATTCAAGATGATGCATCCTCAAACAAGCTCCATCTCCAAGCTTTGAGTTTCAACCTCCATAGCCATGGCTTTAATCACTCCGTGTTTGATATCAGAGCAATAACATACATCTCTTGAGAGAAGTAAGGTTGTTAGTGTAAAGAGGGAGAAGAGAACAAGAAGATGATGAAGAGAGGAGAAGAACTTCTGAAATCAGTCAACAAGGTACAGTACAAAACACATGGTGTGGCGGTGCAGGTACAGGTGCAGATGGCACTCCAGGCGGGCGTGGCACAGGGTGTGGGCAGCAGACGAAATACCGATGGGCAGACGGAGCAGTGGCGGGTGACGCAGAGGGTGCTGGGGACTGGAGCAACGCAGCAGACTGGCGAGTCACGACAGTCAGGCGGGCTCCCTTACTGACTGGTGGCGCTTCTAGGCAAGCTGGTGGGCAGTTGGGCACAGGCGGGCACAGGCGGGCTGGGCGTTTGTCAGGGGTGGGCGTTACCAGAGGTGGCATGTTCCAGGTCGCTGGTCAGGTGGCCCAGGTCACTGGTCAGGGGCTGGAGCAGCAGGAAGAGGCGCAGGCGGGAGCGGAGAGCGCAGACAAGGGCTGCGCTGACAGGGCTGGGCATTGCAGGCAGTGTGGGCAGGTGGAGCTGGCACAGCTGTGGCGGACCTGCTGGGCAGTGCAGCAAGGGGCACTGTTGACGAGCTGCTGCAGGAGATGGGCAGCACTGGCGGTCTTCCACCAGACAGAGCTGGACTGAGCGGGAACTCCCAGATGCTGAGCAGAGCTGAACTAAGCAAAGCCTCAGCTCTGATACCAAATGTGAGATGGAGAGAGGATCGAAGCTCAGCTGAGAGTGCAGTAGACAATGTGGAGAGTGAAGCACGACACCCAATGCAATAGACTGAAAGAGTGTAATCTGAAAGTACAAAGTACAACTCTTAAACCTTAGGGTTGTAGGGGGTGTTCACACCCGAACACAATAAGTGCCCATAAGTGTGTGACATAAGCACATACGAAAGAAGACAATAAGTCTGTGGGAAAAAACATCTCGTACCGAGAGTAAAAAGTGCCCCAATGTCCTACTGATCACTGACACTCCTCTGTGAGCGTAGGCGTGAGTGAAAACCCTACAATTTGAAGAGTATATTTATGAGTGCCAACCAAACATTGGGTAGAACAAGCAACAAGGACTAGTCCATAAGAGATGTGGATGATCTACTAGATCAGCAATAGTGACTTGCTGTACATCTTTTGGAGGAGCAGCATGGTTGATGATATGTGGGCATATTTAGCCATTCTGACTACTAACATAACTTGTTAGTAGCAAGCAGCCATAGCAATTGAGATGCAATAGCACAGCCACACCCAGAAACGGTACATACAACAGAACCTCATTCTAAATGAAAATGAAAAAATTGGCTTTAGTTCAAACTCCCAGACTGGCTGTTTTCAAGGGAAAAGTAAAGAGCAGGCTGAAGAAGAATCCAGTGAAGAGATTTAATGCCAAGACATGGAACAAAATGTTTGGAAGAAAGTGCCTGAGTGTTGTGTGGCTAAGAAAACTTATTTGAAGTTTGTATACTTCCAAAATCATCCTGAAGTCTATCCCATCTATATGAGTGATCCCTGGCTGAGTCTGCAAAAGTCTTTATTTGAGTAGGACATCTAGAGTATAAATTTGTAGTATGTCGTTATGTAGGGTAGTCAATGTAGGCATATCCAGATTGATATCCCCATGTACTTTCTCACTTGGTGACAAAGCTCTTTATGCACTCTTTTAACTTTTTTGTCTTTCTGACAACAGGAATGCATGAGGGGATATCATGCAAAGGCACATGTACTGTATGTCAAAGTGGAGGAGGTAGATGAAGGAAGCCGTCTCCTTGAAGCTTGTGGTATCCAAAATCACACCTTTTACACTATGTTGACATGTTGCACTGACATGGGTCTTTTAAATTATTAACCATGCTTTTTCAGGGGGTCCTTTTTGCAAAGAGGCCCTGGGTTGTCTATAATATGTTGCACATTTTTAAGCTTGAATCAACTATATGTCACTGCACTATCTTGAATGAGTTTTTTGTACATAACTTAGACCACTGGTAAGTATCCATGTTCCCACAAAGCTTGTAGTGCTTGTCCAGTGTCATGATGTACTTTTCCAATATCTTACTCTCTGCCTAGCTCCTGGTTTTACCATTTTCATCTTAACTTCATATCGTGTTAGCTAGGTCTTTGTCTCGCTGCTTCCTCTCCAAGCTAGCCAGCTTTCCCTTTGTATGGACTTGCTTTGCTCATTTTCAAGTCATTGTATCCATTGACAAACAGACTAATTAAAAAATAGACCAATGCCATATGTGGCCCGCACCCTTCTCTCTCGCAGCCTTCTTTCGCTTCTTCTACATGTGTCAAGTACATATCTTAACAGCATAAGGATGCCAGCCATTTTATGTGAACAACTAAAACTAGATGATAAAAGCTGAGGAATGATACATGAGACATAAGTTGGCAAGAAAATAAGACTATAATACATAGGCACTGCATTTGAGGCTTGATCCTACAGCCAAGTACAGTGTACGCTGCAAGATTATGTAGCATTTTTAAACCTGTCAATGTGTTCTAGACTGCTCATGATGAATCATGGTGTACTTGTACCCAGGGGCAATAAGAAAAAATTTAGCAAGGTCAAATTATGAAGTATCGTATAATTGTTGCAATACTCATTTTAGGATGTAGATTATGAAGTATTGTTTAACTGTCGCAAAACTTATTTTCAAGCAACCCAATTATTTTGCGAAACGTGTCAGGGAGCACTAGCAGCACCTGCCAACCTCTTGGTATTATACTTCAAGGTGATTATTTACCATCATGAATGCTGGCAGCGATGATCTCTGTGAATATGTGATGTTGTTTGAGGAGCTGTGATATCTGTTGCAAATGCCTATCAAGTCTGCTAATTGTGCTTTTTGCTTTTTCTTTTATGTCACATCTTTTTCTCATGTTTAGATAATTGGCTGTACTTCTTGCAAAGTAGATCATCTTACCACCAATGGCATATACCACCTGTATTGTTTGACTATCTAAATGTCAACTTGTGTTTTCAACTTAACAAATGCAGAGCTCATAATTGATGCATTTGCAGAGGCTGGTTTAGTGTTGGAAAGAGACAAAAAACAGAAACTACTGGTGAGGTCATCTCTTTTTTTAAATTCAGGCCATGCAAATTTAGTGTGCATTCGGTGATGCTTATTGAAGATACAATACAGGAATTCAATGTTAATTTACTAGCTTATGCCCGTTTTGTCTGTGACTCTGCTGCTGAGATTTTGTCCTGTGTATTTACGCTAGTGATGACTATCACTGACCTGTCATTCAATAAAAATTTCTTTCCCTGAGAATTGTATAGGTTGATGTATAGAATATCTTTTGGGGTTAGGGTGTTAGGTGTTTCACTCTGTTGCATACAAGAACACACCTTGGGTGGAAGAATCAGAACAGAACTTTGCTGAGGTGCAAACAACCTCCCCACCTACATTAGGTGTAATTTTAGGTCCACAGAATAAGGCCCAAAGTTTTGTACTTACTGATCAGTAAGTTATCCTTTGCTTTTAATTTTCCAGTGCAGTGAGTCTCCTATCGCCTCTCATTTCCACATACACACTCTCACTCACTCCAGCACCTTGACACCATGGGTTAGCTGCTTTTTTGAGTGGGTCTAGTTCAACCTGCGAATTGCCCAGTGTTCTTCGGCAAAATAGATGTCACAGCCTAAGGATCTCAAATCTGCAGCTTGCCTGCATGAAACCCCAGATAATCCATAGATCTGCAGCTGTATTGTTCTCTGCCATGTCATCTGCTTCTTGGCTCTAGACTCTAGCTGTGGATGGAGGGGCTCTAATTTTGCAAACTCACAAACAAGGTGGTTTCGAACAAGTGCTTAGTTCAAAAGGCATAAATATGATAACATTAAAAGGCAGCTGCTAGATCCATTTTCTTGCAGTTAGCATGCTTAGATAAATAGCCTCAGAAGTTCACGTGTGCACTAAAGGAATGTTTGTTCAGAATCTCAATGTGGAGGTATTCTCTATCAAATTTTATCAGATTTCCTATTATGGTCTGTTAACAGAGCCAAATAGCTAGTAGAATCATCATGCTTAGAATTTTCCATCCCAAACTCTAATCGTCCTTAAAATAGCCAAAAGCCTCCAAAATTTATCATGCTGTAGAACTATGATTACGACTCTTTAGGGTTAGTGTCATTTGGATGGTGCTTGAATTCATGCATGCCTGTCAAAGCATGCATGAATTCATGCATGCTTGTCAAATCTCAAACATCTGAACAGCTAATATTTTACTTATGCTGCAGTTGCACGCAACCTTAATGAACACAAGCCACCGTAAAAGGTAATGCCCTGTTTCTATATTGCCCTATAACTAAACTGTCTTTGCTCCATTGTTACCTACCTCCCTCCCTGCCTTCTCCCAATTTTATAAAAAACAAAAACCAAAAACAGCCACAATTAGATTAGAACTACACAACACCCATTAGTTTTTTGTGCAGGACCAAAGGTCGGCAACATGGAAGACGTATCCCTTTTGATGCAAGAGAGATTTTGTCAAGGTATGCAGAGGAGGATTGGGGCAAGCATCAAATTCTGGAAGTCCACTTGTCAGAGCGCTTTTCATATGATGAAAATGGCTACTATCATTGTTGTACCTCAATACCATTTCCTGCTGCTGAATAGACAAAATGTAGGTAAACCCATAATAAAGATGCCCAACAGTGGCCATTTGGTCCTCCAAACACCTAATGCTGGAAAATTTGTCTTAACTCCAGTTCTAACAACTGCGGAACTGCCCAGCTAAACACACGGGCATTGTAAGTGCCCTTGATCATATTGAGCTTTCAAAAAGTGTTTGTAATTTCACTTGTAAATATTATCATTAAGTTTTAAAGTAAGTTTGTGCAAATTTCATACATGTGGTTTTATTCAGAATGCATTGCTCTAATGACTTCCAATTTTTAAGAGAGAATTCATACAGCTTCCTTTGTCTCTGTACAATCAAGAATCAAGAAGTTTTAAAAGGTGCCTTGCTCTGGAAAAGAAAAATATTAACTTTATATTGTCCCTATTTCTATATTTTCAGTTTGGTAAAGTTCTGCACTTCAAATCTTTCCTAGTTGCATATGTTGAAGTAATGGCACATCTTAATTCCTTTCTTTGCTTGAAGCTATAGTCTTCTTTCTTCTAGCTAGGGTTGATAGAAACACATCGAGTTCCTTTGTTGCTTCGAACATGGTGAGCTTCCGGAATGGAACTTCTATGGACTAGTAGATAGCAACACCAAACTATATTTTCTAAGGCTCTTGGTGAGAAGAGACTTAAGAGGCCCACATAGAAATGCAATGATATAGTGGCTTGTATTATTTGTGCTGGTGCTGAAAAATCATTTTCAAAACTAAGTTTGTAATCCCTTTCAATAAAAAAATCAAAGGAAATGGTGTGATATCGCTTTGTTAGATTTGGAATCAGTAAAGATCATTGTTTTGCTCTAGTTTGGTAAGTTTCTTCAAGGAAAAATAGGTGTCCATCTAAATGTGAAGAAGTTGTTTCTATCTTGTACGTAGCTCTTTAGAATTTTTTTTTGAAATTTCGCATCATCCTCTTTACAAATATGTGCCACCAAGAACACTAGTTAAATCATTTTAGATGCTCCCCTTCTAACCAGCAATGATAAATAGCAACAATTTTCTCGGTTCGTGTTTACCAACCTGGGGACCTCTTATAAAACGTTAAAGTCTGTCCATCTTGAAGTCTTTCTTGCATATGCACCGGAGAGGATTGTCAATGTTAATTATAGGCAAACAAGCAATACAATGTTTGTAGAGTACTTGGAAAAGTGGAAGGATTGTTCTAAAGAAAGTTCGGCATGCAAGCGCAGCTTTCTTGCTCTAGGTATTCTATGTGAAAAACATAACATATTGATGCTTTACAGGCAGCTTCTTTTACAAGCCCAAATGTTGATTTTACTCTCCATAAGATTTTACACTTACGTTTCAAGATTCCCTCTTTTAAGTTTTGCAAACATTAGCTTTTATGTATATTATTATATATTTATTTAATAGCATTGGCACTCTCATGGGGTTCTTTCTTGCCCCCACAACTTTGTAGAACAAGATTGTGATTCATAACATTGTCTTCTTTACCAAAACAAGATATCAAGGACCTCTTTCGTGTTTAGGAAGATCTAAGGTTTTTATGCTAAGTGGTTTGTAATTTTTGAAATAAATGTTCATTCATTGCATGCAAAGTTTTGGCAATGTGAAGAGGGGCAACATAAAGGTTGAAGAGTATATGGTGCAAGACTTTGGTACGGTAAGTATGATTTAAACATTCCAAGACGTATTGTTAAACCAATGTGTGATTTTGCTTAATTGTTTGCAAGAGATTACTTTTCCAAAAAAAGTAGATTTTAACGTGTTTGAGGTTAACTTGGTTTATTTTCTAAAACTTTGCAATTTGTGAGTGTGTCATGGCCAAATGGATAACATGTGTAGATGTTAGATCCAAGCTAGCTCAAGAGGTGGCTATGACTAGCCAAGTTGTGTGCACTAGCTAGTGTAAGTAAATGCACCCAATACTTCATAAAGGACTCTTATGTCTTTTGAGAGACTCATGAAGCCCATGCCCTCAAGATCAAACTCTTGATATGTAGGGTTCTTATCATAAAATGATGCATTTATATGACTAGGTTGAGCATTAAGGTCCCTTTTTATAAGGATATCTCCAAGACAAGAGAACCTTAGATGTCCATGTGAATAGGTCTCTTGGCATCATCTATAGTGGCATGGTTGGTGTAAAGCAAGGTGTCATGTAGATGTCCCTCAATCTCCTTATCAAGTTGTAGATGCATATAAAGTGTGTTTTCCATCTCATCCAACCACCTAAACTAGTGATATAGCTCTCTAGAAGGATATCTCCAAGATTAGAGAACCCTAGTTATCCATGTGAAGACATCTCTTGGTGTCATCTACAATGGTGTGGTCTATATAAAGCATGATGTTATGTAGCTATCCCTCTTATCTTTTTATCAAGTTGTGGATCCATATAAAGTGTGCTCTCCATCTCATCCAACTAGTGACATAGCTCTCTTATCACATATGGAAACTCATCCAAATCCACTCATGCCATGGTTGGGGCAAAGTGTGTAGTCTTCCAATTGTCACACTGTTAGTAATTGTTGCCTTGGCACTAATGTCTTAATGAAAGTCCAACATCTCATCCTCTAAATGTCTTCTCAAAGAACCTTGCATTAATTGATCGTGCTTCATTGTAGATTATTGTCATTTCACTAGTTGAGCCTCACCAATTGTGCACAAACATTATATGCATCTCTTTGTGAAAATGACTTTACCACTTGCACTTTTAGACTTCTTTGCTATATCCATATTGTAATGCCTTTCTCAATATGTATTTCTAGCTCTTTAACTCAATCATACTAGTCACTCTCTTTATCTTCTCTCTATGATCTTACTTTTCTCTATTTTGGGACAAATCAAGCTAATTCTTGCAACTTCCCACTCTATTCCTCAATTTATTCTCTCCCAAAGGCACTTCTTAATATCCACCCTCCATAAGGTGGAATGTAGTGGCATTTATCTATTTTTGAGTGGGTATCTTTCTCCCATTATTCATTATGTTTTCTTTTGCTTCAAGCATTGACTTCTTTATGTGCAATTGTCTCTAAGGACACTCTAAATGATGTATTTCTATCTCTTGTCTCCATGCATGCAACTTTAAAGTGGGGATGGCTTGCATTTTTAAGGTGATCTTGCCATTGAGAGAGGACAAAGAAATGAAGAGAAGAAATCATAGGTTTGGTAGTAATACGCAGTCTCCCCCCCTCCCCTCAAAGATACCTTTTCTAGGGGTCAATGTTATATGTGAAGAAAAGTGTCATTAGTATAGTGTCCTTATGATTGGTGGCAGACCATGTCATTTTGGGAGGTCTACATAAAACACAAGCTAGGGGAGAGTCAAGCTCATTTTAGGCATGCTAACTTAGTAGTATGGTCACACAACATAACTAATAAGTGTCTATGCACCCATCGATACTTATATCTCCAACAATTACTAAAAAAAATGATAGTTCCTCTTTACTTGAATACAAAAGTTGGAGGGAAACTCTATGAAACATGAAACTCATGTTTGACTAAAGAAGTGATATTTCAAATAAAGCAGTTGTAGTTATAACCCATCTCTCTCTCTCTCTCTCTCTCTCTCTCTCTCTCTCTCTCTCTCTCTCTCTCTCTCTCTCTCTCTCTCTCTCTCTCTCTCTCTCTCTCTCTCTCTCTCTCTCTCTCTCTCTCTCTCTCTCTCTCTCTCTCTCTCTAGAGAAGAAAAGTAGAGCCTTACATGTCCATGTAGTGGGGTGGAAAGAACAAGATTGCCCATAATGCCAAAAGTCTACATGGGAAACTAGGGGTTCTAATAGCTCTATGGTTGAGAGTGCATGGTGACTTGGCAAGGATGCAACCAAGGATTGGCCCTTTATCCTCAAAGGGAAGATCTACCTTGAGGATGACCTCACCCCAATACAAGTAACCCATCGACAGAGTGCATGCCATGGATCATGGAGACGTGCAAGGTAAGAAAATAGGAAGTTTACAGAGACAATTGGGTCATCATCACAAAGAGGTGCCCATGATGGGGCATGACCTATAGGAAACAATGAGGTTCACACTATGAAACTACAATGGACCCATGGGGACTAATGTAGGTCTATTTTAGGAGACCTTCATAAACAAGGATGTCATATTCTACAAAGAGAACCACTAGAGCCATAGTGCCGACCTACCAAAAGTGAAACATTATAAATGGGAGATGACTTGTCATTCTCAAGCATGATCACGAGGCAAGGACAACAGAGGGTCAAGAGAGGTGGCAATTCTATACAAGAAGGTGCTACAACACATTACACATGTCATGAGGAGAGATGAGGAGACTCACTTCATGTGGATCGAGATACATGTAGATTGCCATGTGACAGAGATTCTACTATGCTACTTGCCCCAGCATTAGGTTCTACATATGCTATGTAAGGGGAGGAGTCACGCTATCTATCAATATGCTATAAAAGCATAAGTAGGTAAGGCAAATTCAAGCGGCAAACAAAGCACAACTATAATTTGTTTGTAGGAATCGAACTTAGTTGGAAGCCATTCCTTTGACACTGCTGGCAAATTCTATGATTTCCACTACTTAGGTTTTGTTCAATTACGAGGATATCGTACATTGCTCTTCTATTAGTAGCTAGGGATTTTGATGCACACATGTCCAAGAGACAAGTATCATTCTTGGAGAGTGAGAATCTTATGTATAGAGAGCTAGCATCAAAGGACATGGGACGCAACAAGACAACACAACCTACCATAGAGTGCACAGACTATGAAGCCCCTCTTTGCTCCAAGAGGTGCATATGGACTGGCCATTCTTCATGGCCTAGCTAGGTGGGTAGGATCAGATGCTCTCACATGTTTTTTACATAAGCATGCATCTAGATAGCTGAGAGAAGGCCCCTTTATAGAAAACCTAGCACTAGCTTAGAGTGAGCACAGTGGACTATCTATTAGAATCCTTATCTCTCATCCTAGTTATACACTATTTACCATCTCCCCACATCCCATAGCAATAGTTGTAGTTTATGCCTACCTCCATTTTAGCACCACCAGCCAATATGATCCACCATGGAAATGTTCACATTGATTACGTAGATATCATTTTACCAAAGAGATAGTAAGTGCTTACTTAGACCACCTGTATTGGGCCTTACAAGGCATGGATCCATGCATAAACTTAAAGGAGTTATGACACAACTTGCTTCCACACTCCATACCTCAACTACCATCTCACACTCACCCTCCTCTCACCCCTCTAACAAAGAATGTCCCACAAATAGCTAGTATGATGAGGAATGCTAGAAAACTTGTGCTCGCCTCCAACAAAAGGAAGACATGGAACCTTTTTCACTACCTAGTGTAGAGGAAGAAGAGGCATACAAGTTAGTGCAAAGGAAGAAGAGGGCATAGCCAAGTTAGACCATGATTTCTACAAGTTATCCTTGTGGTAAGACAACAAGGTGAGACATGGCACAGATATGCTACCTTGCTCTATCAAATGCCTAGATAGCCTCCTCTCCCTTGACCACCAAAGAGTAAACCTACATTCTCCACTTTCTTCAACATAGCTATGTTATAAGATGCCATCGATAACTCTAGAATGATCAAGCACATGACCATGATGGAATAGTAGAGATGAGCATCTCTCGTATGCTAGAGACATGTTGTTACAACATGAGATGAGCAAATGGGCAAAGTTCTTGAAACTTTGAGCTATCATTGAAGAGGATAGAGCACAAGGAAGGTGGATCTATTGTTGCTTTGTGGACTTTCACAAAGCTTTTGATAAAGTGCAACAAGCCAAGTTCACAAAGAGACTATAGAAGTTGGGGGTCTTAGTGAGATGCAGTGAGGTATCCTAACATTGTGTAATATGCCTACCTCAATGTACCTTAGATGTCAAGTAATATTTCATGATGAAAGTAATCAAGGATATTACTCTCTTTTTTTTGCACATCAATAACTTCAAGAATAATAGTGTTGGGAGTATTCATGATTTTTCTTTTAATAACTTTTTTGATATATTTGTAAGAATCCCTTTATGGAAAAATCTGGAGATTAAAGTTTGATACCTTTGAAGTTTTTTAAGAACGTAAAGTGAAGTGATAAAATCATAGATCTCATCACCATGATCGTAGTGGTTCAAATGGATCCGATTTCTAAGTCCTCGATCAAAAGTTATGGCCATTATAAGTTCTATCCAATGTGTATGAATTTTTACGTGTGAGTTATGTGCAAGTGCAAAAAGGCCACATTTTTTACTTTTTTGGACTCCTTAATTTATAAAAACGTGTATGGCCACTAATTTGAGCTAAATCACTCAAGAAACACTTAAAATAGCTTGCTTCAAGCTTAAAGCAAGCCCCCCTCTCTATCTATATAAACAACCCATACGTAGCCCAAGAGACACACAACTTTCATAGAGGAGACTGCCTTGTGGGCTCATGTGAAGCTAACACTTAAAATAGCTTGCTTCATGCTTAAAGCAAGTGCCCCTCTCTATCTATATAAATAGCCCATAGGTAGCCCAAGAGACACACGACTTTCATAGAGGAGACACTACCTTATGGGCCAAGGTGAAGCTAGAGAGAAAATATTTCTCTTAGTTTCCCTTCCCTCCCCTCCCCCCCCCCCCACATGTACATACTATTGAGATCCATCAAGCTTCTCCCTCTTCTCCACACATGCATGGAAGCTCTACCAAAATCCCCTGAGCATCTCCCCTCTTCTCTAGACGTGTGGATGCTCTACGAGGGTCTATCAAGCTTCTCCCCTCTTCTCCATATATGTGTGAAATCTCTACCAAAATCCACTGAGCTTCTTCCCCCTTCTCCACATGTATGAAAGCTCTATCAAATTCCATGATCTTTTCCCCTCTTCTCCACATGTGCATAGAAACTTTATCAAAATCAAACCATATCATACCAAATCAAAATAATTGTATTTAAGTTTTTTATTTCATATTTGGCTATTTTTATTCAAGTTAAAAGTGTTGCTTTAGTTGGTCTTATTTATTGATTGGAAAATATTGTATTCCTTATGTTGGTATGTTTGTTTTATGATTGTGCTTGTGAATTAATAAGAATATTTAAGAGAATATGTGGTTGTTGGATCCAAGGCTCAACAAAAGTACAATAGCATGAATGTTGGATCTGGGGGATCAATGAGGCCATCAATAGTTTGACTCGCCCCAAGGTTCAACAAGAATGTTTGAGTGATTTTGATAAACCAAGGAGGGCACTACTTGTGGTATCCCTAAGTGGCCTATGATAGGATGTAGACCTTTATGATCCCCATTTTCCAATTAGCAATGGATGACCTCGAATACTAGTCAAGAGGTGGAATGATCTTGAGGGGTCAAGAGTCCTTGTGGGGGACTAAGACAACTTCACAGAAGTCAAGATCCTTGAGGAAATCATAGTAAAAGAATTAAACCCTAATTAAAGAAATTTCTTTCATTATTGATTGTTAATATATTATGCCTAAATTATATGCAATTAACCTTGTATAATGGAATAACAAAAGGAAGGTGCTTTGATATGTTTTCACAATGTGGTAGCATGCTTTGCTAATTAGATAACTAAAATAAACCCATTAAGGAAAGCGGAAGGTCTTGGTCTTGACATCCAAGGGTTTGAGTGGACTCAATTGGTTGGGTAACTTTGCTAAAACACTAGATTGAGTTGCTAGGACATTATATCACCCACAAAAAAAAAATGGTAGGACAATTAATTAGCTCAACACCATTTTAGGGGGGATCAAAGTACAGTTGAGTAAAGATCCTAATGGCCATGGAAGTCCAAAAGACAACTCCACTCTCTTTGAACCAAATGTGATGTTACCTTAGTTCGATCTTTCAAATTGAGGCCTTGATATCTCACTGCAAGAGGTAGACTCAAAGACTATCTGACTAGCTAAGTCTGTGCATTCAAATGGGGTTCAAACAGTGTTACTCATGGTGGAAAATTGTCTGAGCAACTAGTAAATGTTGCCTCCTCTAACATAGCTAGCGGTGGATACATTACAAATTGTATGAGTCAATCATTGGACAGGTCTAAACTCTTAAGAGGAATGTTGGAGGAGGTCATTACCACTATTGTGGTGAAGCAGGGTTGCCCTCTTTCACTTACTCTCTCAAGGCTATATATTGATGAGATATCAGACTATATTGCAAATTGAGAGGAGATGGACCTAGCCTTGGGGGAAGTACTAATACCTCTATTACTATATGCAAATGATATTGTGCTTATCTCAAACATCCCAAGGGAGTTGTAGCACCATCTAGATGCACTACATGAATTTTGCCAAGAAATATTTAATATCTCCTCAACATAGAGCAAAGGATAGTATAATGTGATACAAAGAAAACAAAAAATTTATCACAATGTTTTCGAGTAATTTGAAGCATTATACAGCTAGTATTGACAATAAATCTAAAACTACACTACATGGAATGGGGCAATAGCGACAGCAATTTGTGACATAAAATAGCAATGTCGCTAAAAAGTGTCACTATTAGTGTCGCAAATGAATAGCAACACCACTTTGAGAAAAAAAAAGTCCCAAAAACCCGAACACAGCATTTGGCGAAAATATTTACAGGAGAGAGTGAAAGAGAGAGCGAGAGAGCTTGCCGCTTAGAGAGAGAGAGAGAGAGAGAGAGAGAGAGAGAGAGAGAGAGAGAGAGAGAGAGAAGGAAAGCTCATCACCATCATTGTCACCACACCTGCCACTGTAAACGAAGAGGAGGCATAAAAGATTTCATTTTCAGGTCTTTGAGGTAGGTACATTTCCTCTTCTTGCTTTGTTTTTGTGTTTTCTTCTTTTCTTTTTTTGCTTTTCTTTGTAACTAAATGCATTAAAAGAGAGTGAGGGAGGGAGAAGAAGGAAGAGAGAGGAAGGGGAGAGGAAGAGAGAAAGAGGGAGAGAAAGGGGAGAAAGGAAACAAAGAGGAAGGGGAAGAAAGAAATAAGATATGATGGGAGGAAGAGAGGAGGATGAGTGAGAAACAACGAGGGAGAGAGGGGGAGAGAGAAACAAAGAAAGGGAAAGAGAGAGAAAGAGGGGGGAAGAGAAATAGAGAGGGAAAGAGAAGGAGGAGGTTGAAAAGAAAGGTGAGGTAAAGAGAGAGAGAGAGAGAGAGAGAGAGAGAGAGAGAGAAAGAGAGATAGAGAGAAAAATATAGAGAGTGAGAGAGAGAGAGTATATTAACGTCTCTAAAAGGCCAATGTGGCCTATGAGACCAAAGCAGTACATACAATGATGGTGTGTTTCTCATCTAGAACGAGAAAAAAGATGAAAAACATGCCTATAAGACTGAAAAGGAAATGAAATAGTGTCCCATAAAAGGGAAACATGTCAGTGATCTGAAAGTGAGAGTAGAGAAAGGAAAACTCTCCATCAATGATATGTCTGTTCTCTAGGGAGGTGTATCTCTGCATAGCTGAGGCGTCTTGGCATCTGTCTCCTGTGGCGCTCAATGATGGCTTTAATTTGTCTGTGGTGTGGATATCTAGGCCTTCGTCCGGGTGGACGTGGGTGCCTAGACCGGCTAAGTGCCACTGCTCTATCCAAAGGGACACCTACAGAAGATGAGGTCCAATGATGATGTACTCCTGTAGGCTGTGTGGCAGTAGTAGTGGTATCTGCCATACTCTGTCGTGTATCCATGAAAAAGTCAGTGACTGCTCTCTGTCTATGTGAGCCGAGCTGTGGGGGCCTCCTACTACGTAGAATCGTTGCTCTGCGCCTCTGGAGCTCCAAGAGGAAAAATCCCAAGCATCTCTGATCCTCATACTGCATGATCCGTCTCAGGGGTCCAAAACCCTCTCGAAACAAACAGTGGTATCTACCTCGTA
Organism: Lygodium microphyllum; assembly: GCF_053477565.2. Taxonomy (NCBI): domain Eukaryota; kingdom Viridiplantae; phylum Streptophyta; class Polypodiopsida; order Schizaeales; family Lygodiaceae; genus Lygodium; species Lygodium microphyllum. The sequence continues at coordinate 30,561,047 of NC_141159.1, forward strand.
TGTCGTAATATACAGTGCATCGGCAGATGTAGTGTTCCTCTGTCTCTGGCTCTCTGTCGCATAGTGGGCATATGCGTTCTTCTGTCTGTATACCCTCCCATCTGCCTGTCTCAATCCTCAGGTGGTGGGATGAGGTGCGGATCTGACCAATAACTGTGCGTAGTCCATGAGGCAACTGTGTGTCCATGTAATTGGGTCGGGTGATGAAACCATCCTCAGATACCTGGAGGAAGTGGGTCTGGTAGTGTGCCATCCTCGTGCCATGGGGCGAGGGGGGTCGGATCCAGGTCTTCTCCGTATCTAACTTCAGTATGTCTGCTCTGATCACATGGTTTAGCTCTGATCGGCTTAGGTCAAGTGTAGGGCAATCCAGGCTATAGTCAAAGGGGGGTAGTCTGTCAATCTGCAGACCATGTAGATGCATCCATGTACTCATCTGAGCATACCAACAGTGTCTGTCACCGTCTGCTGCTAGTTGTCTAGAAGAGGCCAGGGCTAGCCGTGGGTATCTATCTTGGGGGAGCTCCCATAGTCTATGTATGAAAGTCACTGCCTGAACCAAGGCCTCAGCCACCATGGGTGATGCCCCCAACTCAGCTCTGATAATCTCATGTGGGGTCGAGCTCTTCGCTCGTATCATGCGTGAGATCATCATGACCAGTGGTCTTTCCATATGCTCCCATCCATCATAGTATTCCTTCTCTGGTCCATCCTGGTCTCCCAAAGGCTGTCTCCTCGTGTGAAACAGACTCGGACCCCAAATAGCTGCCCCATATAGGAGTGTGGGTGTAACCAAGGTGTCAAAAAGCCACAGTTTGGTGCGTGGCTCATGAAATTGTATGTGAGCACATTGCCTCTCCAATGCCCCTAAGGCTGCATATGCTTTTGCCAAACGAGCCTCTGATGTCTCTCTCCAAGAGAACAGTGGTCCCTTCAATGTGACCCCCAAATAAACATACTGCCTAACCATCTCCACTGGCTCTCCGTCAAAAGTAAACTGGTGCTCAGCTCTTGTCACCCAAGCAGCTGAAGTGTTAAATACCATAACTTTAGTTTTCCCAAGGTTCACCTTAAGATCTCTATCTCTGCAAAAAGCTGATAATGCATCCAAGTGTCTATTTAGTCCCTCAGGTGAGTCAGATATAAGTACAATATCATCGGCATAAAGCAGTAATGGTATCAGCACTCCAGCTAGGCTGGCTCCGGCCCCACCCGTCCTATCCACATATTCTGAAATTTCATCTATATACAGCCCAAAAAGTGTCAGTGAAAGTGGACAGCCTTGTTTCACCCCAATGGTGCTATTGACTATATCTGAGATGCCCTCAGGTGTTCGTACTCTGCCTGTCACTGTCTCATATAGGGCATAGATACTCCACTATATCTCTACGGGCACATCAATGTTTTGCATTCTTTTCATGAGTCTAGCACGTGGCACTGTGTCAAAGGCCTTGCGAAAGTCCACAAAACAGCAATAGATCTTTTTCTTGAATGCCTTGCCTTCTTCAATGATTGCCCTCAACGTAAAGATATGGTCTAGAGTTGTATATCCCCTCTTGAAGCCAGCCTGGCCTTTTGACCTCAGGCCATGCATCTCGGCCCATTCACTCAACGCTTGTTCCACGATAGAGCCATATATCTTGGCCAGCATGTGTCCAATCATGATAGTTCGGTAGTTACTAGGTAGCGCGGGGTCTCCACTCTTAAAGAGCGGCACAATAATATGGTCTGACCAATAGGTTGGAAATCCCTCACAAACTGCCCTATTAAAGATGTGAGCCAGCATTGGTGCCAGAATATCACAGGCATGCGTGAAGTGTTCAGCCACTAAACCCTCATGGTCTTGGGCTCTTCCATTTTTCAACTTCCATATGGCATTCCTCACTTTTTTTTCTGTGAAGAATCTGCAATTTGCTGGTCTTGAGGTTGAGGGGAGTGGCATAGGCTCTTGGCTAGGGATATCATAGAGTGTGCAAGCATATCCATGCCAATCATCCGGTCTAGTAATTTGTAGGGGTGGCTGGCTCTCATGCATCTTTTTCCATGCTCTCTTGCTGTCCTGTCCCAAGAACATGGAATACATTTCTGTTTCTAGTCTGCTCAGGTATTCTTGCTTCTTTTTGCGTACCAACCGTCTGAAGAGTGTTCGAGCATGCTTATGGGTGCATATACCAAGTGCCAGCTCTCGCTGAAAACGTGCTCGTGACTCTTTGCACTCATCATCATACCAGCCATTCTGTGGAGCATTACCTCGTGGAGGTTTATCTGACGGTGTAGTGTATGGGAAAGCGTATGCTGCTGAAGTGTGTATTATCTCGGCCAACTGTCCTGTAAACTCATCCAGAGGGGCCTGTGTGTCTAGCTCCCTCAATGCATCTCGCACAGTAATGCTGTATATGTGTGAGGTCGCTTCCACAAAATCATAGCGTGGTAATTTTGGTATATGTGACTGTGCTTCATGTATATGCCCATATTGCATTGTGAAAGCTAGAATAGCATGGTCTGCTACTAATCCAATTGGTCTGTCTGAGATTTCAAAACTTTTTATGTCAGGTAGCAAGTTGGGTGATCCAATCAAATAGTCCACTGTGCTTGACCCCTTCTTGTTATTCCAACATGTGAAGCCATTAGATCTTGGCCACTGTGGTAGCCCGTTAAGGATGGCCAAACCATGTGCACTTCCCAGTGCCAGTAGGTGTGTTCCATATTCTGTTATCTCTCTATCTTGGGTTGATCTAACTAATCCCACTTCATCTAATGCAATATCTCTGAACATCTTATCACTAGTGTCAAAGAAAGCAGATTGGTTGTTTCCTGTGCGTGCATTAAAGTCTCCTGCTAGTAGAACATCCCCAATTCTCATGTATCCCATTATGTCCTCATATAGTGGTGTATACGGGGATGCCTCTTTAGGGGCAAACTTAGAGTATGCAGGGGGAAAATAGCATATGGCAATATACATGTCGCGAGTTCTGCTTGTACGTAACCTGATCCACATGTATCTTGCCTCTACATCTCTATGTACCACTTGGACTGTATCTCGGAGCTCTTCTCTAAATAGAATTGCCACACCTCCTGATCCCCTCGTCCCTCCAGGCCGTCTAGGCTGAGGGCGATATACACTTTCCCATCTATATCCATATACATCAGGTAAACGCCTGTCTTTACATTGATGTGTCTCAGTATACATAGCAATGTCTATACCTTTGAAAGTATCCTCAAAATAACCTACATCTGTCTTAAGGGAGCCATTGCAATTCCACAGTGTGAACTTCAGGGTCTCATAGGCCGCGCACCGTCATGCCGTCCTTTTCTCTGTGATGATGACTCTTCCATCTCTGTATACAGCCCATTTACCTGCTTTCCGTGCCTCTAGAACATGTGGCATATTTTCCCTCCTGTGGGCTAACTGGGCTGGGGTGAGGTCTTCATCTAGGTAGATCTTTTCTCCTTTGAGAGCGATCCTCTTAGAGAGGAAGGCTCTCTTCTTTTCCAGGTCTCCAAACTTCAAGATGAGGACTTTTGTTTTTGTGTCAGCCTTCCCGACTCGCCAAGCCCCAATGATGGGTACATTTGTAGCTCCAATTTTGGTGGCAAGAGCTGTAGCATCTTCAATTGGGGAGCTTTTCTCGTCTAGTCCAACCACTCTTACGTGGAGTGCGCGTACCCGCCTTTTTGCCTCTTCTTCCAAGGTGGCATTCATGACTTCCACTTTGTTGCCATGCATTCCTTTGTTCTTTTTTGCCACATCTATCCATTCTGCATTTTCTTTGACGGTATTCTCAACATTCTCCATTTTCTTTTGGGTGCCTTCCACCACACTTGCATAGGTGTGCATGTCCTTTTTTAAAACATCCATTTCTTTTTGTAGTTCCGGTGTGGTTTGTGGTTCCTTTTGTGTGTCTAGTTTCTTTTTGCATTCGTCTAGTTCTTCTTGTAGATTAGAGATCAATGAGTCTTTCTCTGCCATGCGTGCATCCAAAGTTTGTTGCATCTCCTTTTTTAGTTCTTCCATCATTTCAGCTCGAACCTGCTCTTGTATGTCCTTTTCCATTTCCTTCCTCATGGTACGTATTTCAGCACGGAGTATGGTCAACATCTCCTCATATAGTGTTTCATTAATTTTGCGGGATGTCTTCCCAAATCTACTCGACCCTGGAGAGACATTCCAATCTCGGGTTTTACGCCCATAGGTTTTGTATCTCGTGTTCTTTGGCGGTGTATGAAACATTGTCTCCATGGTTGGTTTTGTGATTCCTTCATTGTCAATTTCTTCTATCGTAATTATAGTATGCGCTATAGCATAAAACTGTTTACAGTCTGGGTAGAGTAGTAAACCAGTGACATAAACTATCACTCTAGCATGAACTAGAGACAGTATATCATAGACTGTCAATGTGACTGCATCATAAGATATGACTATAACATGAAATGTTAATGTGCGTCAGTCTGAGATCACGTAGGTTTCCAGTCCACATAGCATGCAAGGTTCACATCAGTCTGAGTACATCTGCAATCTCAGTGCATTCACAGCATCTGCATTCATGTCAGTCTAAGAGAGTGTCTGCAATCTGGGAGAGTGTATGCATACGTCACTGCTGCCACGATACATTCACAGTGTCTGCATTCATGTCAGTTTGCATTCATGTCAGTCTGAGAGAGTGTCTGCATTCGTCACTGCTGCCACAGTACATTCACAGTGCCTGCATTTATGTCAGTATGAGAGAGTAAGTGCAATCTGAGAGTGTCTGCATTCGTCACTGCTGCCACAATACATTCACCCAGGACACAGCAGACAAGCCAGCATTCATGTCATTCTAAGTACATTCGTGTCATGCAGGACAGTGGTTGTCTCCCTATGCAGAGACGTGACCTTGTAGAGCAGCTCCTTCGGGTCAGCACTCACGACAGTCTCGCCAGACTATTGTCACTACCCGTCACGTTAGAGCATACCCGTCACGTTAGAGCATCACACAGCAGCCATCACGTCAGCATCACACGTCACGCCAGGCACACGTCCTTCATGTCAGCATCACACAGAAACCGTCACGCCCGTCAGCATTCGCTCGTCACACGCCCGTTAGCATTCATCCGTCACACGCCCGTCAGCATTCGCCCGTCAGACGCCCGTCAGCACACGCCCGTCACACGCTCGCCCGTCACACGCTCGCCCGTCAGCATTCGCTCGTCAGCATTCGCTCGCCCATCACACGCTCGCTCGTCAACATTCGCTCGTCAGAGAGACCAAGAGAAATAAAAAAATAGGAGATGAAGGGAGGCAAACACAAAGAGAGAGAGAGAGAGAGAGAGAGAGAGAGAGAGAGAGAGAGAGAGAGAGAGAGAGAGAGAGAGAGAGAGAGGTGGGGAGAGAAATAGAGAGGGAGATAGATAAAGATGGATAAAGGTAAAGAGAGGGGAAGAGAAAATGAAAGGAGAGAAGTAGAGAGATGGGGAGAGAGAGAAACAATGAGAGGGAAGGGGGGAGAGAGAAACAATGAGAGATGAAGGGAGGCAAACAAAGAAAGGGAAAGAGAGAAAGAAAGAGGAGTGAGGAGAGAAATAGAGAGGGGGATAGGTAAAGATAAAGAGAGGGGGAGAGAAAAGAAATGGACAAAGAGAGATGGAAGGAGGCAAACAAAGAAAGAAAAATAGGGAGAGAAAGAGGAGTGGGAAGAGAAATAGAAAGGGGAATAGGTAAAAATAGATAAAGGTAAAGAGAGGGGGAGAAAAAAGGAATGGAGAGAAGTAGAAAGATGGGAAAGAGAGAGAAACAATGAGAGAGAGGGGAGAGAGAGAAACAAAGAGAGATAAAGGGATGCAAACAAAGAAAGGGAAAGAGAGAGAGAAAGAGAGATGGGAAGAGAAATAAAGAGGGGGAGGGAAATAAAGAGAGCCATTCTCATGTGGACCATGCATGACTTTTTGGGATTCAGGGAGTGCTCATGTAAGTGGGCTTCTTTTCTCGTTGATATCTAACATGGCTCGTTCAAATTTATATTAACTAGATAGGGGTATTATGAGAGGCCTGGTTACCTCAAGTTATCATGTATATCCATTGTGTGGGGCCATAGTTGGACTCTCGAAGGTCACAAACCATGAAGAAGATGGTATATCAGGGACGCATCACTTTCTTGCTAGAGGGTCATGAACAGAGGGAAGGTTTTCTTGAAGATGACCTCCAGAAATGGTTCACAAGGAGTCACATCCAAGCGAAATGCAATGGTTCTCAATTTTCTATGAGTTGTTGCATTGGACCCACTTATAAATCAACCATTTATTGAATCCCATGCATATTTTCAAGAATGTGGGCATCTTATCCTGGAACCATATCACAGGAAAGAGAGACATTGTAGGGGCATGAATGGATTTGAAGGAGATAGGCAAGATGGAGATGCTTTGTCAAGCTCTGGCAGTCTCTTGCAACTACCTTGCACTCCTTGGGTCCTATCCACTAAAGAAGAGCACATGGTGAAGTGAATTATCATGTTTATCTACACCTCGGTGAGTATGATGTGTTCCCTTATGTTTGCTTTTTCTAAAGATGACCAACTATCTGGACTGAAATCCCATGATTGGCACAAGATATGCCGGGTTTGTCCTAGCCTTGATAGTAAGTAACCTCAGTATTTTGCAATTTAGTGTTTATTTAATGTGCATAATGCTTTAAATTTTTTATAGTTCATACTATCGATTGCGATTGTGGGGTGCCTCGCTCCAGAAATGTGATCAACGATTTATAAGTTTTTGAATTTAGTGCAATGGATCTCATAGAAGAAGATCAAGATATCCTCTATTGAATCTACTAGGCGCGGAGCAGTGGAGACAATCTATTTCTTGGAGAAGTACCTATCCACAAGCATACTCACGATACAAACTCACCTCTTGGTACATCTCGTGGATGAAGTGGAGATTGCAGGATCCATCCATATGTGATGGATGTTCTTCCTAGAGCACTTCATGAAAACCTTGAAGGGCTTTGTGTGACAACGAGCTCGACTAGAAGGTAGTATAGCTAAAGGTTGTTGGCTAGTGTTAGAGGCATTAGTGCATATTTCGGAGTGGCTACCGATGGTGGATTTAGACAAAAATATGCTATGGATGCTGAAGGGCGATGATAGACCGACCAAAGATGTGGTTGTTAGAAATGAGATAGAAAAAAGAATGGATGGTGTCATGGAGGAGAAAGAGAATCGTTTTTCTATGTTGCATCATGCATCAATGGAGAAGTGACTCGCTAAGTACGAGCAAGCTAAAAGAGAGCGGATAGGAGCACAATCAAAATTTTGACACAGTACATGCCATTGATTGGTTCCATATCCTGAGGGCATGGAGGAGATGCCATGGTTTATATCTATGTGGTGGTTGCATGAAGCTTTGATTGCAACTTTGTGCAAAGTGGTAGAGATCTTTGTCTCGAGGAGTGGAAAATTCTAAAGGGGATGTAGTCCAAAGGTGACCGCATGCTTTCTTTGTTGTCATATCTAGATTTTATGCACAACTAATCTAATTGTTTCACAACTTTGTGTGAAGGGGTAGAGATCTCTGTTGAGGAGTGAGAAATTCTCAAGGGGATGTAGTCCAAAGGTGACAACATGCTTTCTTTGGTATCATATCTAGATTTTATGTGCAATAACTAATCTAATTGTTTCGGTGTACAGTACAAAATCTATAGCGCCGCATGGTCACACAGGTGACATTTTCGAGTTGAGTCCATCAGCAACATGCGCTCCACAACGAATTGTGGTATCATGGCAAAGTTCGAGCAAGAGAGTCGACGGCGAGCTACGGATTCAAATACTGTAATAGATGAGATGGAGTATTTTAGCAACTTGCAAAGTATTATCTCAGTGGATTACCGTTGCTTCTCCATGATCATATTCAATGTACAGTGGTTTAAAGTGGTATTGAAAGCAATTGGGGCAACCGTTTGGCGAGGTCTATATGGATTTTTAGAGGTAGATTCTGAGAAAGATGGAACAATCTGCGCAACATGTTTGTCTTGCCAAGTCATTGTGTATAGGTGCATTACCTTTTATGTTAATTTTTTCACGACACAAAACAATCACAAATGTTGATTCACCCTTACATGTGATATTGAATAGGTAATCTTCTATCCAAATCCCCAACAACCTCAATGGTGGTATGTTATGCCATCAACGCCTTAAAGTGCATGAGTGTATGATGAAAGAAATGTCTCCAACATAGGTAAGGAGAGTATACAGATACAAGGGTCGATGTTGCAGAGGGTGGAGGGCAAAGAGGGCTTGGAGCATGTAGAGGAGACATGCATGGGTAACATAGAAGAAAAAACAAGAGGCCATGAATTTTTCAAGAATGAAGTTGACTCCTCTTTTTGTGGCAACCTATATATAGATCTTCCAATGTACATCGAGCTATGCCAAGAGCTTGACATGGAGCCATCGACCGAGTCATATTTGCATCCGCTTGCTCAATTCCTTGATAATTCTCTTTTTAAGGATACTTCAATATATACATTTTAATTAACATTATTTTTTGCAAATTTATGTTGTCATTCTTTATTTAAATCCTTATATTGATTGCATTAACATCATTTTCTATGTATGTGTAGGTTACCTTTGATGATACCCAAAAAGCAGGATGAGTCGAGGGATGATTGATGAGGAGCTGTAGGAGATCTTCATATGTATATCTTCGGATCAAATGGCCCGCTTTAGAGATATAGTGGACCAAGAGTTATCACGGACATCATCAGGCCATTCTATGAGGTCTACACTTCAGCATGCTCCGATGCTTTGATCTCCTGTAGTAGGCAGAGTGGTCGACGCTCTAGAGTGGCCCCAAATGGAGGGAGTGGTTTTGGGAGATGCTACTAAGATGTAGATGTTGCAAGTCCACGATCGGTTCCACAGAGGGTTGCTACTCCTCATTCTCATACCGCTTCCATAGAGAGTGGCTCTAGATATACCAATGTAGTATCTCTATCTTGTCAGTCTGGTAGACACTTGTCATCTCCAAGATTTGTCATACCTGTAGAGACATCTACTCCTGTGACTCCAGGTTTCACTCAACCATCCACAGCAAGTGGCACCCCTATGGGTGCTACTCTAAAAGATACTACCCCCACAAGTATGTCACATGTACAAGGATCTCTTGGTTATACCCAAGAGTGTTGATGCAGATGGGGTAGGCCACACCTTAGACATACCCTAATAGGGTATGGATACCTCGTAGATGAGAAAACAGGTGTTGTGGTCATGAATGATGAGGAGAGAAGGGTGATGTCTCGCATGAGAGAGTTGTACCAACAAGTATTTAGGCACAACATTCTGAACCATTGGAAGAATATACTGGAGGTGAGCAAGGACTATGGAGTGGCATCTTTGCATAAGGAGTTTCTAGTATCTACGGCGGCAGAGAGGTTTTCCACTGAGTGGATAATGGAGTGTATGCATGCATACATGTCACATAGATGATCAGACACATACAAGGCAATTAAGAGTGACGTCTCAAAGCCTGAGTGGTTGGATGTAAAGGATTGGCGGAGACTCAAGGAGGAGACCACAGACTCTAGGACGATGGCAACAATAGCAGGAGGTTGCAAGGGTACGATTGGAGGTAGGGTCATGCATCATCTCGCAAGTGGCAGCTATAAGACTTATTTAGAGGACTTTGTAAGTTTTCTTTTAGTTCTTCTTGCTTTCTTATTTGGAATATCACTTGTACTAACACCCTTATTTCTAACAATGCTATTCTTTTTTCTTTGCAGCACTCCATCACAAACCGCGATCCTACAAGTTTAGAGACTCAATATGCAAAGAGACACAGTCTCACTACACTTATCGATAGATTGTATGCACACACCGGCCCAGTAAGTCAATCATCTTTCTTGTTTGTAGTCATTAGTTTTTTAATGATACATTATATATGGTAGACTAATGTTTGGTTGTTTATTTTGCAATCTGTTCGATGCTCCTTTGCATCAGGACGAGCTTTCAAATGGTCAAGAGTTGTAGCATGCACTTGGATTCGTGGAGCGCACATCATTTTCTTTTTTGATTCTATGATCCATGTAGGTCTCTTCCATGTAGTATTTCTTAGATATATTTACCATCCTTTATACAAAATTGCACTTTGTGATATTTGCAAATAGATCTTCATATTTGTTTTGGATTCTCCTCTCCATGGTTTCATATAATTTTATGAGTTGTCATCACCAATCTTGTACTTATTTTATGAGTTATCAGTCTTGTGGTTTTATACAGTTTTTGCACCTATCTTGATGATGATTGTGTATTCAATATGTAATTTATTTACAAAATATTATTCAACACAAGTTGTCCTACTACAAAAAAAAAAGAAACTCTATAACCGTCAATATTTGCGTCGATAATTTAGTGTACGTATCGCTATCCGAGTCATTATATGTGTCACAAAGCATCACTATCTATATCACTATTAGTGTCACTAGATAGTGACAGATCTATAGAGATGTCTATATCGATGCTTTTAGCGACAACAAATATAATTTTTTTACGAATATTTGCATCGCTTTAAATGTCAATATGTGGCCTATATCTCGTAGTGCTACAATCCAAAAACTAGAGTTGCTCAACCAAGATGGCAAGGGCTACATGTTTGAGGTTTGCACTATATTTAAGTTAATAAATAAAGACTTCACTGATGAGTTGAGGTTTAAACATCTCAAAATTTAGAAGTATGATCACTCTACTATATAGCCACAAAGTATCCATAATTGCTATTAAAATGTTTATAGAAATGGCATATGGATGTTCTAGAGAGCTCAACTGAGGCTCAACTAAGTTTGGAGAGATACCTAGTCTACAAAAAGTTGCAAGTATTCTCTAAGGAACCAAGAATGGTTTCCCAATGAGAATCTCTAGGACAAAGAGAAATACAAGCTCAATAGAGGTCAAAATGACTTTTAGGGATGAGTACAACATGAAGTTCGAGAAGGAAGTACAGATCTGGAGGGGGATTATAAAAATGCATAGAAATACAAAAATCATGAGATACAAGAAATGCAATTTTGAGAGAGATGTTCCTAGAGAGTAGCAATGAATGTTAGAGAGACAAAAGAGATACTAGAGAGAGCTCAGAGAGTAGAGAGGAAAATGCTAGAGAGAGGAGAGAGGAGAGAGGAGAGAGGAGAGAGGAGAGAGGAGAGAGGAGAGAGGAGAGAGGAGAGAGGAGAGAGGAGAGAGGAAAGAGGAGAGAGGAGAGAGGAGAGAGGAGAGAGGAGAGAGGAGAGAGGAGAGAGGAGAGAGGAGAGAGGAGAGAGGAGAGAGGAGAGAGGAGAGAGGAGAAACATATTAACAAGAGAGTGAGGGAGAGAGAGAATGTGAGAGAGGAGAGAGAAATGCTAAAGAGAAGCGTGAATATAGGGAGGTGGAGTGGAATAAAGTGGAGCAAGGTAGAGTTTAGTAAGGTAGGATGGGATGAGGGGTGGAGCTGAGTGGAGCCGAGTGAGGTGGAGTGAAGGGTGAAGTCGGGTAAACTAAGGTGGCATGAGGTATTAATAGAGAGAGGTCTAGAAAACCTCCATTATATGTTCATTTGTGTGTCTTTGTTTATGAGGCTTTCTTTCATGTTCCTAAGCACAAGCACAATAAGCTAGATCCTAAGTCTGTGAAATATATCTTTTTTTATTATGGAGATTCAAGTGAGATGGGCTTATCGCCTGTGGGAGCTTTCCCTCAACTGCCAAGACCCACAGACCGCTTATTGTTTCAAGCATTCCAAGCCGAGCACTAATGGCTACCTCTCACATAGCCGACACACCATCCATATCTACGGGTGTAGTGAGCTTACCTCCATGCTAATCGAGTTACCTCCTCTCCCACACACTCCGGTAGCTCCACGATCCAAGTGCAAGCTTCAAGCAAGCTCCACGCTCCAAGCTTCATAGCCGCAAGCAAGACAAGAGAAGAGAAGAGAAGAGAAGAGAAGAAGAGAGGGGAAGATGGAGAGCTTCTCCTCCCCGGTCCCTCGCCCTCACACACTCACTCCCTCACACTCTCACACTCCCTCTCTCAAGCACAAGCTCAAGCAAGCAAGAACAAGAAGAAGAGGAGAGCCACTTTTGGCCACACACAAGAATGAGCTTCTCATTCACTTTTCAACTTTATATACAAAACCCTAAATCTCTTTTGGGCGATCATCCCCTTATCCCCCTTTTTTACATGGCCGGCCGTGGCCTAGGCCCTTTTTCCCATTGTCCTTCTATCTTCCTAGCTTCCTTTCCACCACCTGTCTACATTTACAAATTGCATGAGTGAGAGCTCGGCACTCCTTAAATTAAATCATGATGCGCTTGCGCTCTGTTACAAAAGTATTGACTTGCGCTTTTCCTTGTGCGTCTTTTTCCCTTATTTAGGACTTTTCTACACTTCTTGTATTTCTAGATTTTTCTTGGTGTGCCTTGTCTTCCATTTCACTTTGCCTTGGCCTTTGTCTTCTGCTTTAGCTTTTCCAGATTTTCCACCTTGTTCATCTGACAATTAACATTACCCCCCTCCTAGTCGAGTGCCAGTCCCATGGCACTCACCGTCGTAGGTAGCAGGCTTTGGCGTGCACTGAAGACATGGGTGGAAGGGACATCGGTGTTTACCGTGGAGGAGTGTTGGTGGTGGTGTGGAGGAAGGTCATTGGGGACACGTTGATGGCCTAGGTGGCTAGTGGTAGGGTTGTTCTTTGTTGGGGATTGCACTGATGGCCAACACAAGTGTTGGTTTGTTGGGGATTCTGCACATTACAATTCTTGGTGGGCTTGTAGGATGATTAAAGGATAAGAATTCAGAGTTGGGTGTCAATGAAGAGCGAATGACACTTTCGTTAGAGTCTTCAATACCTGCAATTGAAAACCTCTCATAGATGGTCTCTCCCTAGGGATAGTGCTAGGCTTCTCTATCGTGCACAAGACATAGTTCAAGTAGTTTGGGAGACAGATCGAACTCTAAGCAAGCTGAGAGTATTGTATGCACTTGAGGACCCAAACTGTGTATATATTTCAGTGCAAATATTATATGAGTGCTCGTGAATACTTAGATATTACGTAGTTAGAAGACTGCGGGCTGGTTTCTCGTAACAATGTGTGGATGAAGCAAAGTTGTCCATGTTGAGAAGAAGTACACGTGAAGGTGTATGAGACATCCTTTGCGTTGTGACTGCACGATGTAGCATAATTGAACACAGGGACACCGCACTTTCAGTAGTTGGAAGCTATTGGACTTGCTTGATGAGAACGGTGTACTTTTCATGGCCATTCATGCAGTGCTTACCACAATTGATTGCAATGGTATTAAGGCAGAGTGCAAGAGAGAATCATGCGAATGGGTCAGGGTGACAGGCCTAACCATAGGTAAGACAAGCTCCCTAGATATGTCCTGCCCTTGATGTGCCCTGAACAATTGTGGGTGATGCTAAAGGGCTAGGGGACTAGGGACAGAGCCAGTCGACCAAGGTCATTGGACGTACCTAATTTGAGGACCCCTAGGTGTTGTACTATAACCGTGGGTGCTTCGTATCTTTTCATTCTTTTCTTTTTTTTTCCTTTTCCGTTTTCTTTTTCGTTTCTTTTTCTTGTGTTTTTTTCTTTCTTTCTTTCTTTCTCTTCTCTTTTCTCCCTTTTTTTTTTGGACTTGCCTGAGTACAACCATTGCAATATGTTGAGGCTATCAGCCTTTCAATGGGTTGAAGCTTCGAAGGCTCAGGAAATGGATATTATAGTGATGATTGTGTCCTAGCCTCGTTGTTAGAGAAGCAGTTGTTGAGATGGGGAGATACACTTGAGATATTGCAACCCTCTTTGGAATGTGCGATATTGGTACAACTGGGGTAACAGCTGTCATGAGTGCCCAGCATAGAGTGTAACCCAGAAAGAGGAAGTGGTTAAGATTATGCTTTGGGCCAGGCGATGTGGGCACTCACAATGGTGATTTTCGCTTTCAGTAGCATGGCTTTGTTGCGGCTCTTTGTGAGGTTAGTGGTCTTACAGTGACTTGGGCATTGAGCACGTTCGTACAAAGACCCGCGCCGTCCTGCATCCACTTATCACTTCATGAGAGTATATGCAAGTCGCATGCCTCAAGTACAACGAATAGATGCAATCATGTCAAGATATTACTTTATCAAAATCTTATGATACTGATTGCGATGCATATTCTGGTGCTTGTTAAAGACGTGGCAGATATTAGCAATAGGTAAGGAAAGTGTATACAGGTGGGGAGCCTGCCCCTTTAATCATTTAAAGACAAAAAGTTATGGGCAGGATGGCCTTTGTTAAGCTGCTTATATATCATAGGGGCTACTCTATTTGCAAGAGGCAGGGCGAGTCCGGGTGGTTGGGCGGCTAAGGCTGTGCCGGTGAGGGGCTCCTGTGAGGCTTGGGCGGGGAAGATGTTGGCTGGGACCCGAATGGTGTAGTCCCTGGCCGCAATTGTTTCCAAAATGCTTTTAAACAATGTGTCAAATTCCTACTTGTCTCGAGCTGCCCTCTCCTCTTTCGAGCACCTGGTGCCCAAGCGTCTGGTGGAAGCCTACACGGTCGGTGTTGCCACACCCCGTGTACTCCCTTGAGCCCTCGTCCTCTTGGCTTGGAGGATTTTCGGCCTGCGTCCTAGGCGGTGTTGTTTAGAACCTCTTTTCGGCGCGTACCTCTTTAGTGTAGGCACGTAACATTCTGGTGGGGGCGCTACTGCCTTATGCTCTTTCCGATGGCGGAGAGCTTCCTTGCATGCCAGCTGCACTATGTGGTCCATGACTACTACCGTAGGCGGACCTACAAAATGCGAACCAAGGATTAGGCCCTGAGGCAGGATAAAACTATTCGCATGGAAGGGATTATACAGTGGGTTATCAAGCGCATATGAAAAGGAGGGGAGAGGTGAGGCATGCAGTGTTTGTTGTAGAGGGATAGCCCCCATGATGATGTTCGTTTTGCCTCCAACCATTAGCAGATCTTGGCTTATGCTAAGTTGCATGGACTGGTTGTCATGGAGTGGGGCAAGGCTCATCCTCGGAAGGATAGACCGGAAAGGGGGAAAGGTGTATAAAAAGGGATGGTACCCTGTCTGTACCATTAGAGATGTTGGTCATGGCTTCCTATGGCGGTAATGAGGTTGCATGCCCTCCACTTGGAGGCGAGAATGGTCACACAACTTCTAAATGTGTGGTGAGAGGAGGACCTGAGGAGCTTAGCCTATCAAACCCAACTCTTTTCCTTGTGCTTGACTATCATTGCTTGTGTGTGTTGATATTGTCTATACATGGTCGCAAAATTCATTGTTTATTTATATACATATTTACGAATCCATGTCACTTCATGAGGATAAAAACCAATTTTAGAACTCCGGATTGTACTGGAGTGTGGCACATGCATCCAGTACTTGTGGCAGCATACTCAATAACGAGATATTTTGCAACATCGAGTAGCATGGTACCTTGTCGTCTGAGTCTACTGGCAACATGTAACTCTTCCTCAGTGAGAACCTTATCAGATAGAGAGTTCTCTTGGCTAGTTTCAGCTAAGTCCGTACCCCAAATGGCAGTCAGCACACTCAAAAGAAAGTTGGTGCCACATAGGTTGGGTCTCTTTGAGACCGCCATTTGGCCAATCGCTCCTCTGAGACTATCATAATCTGGGCTCCTAGTTCAGTCATTGCAACACGGTTTTCAAACCAACATTTTTCAAATTGACTTTGACCCTCTGATTGTCACTTTAGTTGCTCTATCTCTAAGAGATTTGGTTGGCAGAGCACATCATTGAATGTTATACTTAAGCGTAGTTTGTCGGCTTCCTCGTCAAAGATGAGCTACATGCATTCATGCAGGAGCCTGTCATAGTGCTTATCAAGATGTTCTTGCTCTTCCCAGGATAGGAGAAATGGCAAGTATTCTTCAAGCTGCTCTTTAGGGAATGCGCCCATGTCTGTCAGGACATAGACACTTGCGAACACTTTGAGCTTAGCATCCAACTCAGTTAAGCATTCTGTGACACTTCTATGTTCAATGAGGAATTGCTCGGTTGCTATCTCATGCAAGCTTCTAGGAGTTTGCCTAGGCTTTAGCATAGGTGGGGGCTCAGGCCTAGCTGACAAGATTGGTCAACACTAGAATTGCTTATACTCTCGGGGTTTCCCTGTTTCTCCTGAGGCTTTGTTATTGCATCATGGTTCTCCTTGGATGTGACTAGTATAAATTTGTCACCCTATTGTAACAGTGTTGTATCCACTCTTGGTTGGTCAATGCGAGTTCTGCTGCCGGTGGATTGAGTGTTGCAAGCAACCATTGATGGTAACGGCTGCTTTGATTTTTTAGAACACAAAGATGTGTCTGAGGTTTCACCACTATTAGGAGAGACATCAATGGGTTCATTTGTGGATGGTCTCGATGCTTTATTCCTCAGCTCTTCGACACTCCTAGTTTTAAGCTCCTTGGGGTCTACAGCCACTTGCAATTGTCGTTGTTGTTTTCATTCTTTTCTCCTCTTTTTCTTAGGCAATTGAGGTGTATTTCTTGAAGACTCGAGACCTTGAACTAGGTCAGTCACGTCGATGTGCTTGGCTGGGCCTCAACATTCTCTTTCTTTGGTGTGTCCTCATGGGATGTAGCTACAACCTACTGGACAGCCTTGCTAGGTTGATTGGTCAGATGCGCCATCTCCTTGGCCATATCTTTGAGAGATTCCTCCTCAGGCCTAGGCTTTAGGTGCTTTGGAAGTGCTTTAGTTGTCAAGGATGCTGGTTGTGGCACCTCCTCCACATGTAAATTGCTAAGGACATGTTCTGCAAGGGTCATTGTCATGGCCAAGGGTTGTGACTGCTGTGATCGTTGATTGGAAATAGTAGCAGTTATTTCAGTGGACTAGCTACTGCTAGTAGATTGCAATGTCAAGTCCCTAGGGCGATCGGAAGTGGTCATGTCTTTTCTTGCCCTTTGAGCATTCACTTGTGTAGATCGAGCATGAGTTGATCTAGTCACATTAGGTTACACAGGCATATCCTTGGGCCGAGAGCTACGGATGGTGTCATGTCCCACCTCTTGGACATTTGGAAGCTTAGATGAAGATAGAGATTGGGATTGAGCAACTGCACTTGATGACTATTGTTGTGCTTCCTGTGTCCGTTTAGGGAAAGAGGGTGTAGGAGACTTGGGACTCCTAAGTGGCTCTGACATTGATTGGAAGATTTACTCGTGGCTATTAGATGATTTTACCATTTGGTTTGTTGAGCATTTAACCTTGCCATGAGCAATGTTGTGCCTATGATGCTTGTTATCCTCTTGGGGAATCAAAGGCTCCTTGGGCACTAGTGGCTTTTGCGTATCCTCAATGATTACATGTCGGATATCTGCTTGTCAAGCACACTAGGCTGAGGATCTACCCTCCGATTGGTCCTGTTTGGTTTCTTGATTTTGACCGTGAGGGGCTCAGTCACTCCACTATTGTTGACTCGAGACTTGGTTTTTCGTTTAGATCTCCTCCTACGCTTCTTTGCTCTTGATACGATCTGGCCTTCAGTCAAATTAGGTTTAGTAGGGGGTTTTGGCACCCAAATCCATCGGTTACCTGTATAATACCCTTGAGCACGTAGCAACGCTTTGGGTATCCATCGTGGCATTGTGCTGACCCTCCATCGATGCCTTCGTCTATAAGGCTTGGGCTTCTTTTGGGGTCTTCTACGATATTTGTAAGTCCTAAGATTGTCCTTGGCATTGTCTCTTGGCCTTCTTGTTTCAGACATGGCCTCACTCAGTGGTTCTCGTTGTTCGACCTGTGCTTGTATCAACTCTTCCAACAAGTCCTTGCTCTCGTTAGTGACTATTATGTCAGCACCTTCCTTGCGTTTTCCTCGAGGTTCGATGAGGTCACCCTTGCTAAAGGTTGTAACTATCCTCACACCCGGTAGTGTCAGGTGTATCCTCTGTGCTACATAGTCGGCCTCACACTTGGTCGCCCTTTTGAAGGGTCTTCTAGGAGGGTTTCCTTCCCGTAATTAGCACTATTTAGAGGAACGTGAAATAGGATAGGCAAGCTTTCAATTTCAATTGTCACAAGGATTTTGCACTTCCCTATAAGTGCTTGTGGGTGTCCCCCGTAAGGGCTAAGAGTTGCATTAGTCGGTGTGAGCTCTGGTTGGCCTAGTAGGGTCCATGATTCATAGGTCAAGATATTAAAATCTGCTCCTTCATCAATCAGATCATCGATAGTATGCTCTTTTTTCGCGGTGAGTTTGACCCTAAGATAAGCATGTGGTACTATGTCTTCGTCTTCTGGGTCCTGGCTTGTAAATTTAAGCCTTCTGACAAATGCCCTTGACTCCCCAATTGCACAACCAGATGTGGATTCTTCACTGATGTCTTGGATCATCTGTGCAATGCTATTCAAGGTGCATCTATCGTCATGACTATCATATCTAGTCATCCTCACAGTTGTAGCTTGATGTTGTTGATTTGCAGTGCGAATGCAACACATACGTGTTTTTGCAGTGTGGCCTTTTTTTCCTTGTTGGCTAGATTGGCCCATTGAGATTCTAGGGTCTCTATCTATATCTGTTCAGGTATGGGCTTTTGGTTGCTCTTTTGCAAGTGAGAATCCATGCTCATGTAGAGCCATTACTACACTAGGCCCCCTTTGCAGGGGTCTGGGGGGCAGTCCCCCCTGGCCAGCAGGGCCGTTACGGTAAATGCCATACGTGGTTTAAAAGACCGTTTATACCCAAATTTTGAACTACTTGCTCTAAGTTTCAGCCCGGTGATCGATCTATGATATGGTTTTGGCTCTATATGGTCTCTCGGTCAGTTTCACTGTCTTTAGATTGAAATTTAAAAAAATCTAAATTCAGCCCAAAAGGTCCAAATTGCAGGGGCCAAGTGCCCGATTTGGTCCATCCGAGGGCCGAGTAGAAAGGGTCGAATGTCAATTTCATCCAGTCCGAGTCTGGTCGTCCAAGAGCCGAGTGGCTGAGTGGGCCGAGGGCCGAATGGCCGAGCGGTTCGAGGACTGATTCTGGGACTCGGTCCAGAATCGCAGTCACTCGGACGAGCCGAACGCGATGCGTTTTTTCGTCGAACTTCAAAAAATATGTCGCGTCGAGCGATGGAGGCTGTCCTACTGGTTGAGCAGCTCCAGATCTAACCTACTCATGTAGTGGAAGGTGTGGAATTACTTAGGCTAGGCAAATAACTCCTGGATGGCCAGATTGAAACGGATCCACTCAACGAAGCTTTCTTCCTCTCTCCTGCTCTCCTGAAACCCTGCAATGCACAATGTGGTGTTTCTTGCCACTCTTGGCCCCTTATCACCTTGTCCAGGCCTGCACTCACCTTAATCTTGCTTCCCTTACTAACATTTAACCCAAATTTTCATTTCTTGCCCTTCTTTTCCCTGTTTCAGCCTGTTATACAGCAACAGAAAACCCTACTATTTGCTCCAACGTTTTTCTCCTATCCTTTCCAAATGTAAGAAAAAACTATAAGAGAAATACCTACACTACTCCATCATGCTTTCCCAAGTCCAAAACAACAAAAACCTACTTGCTAAGGAGATCGAATACCTCTTCAAACTCCCTCACTTCCTACCTATCTATCTCAAGCACCAGTTCGGGAAAATCCCTACTTCAATGCTCGATTCAAAGCGCGCAAGCGCTCAAGCTTGAATCCGTTTGTCCTAGCAACGGAACCAAAATATGGGAGCTTCTCCTCAACCTCCAAGACTCATGGACCGCTTATTGTTTCAAGTGTTCCAAGCCAAGCACTAATGGCTACCTCTCACATAGCCAACGCACCATCCATATCTACGGGTGTAGTGAGCTTACCTCCATGCCGATTGAGTTACCTCCTCTCCCGCACACTCCGGTAGCTCCACGATCCAAGTGCAAGCTTCAATCCTCAAGCTCCACACTCCAAGATCCATAGCCGCGAGCAAGACAAGACAAGAGAAGAGAAGAGAAGAAGAGAGGGGAAGATGGAGAGCTTCTCCTCCCCAGTCCCTCACCCTCACACACACTCATTCCCTCTCTCAAGCACAAGCTCAAGCAAGTACGAATAAGAAGAAGAAGAAGAAGAAGAGGAGAGTCACTTTTGGCCACACACAAGAATGATTTTCTCATTCACTTTTCAACTTTATATACAAAACCCTAAATCTCTTTTGGGCGGTCATCCCCTTATCCCCCTTTTTTACATGGTTGGCCGTGGCTTAGGCCCTTTTTCCCATTGTCCTTCTATCTTCTTAGCTTCCTTTCCACTACCCATCTACATTTACAAATCGCACGGGTGAGAGTCCGGCGCTCCTTAAATTAAATCATGATGGCTTGCGCTCTTTTACAAAAGTATTGACTTGTGCTTTTCCTTGTGCGCCTTTTTCCCTTATTTAGGACTTTTCTATGCTTCTTATGTTTCTATATTTTTCTTGGCTTGCCTTTGTCTTCCGTTTCACTTTGCCTTGGCCTTTGTCTTTTGCTTTAGCTTTTCCCGATTTTTCACCTTTTGCGTCTGATGGTTAACATCGCCTATGGGATCCGTAAGCTCGGAAGTTTTTCCGTAGCCATGATGTTATTTTTCATGAGAAGAAAATGCATAAGCATCTTAAGCATATCGTTGAGGTATGCAGGGTGATAGTTCAAGGGGGGCCTCTTGCTACTATACAACCAGCTAGATAGTCTGTAGCAATGGCTCATGCTCCAATGGCCCAGTTCCCTGATACTCCATGGAATGTATAGGCCCCACAACATGTTTTGAGGCAGTTTACTAAAGATAGATGATAGCCTTGAGTGGTTTGTGCTCTCTATAGATTATGCTATGGTGGTAGATGCTACTAAGCCTCTTATTTATGATGAGGCCATGTGCACAAGTGATACTCACTCTTGGGAGAGGGCAATGTAGTGAGAGTATGGCTCACTACAGAAAAATCATATGTGGGATTTGGTTTCTTTGTTTAGTGGAAAGCGTGAGTTGCCATGCAAGTGGGTGTACAAGTTGAAAAGTACCTCTCAATACCCCGAGCTGACATACAAGGCCAGATTGGTTGCTAAGGGTTTCAAGTAGGAGCATGGTGTGGACTTTGATGAAGCCTTTTTTCTTGTTGTGAAGATGGCTGCCATACACTTGGTACTATCTTTGGTTGCTCAGCTTGACTTGGATCTTTATTAGATGGATGTCAAGATGGCTTTTCTTCATGGGGACTTGAATGATGAGATTTACATGGAGCATCCTAAGGACTTTGCAAAACCTGAGAAGGACCACCTAGTGTGCAGATTGAGAAAGAGCCTTTATAGCCTTAAGCAGGCACCTAGGGTATGGTACCACAAGTTTGATGCTTTTATGCATTCACAAGGATATTCATACAGTAATATGGATCTATATTTGTGACATGAAGAAGGCTCATGATATAGAAGTCTCATGATTTTGGTACTCTATGTGGATGATATGTTGATCATTAGGAGTACTCATGGCAAGTTGGATGCCTTGAAAGGTCAACTCAAGAAGATCTTTGAGATCAAGGACATGGAATATGCCTCACATATTCTTGGGATGCACATTATACGCAATTTCTCTAAATGGCTCCTTTACTTGTCACGAAAGGAGTACATCTAGAAGGTCCTTAAGTGATTTTGTCTACAAGATGTTAAGCCTATTGGCTATCCTTTACCTTATCATGTGAAGGTTAGTTAGGTTGATTGTCCACAATCTGATGACTAGAAAGTCAAGATGGCCAAGATTCCTTATGCATCTATAGTGGGCAATTTGATGTATGCCATGATAGCCACTCGTCCTAATAGGGCATTTGTAGTGGGAGTTGTGGGACACTATATGGCTACACCTTGTAGACAACATTGGGATGCCATCAAAGGTATCATGAGGTACCTAAAAGGCATAGAAGCTATGTGCATCTATTATGGTGGCCAAGTTACAAGACTCATGGGTTACACTAACTCTGATTATGTAGGACATGCAAAAGGACATGCAAATAGTAAGAAGTCCACCTCTGGCTATTAGCATCTTCACCTTTTGCTGGAGGTGCTATTTCTTAGATGTCTAGGGTGCAAAAATGCACAACCCTATCTACTATAGTGGTTGTAGCTATTGAGGCTTGCAAGGAGGCTCTCTCGTTAGGCCGTTTAGTAGTAGACCTTAGAACATTGTATTCAAATTCTATGAGTGCTATTCAATTTTGGAGAAGAATCTGATCTTCCATGCAAAGACAAAGAACATCGAGATGTGCTACCACTTTATTAGAGAGGTTATTGAGAAGAATTCCATTGAGCTTGTCAATATCTCAACTTACCAAAATCCTATAGATCTGCTCACTAAAAGTTTCTCAGCGGAGCGGTTTGCCTTCCTTAGTAGGAAGTTGATGGGCGTTGGATGAGATGACGTCTTTCCTCATCCTATTTGTAGCCTATGTACACATGTACTTTGTCACTTTTTTCTTGTTCTCTCCTTACTAGGGGCACATTCACCTTTAAGTAGGAGGCTGTTGGGGGTAAAGGTGGTTGTGCCTAGCTATCCATGTATTAGTTACACTAACAGTACCCACATCGTATGTTAGTTACTCGCACACTTGTATCCTCTAGGTGGCATGGGCACCCATCATTGTCACTTTATTCTTTATTCTCTTAGTGACATTTGAATAAAGGGAAGGTCATCCACACATTGTGACTATTGGAGTTCTCATATCCTCTCTCTCTCTCTCTCTCTCTCTCTCTCTCTCTCTCTCTCTCTCTCTCTCTCTCTCTCTCTCTCTCTCTCTCTCTCTCTCTCTCTCTCTCTCTCTCTCTCTCTCTCTCTCTCTCTCCCCATAGCTCTTGCTTACACTTCAAGGCTCACTCCCTTTACATGACTTGGGTGGCATTGCATGATGATGTAATATTACAAAGAGCTTTTCATGAGCCTCACCGAATTCATCATCAGACCCTTGTAAATAGATTGTTACATGCCATAGGATATGCAAGTTTCCATAGGCCAGCTCAAAGTTTCATCACACCAATTAAAAGAGATAGAGACAAGTAGAACCTCATGAGTCCCTAGGGAGGAGAGGATATACAAACTATGCTATGAGGAGGTAGAGATGGAGCATTGCTTATATAGATGTAGTGTATATTCCCAAACACAAGAGAGAAAAGAAGATGCATCAAAAAGGCTAAACTTGCTTTGATACCATGTATTAGAAATTGGGAATGGTGTGTTAGTAGCCATGGGTTTCATTGTTTTCTTTGATGTCCATTTCTTATGACAACATTTTACTAGGCAAGAAAGACATTTCATGGGTAGTCACTTTAATTGGTTGGTTAGGCAGTTTTAGTGCTTTTGCAAATGTTGAAACTTTCTAGATGCAATAGAATAATTTATATTCCTTAAGTTCAAATCATTCAACTTTTTATTACCTATTTATAGGGTTGACTTTTTTCTCCTCAACCATTGCATTTAGCCTTTCCTCCACCCCATTTGATATTGTAGCCATTCGAGCCCCATCATGGTCTCTCTCTTACCCTTTGGAGTTCATTGCCCTCACTAACATGGCTAAGACCATGTATGAAGGGGCAATTGTATCAGCTTTCCTTCTATTGGTTTAGTTTTCAGTTCTTTTTCATTCACATTCAATTATGTTCCTCTTCTCTCTTAGTGTTCTTCTTAATTTCATACTATGCACTCATATGATGTCATTTGCAAAGCGTGTTGTGGCATCAAGAGCTCCCTTGAGTCAACACCCATTATCCCTTCAGCCAATGCCCATCCTAGGGGTATGGATTTCCTCTATGGGAACCCACTAGGACTAGTAGGGGAGACATAGAGAGGCCCTCGTGTATAAGGTGGTGGAATAGGGTTCCACCTTTGATCTTGATTGGACACTTGCCTCAAAAAACCAAAACAAAAACACAAAGAGATCTTAGTCTATTGTAGTATCCTTAGATACTACACCCCCCCTACCCCTCTTCTAGCCTATTTTTGCTTGTCTATCTGGAGGATTCATGAAGGCTTCACCTGGAGCATCATGGGTAGAAATTGTCAAAAAATGCATGCCTCTTTTCTTGTTTTTGTAGATCGAAGGTTTCAACATGTCGGACCACTACAGTAGGACCCGATAATTTGGGAAGTCAATGAAGACCATGAGGACCGCCATGATGAGTCCGAGACTTGAGGATCATCATGAGGACCATCAAGATCAGGATGATTGTTGTGAACATTATCAAGATTGAGATTATTATCATGTGCATTCTCACGAACTCGAGAATTAACGTGATCGTGACATGAACAAAGATATATAGCATGACCAGTCTCCCTCCAATTGCTCATCCATGCATGGTTTAGGTGCTCGTCCTTTCAATCTTTTTCATGACTAGAAGCTAAGTGGACAAATAACCCCATTTGGTCATGCAAAATTGAGGCCATCCATGTCATCTATGATCTTTGGGGTTTCTTTATAATGCCTCATCCATAACCTACTATGAATCCCCATTCAAGTCCATCCATGGATTTGGTAGCTCTTCAGGACATGCTCAATTCTCATGCCTACTCATTTCTCTTCCAAAACTAAACTTTTTGTTCTAAAGCATTTTAGATGTATCCACTCCCTATTGAGATCTGGAATCTATTATCATTTGTGCACCAATTCAAATATTCACTTCTTGTATGACCTTCAAGATGAGGCTAGAACAACTATTTTTCAAAGATTTCCCCACCAAGTCAAATATTCACTTCTTGTATGACCTTCAAGATGAGGCTGGAACAACTATTTGTGCACCAAGTCAAATATTCGCTTCTTGTATGACCTTCAAGATGAGGCTAGAACAACTATTTTTCAAAGATTTCCCCACCAAAAAGACCACATCAATGCAATGCAGGATATTTGGGATGAGTTTGCATCCTTTGGAAAGACCATTCAAGTAGAGAACATGGAATTGAAACTCTTGTCTAGAGAGGTTTTTGGTATTCGTTGTGCCCTAAGAGAATACCTTTCCAAAGAGATTCCCTCTCAAGTTATAGACATCAAGCTCATTGAAGTGCCATGGACCATGCCATATTCCACTAAACGTTGTCATAATGACTGTGTTGAAGAGTGGAGGTTATTATGGAGCTAAGGAGGATTAGATTGATACTTTACAATCAGCTTGTAGGGGGATGGAGTAAAATGGAGTGGTCGGGGATCATGGATAACTAGGGATGAGGTGGATTGGAAGGAGAATCAAAATCTTCTTGCTAAGAAGACTAGGATAGAGAGGGAGATTTGAATGAATTTCAAATGAGACATCCTTTAAATAGTTGTTCTTCAAGAAGATATCATATTTTCATAACTTCTTTCTCTTCCATCATTCTCTCTCTCTCTCTCTCTCTCTCTCTCTCTCTCTCTCTCTCTCTCTCTCTCTCTCTCTCTCTCTCTCTCTCTCTCTCTCTCTCTCTCTCTCTCTCTCTCTCTCTCTCTCTCTCTCTCTCTCTCTCTCTCTCTCTCTCTCTCTCTCTCTCTCTCTCTCTCTCTCTCTCTCTCTCTCTCTCTCTCTCTCTCTCTCTCTCTCTCTCTCTCTCTCTCTCTCTCTCCCCATTGCTCTCTCAAAATTGATAGCGTGTAACCCAAAAAAAATCCTTTTAGGCTTATTTTCAAGCCTTTTTATAGCCTTGTTAAGCCTCATCCTCTCTAGCATGAGTAGCATGTCTAGTAACTAGAACTACCTCTCTCTCTCTCTCTCTCCCCCCCTTTGCATGTTTGTTTCTACATCAACTTCAACCTCATTCTAATCAATAATGCCCTTATCCTTTTTTCCCATAATAATGATGGGAGTTTATGACTTTTGCAAGGCTGGTCAATAGTTTTCTCTTATTCATGGTGGTAGCCAATGACAAAGTAATTTTTATTA
The DNA here is from genome assembly GCF_053477565.2 of Lygodium microphyllum. Classification (NCBI taxonomy): domain Eukaryota; kingdom Viridiplantae; phylum Streptophyta; class Polypodiopsida; order Schizaeales; family Lygodiaceae; genus Lygodium; species Lygodium microphyllum. The sequence continues at coordinate 30,586,894 of NC_141159.1, forward strand.
AAGCTTTTGAACTTTATAACTTTTATTATATGTTTTTTGTTTACCTTTAGGACCCCTTTGGGCTTGGTTTACATGGACCTTCCTCCCAATGATATTACATCACCTTCTCCTTAATGAAATTGAGATATTGTCGTCTTAAAAATCATAGGGTTTTTTTTATTCTAAGGAATTATGGATTAGAGACTCAGCATGCTTTTGCTATGCCACTCTAATTACACACAAGTATTCAAACTTCAAGGTAACACAATGAAATCGAACACAAATTTATTCCAATATATTATGGTTCAACTGCTACTCCAAAAGCGAGGTCCATTACAAGTATGAAACTCATTACATGTCATAAATATCTTTTCTAGGGTTTATATTCATCTTTGAAAGTTACAATGGAATCTAGGTCTACATAATTATCTGATTCTTGAGGTAAACTGAATGATGAACTTATGTGGCTCCTATTTCCCTACTAGTTCCACATCTTCTTGGTTTAATTTAGGGTGATTAGCTTGGATTTATCCTAGCTATTGCAATAAGCATCAACAATTGTGACATCTCCCTTCGATATGCCCTATCTCTCTGCATTTATGGCACTTCTTTTCTTAGTTTTTTGAGTCATCGTAGTCTTTTCGGGTGTTCTTTGAGAGGTAGTTATCATTAGGAAGCTAGCCTCCATTTGGACCGATTAAAGCTTTGTCTCCTACAAGAGTGTCTTGTAAGTCTATCGACCTTAGAGACTCTAGGTAAGCATCCAAGGTTTAATTCAATCCTTGGTAAAATCATTCAACTTGTTGGGGGACATCTCTTGGGAGCATATTTTATGAGTATTACAAACTGAGAATAATATGCTTCTAGCATTAGCCTTAGTTGTCTAAAATGAAGAGTTTTTTTATCTTGATGGAATGATAGGAAAGTGGTAAGTGGCTTTCTCTTATGATCCTCTTTATTTCTTCCCAACTTACAAAAGCTTTAATGGTAGCATTGTCTTAACACAATTACTTCCATCCTCACAAGTGCGCCTTACCAACCAGCCAAAGTTTTTTGCAATCATGCCTTTTTTAGTCTTATCCTAGCTGTATTGAAGTAATCTTTTAGGATTTCAATCCAGAATTTGCATCAATCTCAACGTTGGACCTTTTCCCGTGAATTGAGATGGCTTGATTTTCTTTAAGAGGAATTTCTTTTCTTAGATCTCAACATTCATGGTTGCAGAAGGTTCTTGGAAACCAAGGTCGTATCATTTAGGATATATTTAGCTATTTTGCTCTTGAGTTTGTAAGTCAAAGTAATCAAGAAAACACATGCACAAATCATTGCTAACATATTTATATCACTTTTTCTCTTATACCAATTGTAGCATGCCTACCCTTATACGGTCCTGATGGCACATTTTAGTAGTCCATCAAGAGATGCATCTAGGAAGTGCCATGCAAAATTCCACGGAACAACCAAACTTTATTATCTAATGTTGTTTCAGTCTATCCTATAGGAGAAGCTTTGCCTCATTCCTACAAGGATCGACCTAAGGGTCTTAACTAACTTCTAAGTCTCCTCTCAAAAATTCTTACATTGAACAAGGGTAGTTGCTTATGCAAACATCCAAGCTCAAGCAAACTAGTGTCGCACTTGGTTCATTGAGTCTCCAAAATGAGGTAGAGTTAAACACATCAACCCCTCTATCCATAAGGTAAATTCTCATCCAACCCTCCCTAAAATGGCATCAAGTCAAGGTTCTATCCAAGACATTTGGCCCTTCCTAATAAACTCCTAATCTAACATTTCTTTTGGAAAATCCTCGCAGCTAACCAAGACCGCCCACTAGTCATAGGGTGAACCCGTCAGGGATCCATCCACTTCCCAATGAGACATTCTTCTTAGTTTGCTAATTAATCCTACCAGGTTATGTTAGACATATAAATATAGCTTCCTTAATTGATCTATTATCATACATTCCTTCATGTAATATTAAGAAAGATTACAAAAACAAATAAAACATTCTTTTAAAAAATAGGAGCTTTTATTCAATAAGCTTATATAACAATAGCTTTGTTCAATCTACCATAGACTGAAAAAGTCAGACTCTGCCATAGGCATCCACCAGTCCCACCCTTAGCTAGCATTAAGGCCTTCTAAGAGTCCTATCCTAAGCTTGAAGGTAGTTAACCTAGTCCTTATGCATACCAAGGAATTGTGATCAATCGACCCTCTTCCCCTTTCCTTAGCACCTCCTCCATTATCAGCATGATCCTTAACTGCACTATATAGAGACTTCCACTGATTGTATCTAATAGTTGAGCCACCATTCCAATATTTTATCTTACCAAGTCTCCCATGAAAGTTAATGAACCTTCTAGCCTTCACTCCACCAATAGATGGTTTTTTGGGGACACAATTGCCATCCTTAGACTTTCGAAGATTTGGTTCAATAACAACATTACCACCATGCAGACCGATTGCAGATAAGATTTTTTCTATCTTTGTTATAGCATCTGTTCTAGCTTATAATGGCTTCAGCTTCCATGCAAATCCTTCTAATGATGAACAAGATTTTCAATTATCCTGCAAAGCGCATGAAGTGTACATATATGTGGGGGGGGGGGGGGGGGGGGGAGATAAGGAATATCTAGGACTGGCTTAAACTATGGATCCTTGTGCCTAGAGGGAGCTCCATTCCAATTGCTTGAGTTCAACTCTATGGCTGAGGACATGCAATATAGGCAAGGACATCTAGAGTTGGCTCCCTTTGATACATTGTATATACATTTGAGTGTCTTTATGATGCCAAGAGAGGCATATTCCATGGAGGATTTCGTGAGGTTTTTTATTCTACGATGGATTGTGTGAGGTTTTTCGGTGGATTTTATAAAACTATATTTATTTGTCGAGGCTCGTACACAATGTGGATTCCTTGTGCAAGAAGTTGACGGGGACGCCTATCATTTTCAAGCGTCAGATTACTTTAATGTGCACGTGGGTGATTCCACAGTGGGTGATTCCATAAAACACATATTGAATTAATGGACGTTTATGAGTTTAGAGTGCACTCGTATTAAATTAAGGTTAGGACATAGTTCCAATCTATTTAATTATTTTGTAGCTGAAGATTGCTAGGTATTCACTTTTGTAGATTTTAATTTATTATTTTCTAACGATTGTGAATGCTTCAATTGTTGTGTAGAGCATGCAGTAGTGGCATTGGGAAGCACCAGGCAATAGCGTGTATTTACATTACCTAGAAGAATTATTATTTTGATGGGCATGCACCTTATCGTTAAAGGCATGGCACTAATATTTATTTAGGCACACTTATTTATTAAAGCACTTGACAAACATTTATTATTTTGTATGCGCATAGGCGCTCAGTTTAAATATTTCATTATTTGACATTGTATTTGAGCATAGCCCGATTTTTGGGACGCCCAAACGCTTTACTCTTTATTTGGGCAAAAGCAAACACAAAAGCCAAAAGCATGCTAATTGTAAAGTAGGCTATTTTTTAGCTTAGAGATTAATAAATTTATAAATACATGCCTTGTATAGTGCTCACAAAAGGCGTGGGAGGAGATTGCACCCAATTGGTCTTCTTGTCTCTTGTCGTGCAAGATCTCTTTTTGTCTTTACGAAGTTTTTGTAGAGTTCTTTGTTCTTGGGAACCTTCCGGAGGTCACTACTACGTGCGCATACAACATCCGATTGCCCACCACTTTAAGTCACTATCTATGTGCCACTCAATCTTATAGTTTCCAAATCTTTCAACAAATATGTCTTCTCCTGCTTGTTCTCTCTTAATAACATCACGTATTGGTGTTCGATAAAAAACCCAATATAATATATCAAAGTCCTCTGTATCTACTTCAAATGCTCCTAGTCACCAAATATTGTGTTTCGATTGAACACTAAATGACATTGAGTGATTGTAGTGATCTCATGAAAGTACTTTATTCATCAAGGTAATAGAGACCCTCTCTAGTTTTGTGCAATTTAAAATCTCACCTTCATCAAGTTTTTAACCACAAATTCATTGAATGCAACTTCCTTTTTCTTGCCCTTGAAGCTAGCCTTGATATGGAAAGGCTTACCTAGAATCTCCATCACTTTGTTATTCACTCTCTGTTTGATAGTTCTAACCAAATGGCCTTAGAAGTATGCAATTGTGTTCTTGCCCTTGCTTCATATTTCATTGTAAAAGTTAGAAAAGTTGTATATAAGCATCTCGATTGATACCAATACTATCTAGTTTCTTCTACACTAACTCAGTATCCAAAGTATGATTCTTTATAAATGACTCCAAGCATTGTTTCTTTGCCTTTTAAAATTTCTTCTTCTCCAAAATATCTTTTGAAACTACTGAAGGAAGAAGATGATAATAAAACTGAGATGCTTTTAAAGAATATCTTTCACTTGCATTTTGTCGAAGAAGAGACCTAAACAAAATCAACATCACAAATCAATACAATTAATTATAAACAAAGTCGTATTTAATATTTTTAAAGAGAAAAAAATGTACATTGCTGCTTGGATTCTTTTACTACAACCACCTCCTCCTCATTTGAGACTCTCAATATTTTTAAGAGCCTTTTGTCAATTTCAAAGGCCTCAAATAGTCACAATCAAATCAAATAGTTTCTATGTATCAACAATCCTTTCATATGCAAGTTCATATTTGATCATATTTGATCCACTTAGATAAACCGGCCCTCTAACGCAAGGTTCTTGTAGCCTTCAAGGTGATCATGAACTTGAGATTTCATCAATTAATCCTCTCAAAAAGGAAAATAAGTCTTATGGCTTATCATGGGGTATTACACTCCATCCTATCCTCTTCAAATAGGGGGCTTGACTTTATAGCCTTGGCCTAAGATTTGAGATTTTTCTATGGTTAGCTAATCAACCAATCTTAATGAGTTAGGATCTTCCCAAGGTATTTATCCAAGGGTTCTTTATTCCCTTATTATCTATTTTAAAATTAGTTGAGTTTCCTTTTCAAGATAGGATTTAGAAAGATTTACCATATCTTCCTAATTTAGTATCCTTTTTAAGGGTCCATAAGGAGGGATTTTAGCCTAATATAATTAAGACCTTCAACAAAAGAAAAGCTATCCATCATATTTCGTTGGGATGACCTTAGCCTAATAAGCTAGGCACAAGGCAGTATGCTTTTCCTCCCAAGATTTCTATGTGGGTGTAAGGGTAACCACTTCACATTATTAATGCACTTCTTAACTTCCTACACTACATAAATCTCATGACTAAATGGTTGCTTAACCTATTTCTTTGTGCAATCTGATGAGCCTAATTTAGAGCCTTAGGTTTTGTCATCCTCATCGAACAGCTAATGTCTAAGCTAGTTTACTTATAGCTTTTATCTATTCTAGTCTCATATCTTAATCAATGATTGAATCACACAACTAATAACTTGGCTCATAACTCATGCAATTCATAACGTAGTCAATAAATTGTACAATTGTGGACTAAGTTCCATCACTGAGAGAAGTGCTCCTTGTGGAAACCCCTCTCATAGGCAACTTCTTTTTGTCCAACCACTATCATTGCATTTTAGCCATAAGGCTTTCCAATTCCTGCTTCAATCCTTCTACAATATAATATAAGAATGTACAAGATCAAATTTACAAAGGGCACCTGGGTGGTGATGATGGAGCCTCGTTTGCTCTAGCTGTCTCTCATCGCGCTCCAACAAGAGTGTCGTAGGCAAAGCGGGTGTGTTGATGTGTCTATCGCGCAGCATAGCATGTGCACTCTTGTGGCTCCCTTACCAACCTCCCCCCCCCCCCCCCTCTCTCTCTCTCTCTCTCTCTCTCTCTCTCTCTCTCTCTCTCTCTCTCTCTCTCTCTCTCTCTCTCTCTCTCTCTCTCTCTCTCTCTCTCTCTCTCTCTCTCTCTCTCTCTCTCTCTCTCTCTCTCTCTCTCTCTCTCTCTCTCTCTCTCTCTCTCTCTCTCTCTCTAACCTTCCCTCTCCCTCTATTTCTCTCTATCCTCCCTATTCTACTCCCCTCTATCTCTCCCTCTATCTTGTTTATTTCTCCCCCTCTCCCTCTATCTCTTCCTTTCTCTATCTTCTTTTATCTATCCCTTTCGACATCGGTGGCTTGTATAGGCGCCAGAACTACCTCTCTCCCTCTCCCTTCGCATGGTTGCATTCTACTCCATGTTCTAATCACTGTGGCCTTCTCCTTGTTTCCCAGGACAATGATGGCTAATTATGATTTTTGCAAGGCTGATGGGTAGCGTTCTCCCGTTCATGGCAATGGCTGATGACGATAAGATAAAAGCAATTCTTTTAAGCTTTTTAATCTAATAGAGCTCTTTTATTGTATGTTTTTCTAAATTTACCTTTAGCCCACTTCTGGTCTTGGTTTACATGGCCCTCCCCCTAAGGATATTGCAGAAAAGTCTAGGGATTGATTAGAGTTAATCAAAAGGGTGACAAGGTCCTTGAGCATCTATAGATTAGCTGTGTCACATCAAGCTGCTATAATACCAGCCTAAGTAATTAAAATTCAAAGAAAATCTTCATTATAACCCTATTGTACATGTATCAATGTCATTGGACAGCTTGGGTAGCAACCAGTAGTAGGCACAATTTGGTTTATAACGAGTGTATCAATGTGGATTGATTGTTATCAACAATCTATTGTTCAATCTCTTCTCTTCTCCATTGGTTCATCATTGGAAGCATATTTAGATATCATGAAGAAAGTGAGATTATTACCTTTTGTGGTGGAAAATGCATGGGAAAATTAGGGAAATATAAGGCAAGGTCTAATGGAATGGATTTACCATGGATCAGAGTAATCGTGTTTTGGTTCCATGGACAAATTGAATGTTCATTTGTTGTGGTAACAATGTAGGTTTGAATTTACTCATTTTGGCCATGAATTGGATGTGCAAAGGTTAAGGCAAAGTATTACAATTTGCGCATGAATAAGGATGAGGCTTTATAAAGCAAATCAAGCAGTGTGAAACTAAGATTTATACATATTACACATTGTCTATAATGTACATCAGTGTGAAACCAAGTTTCCATCTCCATGAGGATAGCATGTATTCATTTGCATTACACTTGTTAGGTTATGAATGAATGGATCTGTCGTGCATTGGTCAAGGTTATTGAGAGTAATTAAGGCCATAACATTAAAGACAAGCATAGGCTAATTCAAGGACAATATACATGGGAATCACTAGCATTGAGAGAGTGTTGGTTTGTGACAGCAAGTCACTTATGATTCACATAAGCTCTAAATAATTATTAGAAATACCATAAGGGGTGCCAACCTTTGGGACCTACTGTGACTAGTGTATTAGTCAGTATGTACTAGTCATGCTATGTTTTTGCACAGTTGGATACGGATGCTTATTGAAGCACTAAGTATTGTGCTTTTTAGACTATCATGGTTAAGGGTATGTTTATGCTAGTAGAAGTGCACATGTTGCTTATAGATTGCATGTTCCTTGTCAATGTATTTTGGCTGGTATACATAGTATAAGGCACTAAATGCATGCTTGTTTACTTTCAATGAAATGCTCTTATGCTCAAGATATCTCACCAATGTGGATCTCTTAAGATGGCCATGAGTGTAGATCTTATAGCAACATGGATCTCTAGGAATGGCTACATGACCAAGTCTAGTGAAGTAATCATGGCTATAGGTATAAGTCTTATGAAGCATCCATTATGGGTAATTAAGACATCTACTTGAGCATAATATTTATGAAAACATTATAGTGATGTGCGGATCATGTATGGTCTTCTCTTTGGTTCTTGAAGAACAAGTAAAATATGTATCATGGTGATATGACTATTTTGTCATACAAGGTATCTTTGCTCACAGATCCATTGCAACGGTTTTTGGAATGTCCTTGAGGACATTACTTCTATTTTTGTTGCTAGAAAATGAATGCTTGCATAGGACATGGCTTTGGGATGGCCATATGATAGAGCAATCACATTATGGCATGGATTGCTACCATGTAGTTATTTATGACTTGCCAAAGCCTTAATATTCATTCATGCTTTAGTATTGGACCTATGTTGAGGATTATTGCATATGTTACTTGGTTATTTTGGTACAATCGATCTCTTGATTGTAGGTGTGAGCTTGAAGGGTGTTCACATAATGGACATGGGAGTGGGTAAATTTCTCATTGTGGCAACTTGGTGTGTTTAGACCTTTAACAGATAAAGCATATGCTATACTAAGTGTGATAGCTAAATGGATAGATTCTTTAAATTGCATGACCACCTCGGGTGTTAAAAGTTTTGATCTATAGCTCCAAGGCATCAAGATATTAATGTTACTAAGAAAGCAATTAAGACTTTATTTGGCCAACTTTCAAACAAAAGATGGATACTTTTGCAAATTTACATTGCATGAATGAATGTGTGTAAGGTTTGTTTCACCCTATTGCTTGTTGTAGACAATAAGCTCTTATATTTCTAAATTCATGCTTAACTATTTACTAGTGCAATGGTAATAGTTTGATAGTTGTGGATTTGTAAAGTTATGATTTGTTATTTACTAGCATAGTGACTACATGTTGGATAATTGTGCCTTGGTAATACATGAAGTAACATTAGTATACTTGATTACTTGGTCGCATGTATTCACCATCTCATATGTCGTATTAAATCTTAACTACATGCAATCACAATCACTTATTGAAAGGGATGCAGGAGACGCAGGAGAGAAGAGCACACACAATGTAGGTGCTGTCAATAATGTTATGACAGTCTTATTGCACTTTCATATATATATGAATAAAGAATACGGGCGGTCACTGTACACGGGCAGGCCCAAGGGCCTTTTACCCCCCAACAACCTCCCATTAAAAGGCCAATGGGCCAGGGAGTGAAAAAACAAAACAAAAGAAAAGAGACAGGGTGAGAAATCATGACATCTCACCCAATGCCCAATCGGAAAGCAAGCTGTGCAATAAGTGGCGGGAACCTCCTCATAAGAAGAGTCAAGCATCTTGGATTCCATGACATCCAGGAGATAAGAGATCCCATACCTCTAGACAATAGAGCAATCCATGACTACTTCCCATGAAGCAAGCAACACAACTCATAAGTGCACGACTGTAAAGCATCAGAGTGGCACATAGCATTAGCGCAATGCATAAAAGACAGCGGAGAGCATACAGACTCTCCAAGGTCAATCATCGAAAGAGGGCCAACATCCCGGACACAAGTCAAACGGGGTCTCAAGACAATATGCGGCCTCAGCAAAGCGGAAGACTGACATACGACTGTAGAATCAGCCATAAAGCGCACTGAACATGCGTCAAGAGGCCTGACAGGTGTTTGCACCTCATAAAAGACAGCATGACGGCTGCGTAGAACCTGCTAGCCATCTAAATCCCAAAACTTGTAAGCCGTAAAGTCACCATCTCCATAACCAAGGAGTATGTATCTACGTGATATAGACTCATGTGGCATACTGACAGATGCCTGGCAGCCAAACATCCTCAAGTGATCATAGGAGGGTCTCATGCCACTCCATGCCTCATGGGGAGTAATAACATCCAAAGAGAAACATGACGTTCGATTAACCACGTAGACTGCCGTCATAAGGGCCTCAGCCCAAAAGCCATAAGACAACCTAGCTATGGAAAGCATAGAAGCAACCTTTGCATGTAAAGTCAGGCACATGCCATGAGCAATCCCATAATACCATGGGCCTAAGAAATCAATGCCATATTACTGACAAGAGATCCGTAAGCTGAGAGAGATAGCATGACTCTCATAATCCATCTGCAAGCATTTAGGCCTACTACCAGCAGAATCCATAAACCTGTCAAGCATAGTAACAGTATCCTCAATCCATACCAAAGGGTAAGCCCAAACATGGTGGGTAGCATGATCCATGAAGGTCACAAAATACAATGCTCCACCAAGTGACTAGGAAGGCATAGGTCCATATACTGCACATGAGAAGTCGCTTCCCTATGGCAAACTCTAATCATGAATACCCCTTCCATCTCTATAAGACCTCCATCTCAATTCGAAGTTTCCAATTTATCCCTTCAAGACTGATGAAGCAAGGAAGGCTAGCATACAAGGACTCTCTATTTGCAATGGCCCTAAAGAGATGATACTCTGGAGTGGGAAGCACATGAGTTACAAATGCAGTCACGAGCCTGAACAACCCACCATCTCACACAACACCATCCTAGGTTCTTTTTATAGGCTTACTTCCAAATTTATAAATGAAAATTTTGTAATTAGCAAATAGACAAGTTAAAAATTTGACAAGAAAGAAATATTAGAATAAATAAGAAACTATTAATTTAGATTTTTAAATTTGAAAGATAGGATAAATTCCATGATATCACAATGCATTGAATTAAACACTTACTTTAGCTACATATAAGCAAAGTGCATTAAACAAATAAGTTTTTAATTTAGAAAGGTCCATTACCATCTTGTTAGTTTAAGTAACTTCCAAGGTAAAAATCAAGATTTCAAGGTTTCAATTCCACAAGTTAAGACAAATCTTAAGCATATCATAACACTTAAAAGTCTAGTAAAATAGTCAAGAATCGTAATAAGGCCAATCGACTAACCTTTAACAAAGGTTTAGGTTAAGAGAGGTTATGAGTAAAGATCAAACAAGTTAGAAAATTTGATAATAACAAAGGAAATATCCAACAAATAAGACTAATTAAAATGGAGATTTTAAGGAAAACTTAGAAAAAACCAACAAGGGAATAGACCAAGTTGGAAACAATTGCTACTACATTTAAAAAATCTTACTCTAATTACCTCCTTATTTGTGCAGAAATATTATTTGAAAGAATTGCTTTACTTGTTGCAATTAGGAAGTTTGATTAAACTAGTCAAAATCCTAATATACCAAATTTACAATGGGATAAAAAGAAAGTGCACTAGACCTTCCCCAAGGCTAGCTATAGAATCCTTCACCAAGAGGGATTGATTTTTATCACCTTGGAGAGTTCAGACCGGCCTTGATGGCGAGAGGTATCTCCCTAGGGGATCCTTGGGCAGGAGAAGTTGAGGGTGCTAGGGGGGGCTCTAGCTAGTAAACTCTTAGGCTCCTAGGAACCATCCAAATCTCTTTGTGACTTAGGATACACTTTTTGAGGCCCTCGTTATTAGTTAGGGATGAAATCTTAGTGAAATAAAGGCTTTTGGATTATTCTTCCATATGCGTAAAAGGTGAACACTTATATATGATTCTCTAAGGAATAAAGATTCCCCAAAGGATTATTTTCATTGTTTATGAGTGGTGACTTAAGTTATGTGAACAAACACTATGACTAAATAGACTAATTAAGAAAGCTGATTTTATTTGTACAATATAAATGTGTTGGGTAAGTAGATAACTAAAACTATCCATTGAGGAAAGGAGGAGGGCAAGATGCCTGATGAATCTATCCTAAGGCAAGGTAGTCTCAATAAGCTGGGAGCTTCTCTAAATTTCGATATATTATAGTATAGGGAACATTGACTACATAGAATCAGTTAGCACCTTGACTCTGTATCATTTTATGGGAATGGAGTGAGACTTTGCTCTATGAGTAGGGGGATCGACATACCCATACTCCCTCTCATTTCTCACTCTCCTTGAACTAAGTGTGATACGAGTCGCTCAAAGACTAATATTAGTTAATCTCTTAGGTAACCTTAGTTTACTTGGAACCAAAATTTAGGTGGATTTTTATGGAAACCGCCAAGACCTTCCATTGCAAAGTGGACTCAAGAGAGTCTAGGCAGCAAACCTCATGCTATTCAAAAGAGTATCGAGCAATGTTACCTAGAAAATATGATGGGCCACTAAATCATGCCATTGAGGATGTCTTAGAGTGGGCACATCACACTTATCCATGAGTACGCTCATGGTACAAACTCGCCTCTTAGTACATCTCATGGATAAAGTGGAGATTGTAGGATCGGTCCATACCATATGGATGTTCTTATTGGATCAGTTCATGAAAACTATGAAAGGTTGCGTGCAACAATGAGCTCATCCAGAGGATAGAATGGTTGAAGGTTGGCTAGTATTGGATGCATTAGTGTATATTTCAGAGTGGCTACCGACGATCGATTCAGATAATAAGATACTATGGATACTAAAGGATGACAATAAACTAATAGGAGATACGATGATCGAAAATGGAATAGAGAAGAGGATGGATGGCTCCATGGAGAAGAAAGTGAATCATTTTTGTATGTTACACCATGCATCCATGGAGAAATGGCTTGGTAGGTACGAGCAAGCCAAAATAGAACATGAGGCAACGCAATTAGAATTTTGGCATAGTACACACCAATGGCTAGTTTGATATCCCAAAGGCATGGAGGAGATGCCGCAATTCATACTGATGAGATTGTTGCATCATGCCTTGATCATAGCTTCACACCAAGGGGTGAAAGTCTCTAGGAAGAAGTAGGAGTTCTCAAGGGAATGTAGTCCGAAGCTAACCACATGCTTTCTTTGTTATTGTATCTAGCAATTGTACACAACAGTTGCTAACCTAGGCATTTCAATGTACAGTACAAAATCTAGAGTGTGGTGTGGTTACATGGGCAATATTTTGGAGCTAAGCACATTGACAAAATGTGCTTCACAACTGACTATGGTGTCATGGCGAAGTTTAAGCAAGAAAGTCAATGGTGGGCCTCAGATCCAAACATTATAGTGGATAAGATGGAGTATTTTGACAACCTGCAAAGTGTTATTTTAGTAGATTACCGTAGATTCTCTATGATCATATTTTGTTGTATAATGGTTTAAAGTGGTATTGGAAGGAGCAGAGGCAATCATTCAGTAAGCACTCTCTGGATTCTTGGAGGTAGACTTTGTGAAAAGATAAAATGATCGGTGCAATATGTTTGTCTTGCCAAGTCACTATGAATAGGCGCATGACCTTTTTTATTAATTTTTCCATAACATTAAACGGCCACAAATGCTCTTTTTTTCTTCGTGACATGCTCTTATTTGATATTATTGAACAAGGGTACTTAGTGGATGAGAAAACCGATGTCATGATCATGAATGTTGAGGAGAGGAGGGTGATACCATGCATGAGGGAGTTGTACCAACAAGTATTTAGGCACAACATTCTAGACCACTGAAAAAATATATCATATCCTTGCATGAGGAGTTCTTGGTAAATACAATGGCTGATCAGTTCTCCATTGGTTGTATGCATGCATATATAACACATAGACCATCAAATGCATGCAAGGCAATCAAGAATGGTGCTCCAAATTCTAAGTGGTTAGACGCAGAGGACTTGTGGAGACTCATGGACAAGGCCGTAGACTCTCCAGGACGACAACAACAATAGCAAGAGGAGGCAAGGGCACAGTTGTAGACAAGGGTCCTGCATCACCTTGGGAGTGGTGAACATAGAACTTATTTATAGGATTTCAGCTACATTATCAATAGCTATGGCAAACTATCTCATTGGGACTAATTGTACTATAACAAGAGCCTTTTCTTGAAAGATCTACCTACGTACCTCAACCACCTACTCTGGTCTCATATGCACATTTTTCTCATGGAAAGTGACATCATGGCTATGGATAACCTTTCGAGCATGTGGATCCCAAAGATGATAACCCATCTCACTTGCATCACCATATCCAAGAAAGATGCATTTGACAAACTTCGAATCCAACTTATTGTACTTGTCTTTGGGAATATGGCAGAAAGTCTCATATCTAAAGACATGCAAGTGTGCATATGAGGGAGGTTAATGGGACCATATGTCCTTTGCAACTCTTCCACCATCAAGAGCAGTATATGAGGATCTATTAATGAGATGCATGGTAGTACTAACTACCTTAGTCCAAAAGTGTTGCAGTAAGTATACCAAACTATGGACTATCTCATGAATAGTCCTATTTATAAGCTATGCAATACCATTCTAGGATTGAGTGTATGGGATAGCCAATCAATACTTAATACCCCTCTCATCACAAAGCTACTTAAAAATCTTAGAGAGATTGGTGCACAGATTGGATGCTGTATGCGTACGTAGCGAGCGCCGGAAGGTCCCCAAGAACAAAAGAACTCTATTTTTGCACAAAAAACAAGAGAGAAGACTTGCACAACATGAAGCAAAAGACTAATTGGATACAATCTCTCCCCATGCCTTGTGTGAGCGCTCCACAAACCATGTATTTAATATATTATTCATCTCCAAGCTCAAAAAATAGCCCAATTTACAATCAGCACGCTTTAGCTTTTGTGTTTGCTTTTGTCCAACTAAAGAATTAAAGCGATTGGGCACCCAAAGAGTCAAGCTATGCCCAAATACAATGTCCAATAACAAATATTTAAATCGTGCACCCATGTGCATACAAAATAATAAATAAATATCATGTGCTTCAATAAATAAGTGCGTCAAAATGATAATTTCTTCTAAATAACTTGAATACACGCTATCGCCAGTGCTTCCCAACGCCACTGCTGCCTACTCTACACATCACTGAAGCATTCATAATTGTTAGAAAATAATAAAATTAAACTGACAAAAGTGAATACCTAGCAGTCTTCAGCTACAAAATAAATAAATTGATTAGAACTCAATCCTAACCTTAATTTATTACGAGCGCACACTCTAAACTCACAAACGTCCATTAATTTAAATATATATTTTGCGGAATCACTCGCTATGGAATCACCCACTTGCACATTAAATTAACAAGACGCCCGAAAAGGACAAGCGTCCCCATCGACTTTTCGCACAAGGAATCCACCTTGTGTATGAGCCCGGCAACAAATATAATTTTACGGAATCCACCGCAAAACCTCACGAAATCCATCGTGGAATATGCCTCCTGGCATCATATCCTCAGGGTGGGATAGCAATTGTCCTCAATTGCTATTAGCTCAATGTGGAGCCAACAGTGAGGGGTAAGCACTTAGGTCTCGAGCGTGCATCCATTGGGCCTCTTCACACATGATGATTTTTAAACTTAACCAAATATCTAGAATATCAACGGCTAGTTCTAGTGGTCATAAAGTCACTATCTAGAATAGTTTCAGGTTCAAGGATTTCAGTTTCTTCTTCTAACAAAGGAGGGTTTTCATACACAGGATGTACAGGTAATTGGTCTCTAAAAGGTCGTAATAAACTGATATGAAAAGTCTTGTGGATGTTTAAGTGTTGTGGTAATTCTAGTTTAAATGCATTGTCATTGATTTTGTGAATGATCTTGAAAGGTCCATAAAATCGAGGAGCTAACTTTACAACAGGGTGTTTGTCAACACTTTATAATCTTCTCTTTTCAATGCGTAACCAAACATAATCATCAATGTTGAAACTCATAGCTTTTCTTTTCTTGTTAGCTTGTTTTGTATATGATTGCTGGGCTTTCGCAATCATATCTTTAACTTCATCAAAAATAGTAGCATGCATGTTAGCAATATCATCAGCAACTTGAACTGTGTTTAATAATGATGTAACTGGTGTAGGTAATCTATATCCATAAATAATTTCAAATGGTGCTTTCTGTGTAGCCGTATGTGGTGTGTTACTGTATGCAAACTGAAGTAAATGTAAATGTGTATCCCATGTTTGTGGTTTTAAAACTGTGTATGCACGCAAAAGATCTAAAATTGTACTGTTAGTAGCTTTTGTTTGCCCATTTGTTTCAGGATGAAATGCAGATGAAAAATCAATCTTTGTTCCTAAATTAGCAAACAAAGTAATCCAAAAATTATTGCAGAATCTAGAATCACGGTCAAAAATAATAACTTTTGGCAAACCATGATTAGTGAAAAAAGTTTTCAAAAACAATTGAGCAACTTGAGATGCAGTTAACGTTTTCTTGCATGGAATGAAATATGCTTGTTTGCTAAAGCTATTGACAATAGTCCAAATCATATCATGATTAGCTTTAGTGTTAGGCAAACCAGTGATAAAATCCATTGAAATCTATTCCCATGGTCGTTCTGGAATTGGTAAAGGCATTAATAAACCATATTGTTTACCATGGTGTTGTTTAACTCTTTGGCAAATTAAACATTCAGATACAAAGTTAAACACATCGGATTCCATGTGTGGCCAATAAAAATCTTCAATCAGTGTACGCAAAGTAGAAATAATTCCTCTATGGCCTTGGTATGGGGGACAATGAATTTTATGCAAGACAAATGATCGAAATAGAACAATTACACACAATCTTTTTTCATAGAGTATAAATCCATCAGCGTAAGACAATGAATCAATTGGAATCCAGTTATTTGCAACTAATTTATTCCAATCAATTTGAAAACTAGGGTCTTGGTCATAGGTATCTTTCATAGGGAGAAGAGAGTCAAAAGATATGACAAAGATATTATGAATAGTCAGTCTTCTACTTAAAGCATCGGCACCAACATTCTCTTTTCCGGGTTGATATTGTATGAGTGGATGAAAACTTTGAATAAAAGCAGCCCATTTAATGTGTCGGTTAGATATTTGTGGTTGACTAAGGAGATGTATAATACTTTGTTGGTCAGTTTCGATCATGAATTCAGATCCCATTAAATAGTGTTTCCTTTGACGTAAAGCTTGTACTACATCTAGCAATTCCTTATCATAGGTAGAATACTTAAGTTCAGGGGTTTTAAGTTTGCAGCTAGAGTAGGCTATGGGATGGAAATCTTGCATAAGGACTGCTCCTATTCCAAATTCACTAGCGTCAGTGACTACTAGAAAAAATGGTCTATTGAAGTCAGGTAATTACAATACAGGAGCATGAGATAAAGCATGTTTTAGTAAATCAAAGGACTTTTGTTGATTGTCGAACCAATGATACACAATGCCTTTCTTTAATAATTTTGTCAAAGGTAATGTAAGCAATGAAAAATTTCTCACAAATTTTCTGTAAAAGCTAGCAAGACCTAAGAAAGAATGTAATTCGTGCACATTTTTAGGTATCGGCCAATTCAAAATTGTTTCTATCTTTTTAGGGTCAACTTTAATACCTTCAAATGAAACAATATATCCTAGGTATCCAATTTTTGTTTGGAAAAATTCACTCTTTTTAGGATTAGCATATAATTGATTCTCTTTCAATAATTTGAAAACCAAAGATAAATGTCCATAATGCTCGTTTTCATTCTTACTGAAAACCAATATGTCATTAAAGAAAACAATGACACAATGCTGATGCTTCAAAAATATGCGATTCATCATATGACTGAATGTGGCTAGTGCATTAGTTAAACCAAAAGGCATAACAAGGAATTCATAGTGTCCAAATTGTGTTCTAAAGGCAATTTTGAAAATATCAAATGTATCCAGTCGTACTTGATGGTATCCAGATTTAAGATCTATCTTGCTAAATATTGAAGACCCTTGTAGTTTGTCCATAAGATCATCTACCCTAGGAATCAGATATATATTCTTAACAATGATCTTATTTAGGGCATGATAATCAATGCATATCCTATAGGTATTGTTTTTCTTCTTCACTAATAGGACAGGTGCACCAAATGGAGAACTACTAGGTCTAATGAGTCCTTGGGTTAACAATTCTTCAACTTGGGCTTGAATTTCTTTCTGTTCAATTTGGTTATGTCTATATGGTGCTTTACATGGTGGTTGTGATCCAGGAATTAGATCTATTTTGTGATCTTCGGGACGTATAGGTGGTAAGCCAGGTGGTAAGTCAACAGCAAAACAATCTTGAAATTGTGAAAGAAATTGTGTGTGCTTAGAATTCATCTGATTTTCTTTAACCTCAATTTCATTCACCCATATTAAGTAGGATTTGCTACCTTTTCGTAATGCACGTTTAGCCTAATTATGACTAAGCAATGGAAAATTATCGACAGTGTGTATACCATGCAATGTGATTTGTTTCCCATTAGAATGAATCTTCATTGAATGCGTGGAATAATCTATATCATGATTATACTGAGGACGCTAAGGCATTCCTAAAATAATGTCACTAGATTGCAAAAAGGCACAACTAAGAAATTTCTACATTCAACATAATCACCAATTTTAATTTCTAAGTCATGCATTTCTTGTGTTCCATTGTATCTAGTGCCTAAGAATGCAGCCTTGATGCGATAATGAGTAGAAACAGTATGTAAATTCAATTCTTTGACTAATTTTACAGAAATAAAGTCGTGTGTGCTCCCATCATCATGTAAAACAGCCTTTTCTCTACCATGCACAAGACATTTCATCGTTAATAAAGAATGGGGATTTAGCATACCTGGTAAAGTATCTGAAGTGGTACCGATATCGTCATCATCTTCCGTGAAATCTAGCATTTCTTCATGTTCTTCATCTTCTATTGCTCCCAAATAGTTGATGTGAACAATTGGCTTTTTGGATTGACAATTCGCTGCTAGATGTCCAGGTTGATGACATTTGTAACAGACTATGGATTTGGCCTTAGACACATTATTGGTAATAGCGAAAAGTTTAGGAATGTTGGGATTTGGCTGGAAAGATGGCTTAGGATTTGGATTTGTGTTTGATGGTAAAGCAGGGGGTCGTGTCCAAGATTTACGGAATGAAGATGGAAGGAAACAATTTTGATTAAATCTTCGAAAATTTGAATTGAATTGTTTTGAACCAAAGTTACCATTAGTTTGAAATTGTTGTGGTCGCTTCTCTCGTCCTCAGATTTTGTCTTTAGCATCATGGGCCAAGGAAATTGCATCTTCAAGAGTCGTTGGCTTGAACATGTTCACCTCCACATAAAAATGTCCAAGTAAGCCAGACATAAACTTGCGTTTATGGGTTGCCTCAAGGTACATCTTCGAGCACTCGAAGTTGCAATAAAGCATTCCAAAAACGCTCGGTATATTGTGAAATAGGCTCACAATCCCTCTGTTGCAGAAGATCCCACTGTTTGATTACTTTTTCGTGGAATTGGGGTGGAAGGAAATTCTACAAAAATTTCTTTTGGAAAGTCTCCCAAGTAGTAGGACAATCAATGCTTTTGCAGACAACAGTCTACCATAGGGATGCTCTGTCCACTAGATGATTAGTGACACACTTAATTTTGTCTTTCTCAACATATTGTTCTTCATGAAAATAATCATCAAATTGACTTATAAAAGCAAGTACAGTCTTTCCATCGTGTGACGTTGGTTCTGGTAAATCACCTTCGATCATAAAATCTTCCATGGTTTGATCGGACATCCTGCAAAATTCCAAAAGACCTCACACACTCGAAATCTTGTTAGCAGGATGAGCGTAGCTCAAAGTCGGGTTTACAAGGCTTATATTTTTTTTTATGACTTTGTGTATTTCTTCTTTGCAGATGCTGAATTTGATATCACAATATTCTTCCAAGAGGATACTTCGTGCGTGTAGTTTGCGTGTAGCAATCTATTTGCTGGAATTGAACTCTGTCATTAAACTCTGTTAGTCCCCAAGTGTGAACAGGGGCTTGTAGAGAAATACGAAACTTGTTCGGGAGTGTTGCAGTGTGAACAACCTCTATAGTAAGTTTGGAATTGAATTTTTGAGCCTTTGTAAAGCTGAAAAGCTTTAAGTAATAAAAGCTTTAACTTAAATCGTTACTTTTTTAAGATGTCGACAACTTCTGAACGGCGACGGCAGCGATCAGTATATGCTGCCGCCGCCGATGGTGAAATTTTATGGCTAAAGCTTTTTAAGCTTTCTCTTTAAGCTTTCACACTTAATCTTTATAAAATTGCTTGCATGTTTCTCTGAGAAGTAGAAGAGTTAACAAAGGAACTTCCCGGGTGGTCCTCCGCCTGTAGAGGCTGGTCCTTCACGATCCAAGTGCATAGCAGGGGGTTCTTCACTGCTAGGAACACGCTGGTATTGACAGATTGCCACGAGACTAACTATAGAGCTTGATCGTTCCAAGAGCTTTGCCTTTGTGCGAGATGGTAAGCGATTGGAAGCCCTCGATCTCAGCTTCGCTCTGATACCACTGGTGCACAGATCAGATGTTGTATGCATACATAGCGAGCATCGAAAGGTCCCCAAGAACAAAAGAACTCTACTTTTGCACAAAAAACAAGAGAGAAGACTTGCACGACATGAAGCAAAAGACTAATTGGGTACAATCTCCCCCCATGCCTTGTGTGAGCGCTCCACAAAGCATGTATTTGATATATTATTCATCTCTAAGCTCAAAAAATAGCCCAATTTACAATTAGCACGCTTTAGCTTTTATGTTTGCTTTTATCCAACTAAAGAATTAAAGTGATTGGGCACCCAAAGAGTCGAGTTGTGCCCAAATACAATGTCCAATAACAAATATTTATATCGTGCGCCCATGCGCATACAAAATAATAAATAAATGTTAGACACTTCAATAAATAAGTGCGTCAAAATAAATATTGGCGCACGCCTAAGATGCGCGCCCATCAAAATGATACTTTCTTCTAAATAACTTGAATACACGCTATCGCCCAGTGCTTCCCAATGCCACCGCTGCCTGCTCTACACATCAACTGAAGCATTCACAATTGTTAGAAAATAATAAAATTAAACCAACAAAAGTGAATACCTAGCAGTCTTCAGCTACAAAATAAATAAATTGGTTAGAACTCAATCCTAACCTTAATTTATTACGAGTGTGCACTCTAAACTCATAAACGTCCATTAATTTAAATATGTATTCTGCAGAATCATCCACTATGGAATCACCCACTTGCACATTAAATTAATAAGACACGCGAAAAGGATAGGCGTCCCCATTGACTTTTCACACAAGGAATCCACCTTGTGTATGAGCCCCGGAAACAAATATAATTTTACGGAATCCACTGCAAAACTCACGAAATCTATTGTGGAATATGCCTCCTAGCATCAGAGATTTTCATCCCAATTGTCAAACCATAGGCATTTTAGCTCTGTACCCAAATTGGTTCTCAGTCCCATGGCAAGAAAGTGCTAAAACATAGGCAAAACATCTTATTTCTACTTAATAGGATAGGCCCAAACCTTATGAGAATAATCATCTATAAATGGAACAAAGTATTTCATGCCACATAAGGACTCATTGAGTATAGGGTCCAAACGTCTGAGTGCACAAGAGCCAAAGGCTGACCCACATGTGTATAACTAGACTTTTTATATAGATTACAAGTCTGTCTACTATATAAACAATGAGCACATGAATCAAAACAAGAATAATCAAGAGGTAGAAGATACTGCAAACGGGTCAACATTTTCATTCATTTCAAAAGCATGTACCCAAGGTGACGATGCCATAAAGATATATGAGAAAGATCAATCATAGCCAAAATATGGTCAATAGACCTAGAGACAAGTAAATGGTAGAGATTGCCAACCTTGGCACTTCTAGTAAAAACAAGCTAGCATGAGTGATCTTCCTTGAAGAATAACCAAAGGTACTTGTTATTATCCAACTGCCCAACTCAAACAAGGCTTCTAGTCAAAGCCAAAACATAATGTATATCATTCAGCACAAAAGGAACACCAGTACCAAATTGCAATCTAACATCACTTATACAATGATATGTAGTGCAATGTCATCTCCCAGTCTAATAGAACCCACAATAGTATAGTAGCTATGAAACCAATGACAATGTGGGGTAACATGGAATAAAGCCCTTGAATTAAGAAGTCAACACTAACAGTAGGAAGACGGAACATCAATCAATTGAATAGCATCAAGTGATGAAATATTAGAATGTAATCATCAAAACTATACTCCAAGGCATTTATCTCCTCTATCTTCTCACTGGACTAAGCACAACCTTAGTCGACAATGCATTTTCCTACACTTTTCCCTTGCCTTTCTCATTGTGCATTTTATGACATTGCTGCCTAATGTGACCTTGCTGCCCACAATAATCACATGTCAAAGAGGGCTTATGATTGCAATACTTACTACAAGATTGCCCACGATACTGAGACTTGCTCTTATTGGCCTGTTCGTGCCTACCACATTTATTATTACCATTTCCACCATGTTTACCTCTAATTGTAAGTGCATGAGAAGTGCAGACTGCATCAATATTCTTCATGTTTACTTCTTTTGTAAGTAAAGCACTCTCTACAACATTGCATTTAGAACCGTCGTTAGGAGGATTAGCACTTATAGCAATATGGAATGCATCCCATGACTCTAGTAGTGTGAGAAGCAAGAACAAAAACTTTATATTATCCTCAAACTTGGTGCCTTGCAAGATAAGCTAGCTAAAAATAGAGTGGAAGTCATTCAAATGAGTGGACATAGGGATGCCCTCCTTTGTGCAAAGGTCCACAAGCTTCTTTAGCCAATACCACTAAGAGGTATGAGTGTGCTTGTCATTAAGATCACATATCTTCTTCCATAAATCATATGCACCACCAGTGGATGAAATAACATTGAAATATACATGCTTAGATAAAGAGAGTATGATAGTAGACTTGCACAACTCATCAAGTTCATCCTAATCATCTCTATCCTCATTTTTTTGGCTTTATGGCCTTGCATTTCAATGGTCTAATCTACTTCTTCTACACCTATGCTTGCCATATTTCCATGTTCCAATATTGGAGGTTGTTATGTTCTAACTTTTCAATGTTGAAAATAACACTATCAGTTGATGCATTGGAAATACCTACCATTATGTATGCAAATGACTGCAAGAGTATGGATTGCTATATTTAAAGCAAAATGGCCCCAAAACGAAGCCAAAACAGATGACAAAGAGGTGGGGAACAAAAAAGTATATAGCTATCCACAAGCAGTAGGCATTAAAGTGCTCAAACAAGGTGTTTGTACTCAAAGAAACTACTCATAAATAGTATTTAGCATTGCTATCTATAAAACTACAATAAATGACCATACATCTGTAGACAAAATGACCAATGGAGTAAGCTCCCACTACTACTAAGAATATCCAAATACTGACTAGGATATATAGAATGCAACCAGCATTGTAGCGACCAAGTACCAAGATTTGTCAAAACATACAAGGTGTCAGATACATAGATGCATATAACCAATGTGTGCCAAGCATACACCACTAACAACAATAGGTACATGGTATCCAAGTGATCTAAAGAAAATCATCCCACAAGAGTCGGTATTCATAAGAACAATGTATGTGTATATCAACTAAGCATGTACATAAGCAAGAGGCTCCCACTATCTCTAAAGAACTAAACTCTGCAAAGAAAGTACAAGTGTTTTCCACTAGAAGTGAATCCAAGATGTCCAAGAGCCAAGAAAAGCTCAATACATAATGCTCATAACATCTGGGCCACTAAGATACATGATAAGCATATTTGGGAGCATATACATCCAATAAGTCATAATCCACAAGTGAAGGATCACTAAAGCAAATGTCTAAAGCTTAGACACATCCAACAAAGCTCAAATACAAAGCTCAAAGTGCATCGTAATCATATCTAGGCACATACATCAATGCCAAACATCGATATAAGCATGTAGGATCCCCGAATCGCTTGTACACATTCAAAGCATAAAGCTTCATTATTGTATGCTTCTTGTCCAAACTATATTATAGTAGTAAATCCTACTAAAATTGAGCTAAGAAATCTTTATCCAATCCAATTGGCATCTAAAGCATCCCTATAACATTCGAACATTGAAATAGCATCCCAAAAGCATTACATAAGCAATACATAGTCCAATAAGTACTGTCCGCTACAATATACAACAAACTATTTCTAACGTTTCAAATAGTAGGTCAATGGCTTACCACCAATGCCACTCCAAATGATGCTCTAATCAAGTCTTTATTGCTAGGTAGTAATGCCAAGAGGTTTGTTGAGTGTCCAAGGCCCCAGGTAGTAGATGTGAGTGATGGTCCAAGTCAAGAGAGAGGGAAGCAGATCAAATTCAATTCACATAGTCTACTACTACTCTTTGACTGATTAGGTTGAGGTCAAAGGCCACATGGAGTAGCTTAGATAATCCTAAGCTTCTTCACGGGCTAAAGTAAATGATCGATGCCACTTCTCAAATGCTTACTCTGATACTAGTCAAAAGGTGAAGCAAAAGTGCAAGCACGAGCAAAAGTAAGAAAGGAGCAAGAGCTATGGAGGTTTAGGCCAAGAAGAGGGATATTGATGTGTGGAGACTCCAACAATCACAAAGTGTGACCTGCCTTCCCTTATTCTATTGCCACTAAAAGAATGAAGAATAAAGTGATAGTGATGGGCGCATGCCACTTGCAATGTATAGGTGTGTGGGTGCAATATATAAGTAAATGTAGGTAGCTAGGGGCATGTGGCATTTAATCCCCTACAATACTCATTTCAAACCTTTTCTTTCAAAACAACCAATGAATTGCTCTTAATAAAATAATGTGTTAAGCCTTTAGAGAGACTCACCCTAATGATCTTAAGCTCAAATATGAAACTACAACTTGGAAGAGCATGGAACTAGTTGTTAATGAAACTAAATTTAAGTACCTTTTAATTTAAACATTCTATCTTTGAAATTTAGCAAGGTTAATGTCTTGGAAACCTTATAATAACTTTTTATTGGTTCATTGATGCAACAAACTTTGCTCTCATAAATACAAGTTTGTTGCAATTTTCGTATCATAAATACAACTACTCTTATACCTTCTCCCAAAGGATAAGTATACTGGGATAAATACAGATACAACTATTGTACCTTCTCCCAAAGAGTAAGTATAGTGGGATATCTATAGATACAACTAAATTAAATATGACAATAGTATTGTAATCAGGATATAGCAATAAAATATAGCATACATAAGCTTGTATTGGGCTTTGAGACCCCTTTGAGATAGTGGATAACATCTCAATTAAATTTGGTGCAAGGATTTTATTATGGGTGGATATCGTAAACCTTAAGGCTCTTGCATTGAATTTTCTCCAATCTCACCATATATGACTGTTATGCATTTTTTGGTGGCAACCCACTTGTCTTTTTCTTCTCTTATGCACACGTATACATGGCCCAAAAATGAACTTCCATAAGCAGCCTATAGGATACACCTACTCATTGACATATTATCTTAAGATGAGACAATATGTAGTTAGGTGTATGTCTCTATTTGAATCAAAGTGCCTTTTCCTTATGAGCTATGCATTATTATCAAGCAAATGGCTACCACTTGTATATCCCCTGTAATGTTGTGCTTCACTAGTATGGTGTCTTATTTCATATAATCTTCTCTATGAGAAGGAGATGTTAGTTGTGGTGGACATTAGCAACAGGATTTTAGCCATACCTAACCTCTTGCATCATTTTTATGCCCCACAACCTATGGTAACCTCTCTTGCAGAAGCACCAGCCTCTATGTTTATAAATTGTATCACCTTGAGCAAATCACAATGTCAAAACTCCAAATTAGTAGCCTTCCTTTTTTCGAGCCTCTTTATTTTGAGCCACATGGTGTTCTTGGATAGGAGGTAGAGATGGCCAAGTTAGATGCTAAGGTGGCATGTGCTTGCTTTGAGCTAGAGCAGGTTCATGGCCTTGCAATGTAGCACCTTGTGACATGTGGCACCAGGGTCAACAACCAAGGTAGTCCACCTCTCCACCTCTCACATGCCATGCTCTTTGACATGGTCCCTAGGTGAGCTGCTAGGGGCCCAATGTGTGTGTGTGTGTGTGTGTGTGTGTGTGTGTGTGTGTGTGTGTGTGTGTGTGTGTGTGTGTGTGTGTGTGTGTGTGTGTGTGTGTGTGTGTGTGTGTGTGTGTGTGTGTGTGTGTGTGTGTGTGTGTGTGTGTGTGTGTGTGTGTGTGTGTGTGTGTGTGTGTGTGTGTGTGTGTGTGTGTGTGTGTGTGTGTGTGTGTGTGTGTGTGTGTGTGTGTGTGTGTGTGTGTGTGTGTGTGTGTGTGTGTGTGTGTGTGTGTGTGTGTGTGTGTGTGTGTGTGTGTGTGCACGCGCGCGTGCGCGTGTGCACATGTGTGCGTGCACATGCGCATGTGTGAAATTGAGGGAAAATTGGAGATAGTTCTAAATGATTCTAAGTGTTCTACAACTACATTAACACTTACATCAACATTGCTTATGTCATTGCTTATTTCAACAATGCTCATGTTATTGATCATACCATCTTGCTTATATCATCTAATATCTAGAAGCTTTCCATTAACCTCCTCAACTCTAGTATAGATAGGGGCCCTGGGCTACAAGGCTTTCAATATAATCTTACCAACATCACCACTTATAGTTCCAAGCCTTGTATCTCCAATTATTGTCATGTATTGTATTAAAATCTTGCCTTATCTTGTATTGTGAACCTCATCTTGCTGTAACATCATTGCATTGGGAAATGTATTATTGTAATCTATCTTCTTATAATAAAGAATCAAGTTTTTCTTCTTTTTCTTATTCTTATAAGTTGTGAGGCAATAATACTTGTCCTTGCTAAGTTATTGTCACCCTTGAGACAATTTTTGAGAGAGAGAGAGAGAGAGAGAGAGAGAGAGAGAGAGAGAGAGAGAGAGAGAGAGAGAGAGAGAGAGAGAGAGAGAGAGATGGATCAAAAGAGGGCTCTATTCAAGTTGAGAGAGAGACAGACAAAGGGGCAAAAGCTCAAGAGTAGTATACTCTCTTCTTCTCTTCATTATTCCATCACACACTAAAAATCAAAGTACAACTACACTAGGTCTAAAGTGATCATGAGCACTAACTAGAGTTAGCATGTAACCTGGCTTATTTATAAAGCACACACTAGTGATAGCTAAGGACCTAGCTGTCATGTTAGGGTTTGGATAACGTATAATGGAGCTTGCATAGTTGTCTCAACACTCCCCCTCAAGCTCAAGTCACTTCTTGTATTCCAAGCAATGATCTAAAATGAGTGAACTTTTCTTTACCAAGTGATTTGGTAAATATGTATGCCACTTGGTCTTCAGTCTTCACATGAATGAGGTCTACCCTACCTCTAAGCACCATTTTCCTCATGAAATGGTAATGTACCTCTATGTGCTTTGACTTGCCATGGTTATACTTGAGAGAGCCATAGTAGGTTGTTTCTTAGTACTCCAACCGACCATGCTACTTCCAAGATCAAATGCATATCCACTGGTTGATCTTCTGTCATACACATAGCCAACCCAATGTACATCACTATAACCTCTAAGCTCAACATGCTTACTATGCTCATAGAATAAGGCAATGTACCCTTCACATATCTCAAGATCCTTCTCATAGCATCTAGGCGAGGTTTCCTTGGTTGTTACATAAACTGGGTGATCAACCCAATTGCATAATTCAAGTCTGGTCTAGTGATAGTAAGATAGATCAGACTACCAACCATCTATCTATACATAGTCACATCCTCTATTGCATTTCTTGTATCAATAGCCAGCTTTGCATTTTGCTCTAGTGGTGTGTCCATGGCTTTGCATTCCAGTATGACATACTTTTCCAACATATTATGTGCATACTATTTTTGTAGCATCTAGATCCCATGAGGTGTAAGCATAACTTCAATCCCTAAGAAAAATTTCAGCTCTCCCAAGTCTATAATTTGAAATTCTTTCTGTAACATGGCTTTTATGCCATCAATGTTCTATATGTCATCACCTATGATCACCAAATCATCTACATAGACCACAAAAATCACATATCCTATCTCTGTTTTCCTGGTAAATAAACTATGATTAGCTTTGCCCATCTAAAATCCAAGTGCCTACAAGTAGAAACTGATCCTTGCATTCCATGCATGTGGGGCTTGCTTCAAGCCATACAATGCTTTTTTCAATCTGCATACATATGACGGGTAGTTGAAATGCACATAGACCTATGGTTGATCCATATAAACCTCTTTCACCAAATCACCATTCAAGAATGCATTTTTAATGTCCATTTGATAAAGATTCCAGTCTTTGGATGCAACCAATCAATAACATTCCATATTGTTGCCATCTTAGCAAAACTGGATTAAAGGTTTCTTCATAATCCATCCCATAGTGCTGGGCATGTCCTTTCACTACCAATTTGGCTTTGTACCTCTCTCATGAGCCATCATACTTACATTTTACCTTATAGACCCACTTGCATCCAATAGGCATTTTGCCCTCATGCAACTCAACCAAATCCCAAGTTCTATTTTTCAGCAAATCCTCATATTCATTATCCATAGCCTTGCACCAATTCTCATCCTTAACTGCTTCTGCAAAATATGTAGGCTCTTTGTATTTTTGCAATTCTGACATGTATGCATAATGTCTCACTTAGTATCCATTGTAGATAAGCCTATACACATGCTTCCTTTCTCTCTGCGATCTCTGCAACAACTAAGGTGAACTAGATTCCACTCTCTCATGAGGTAGTATATATCTTTGCTTAACTCCAGGTGTAACTACTGCAGGTATGCCAAACTCAGTATCCAGACTCTTAGTAGATTCATATCCTTAAGTCAATGAACCTATAACATCATCAAAAACCTTCTCTTTTCCTTTATCTCTCCCCCTCATTGATATATTCATGTCAGTGGATGGAGATCCATGGCTCCATAGCCTTTCTGTCCAAGGACTTGCACTGCCATATGTATCTTGAGTAGGTCCACTGGTATATGCTTAGTACTATACCAAGATTCTAACTCATCAAACATCACACATAGTTGAGCAATATCTCAAGTGTAGCTCTTTCCATCCATGCTCAATGTGCCCTAAGTTGATCAACTATTGGATTCTTTTTGGAAAGCTAAGGCTCAACTTTTGTACATGTAACCAAGTCCCAATAAACTTTGCTAACGAGAAAATTCTCACCCTGAACTTCCAGATATCATAGTTATCGTTGTCCAACTTCTTGCCCACTATTTGAGTAATGTTGTTAGTTCTATCAGCATTTGCCATCTCTGCAACTCTATGTATTCAATGCAATATTAAAATAGGCAGTGCTTGACTCCATGCAGACCAATTCACCTTGCACAAACCAATGTTTGCTAACCATTGTCTATACAGGATAGTTTTTGTCCAAATGTTTATAACGATAAATTGACTGCAAAAACCAATGATTTCTCAACTCAAAAACACTGCAAACATATGTCATAACAACCATGTAGCATTGCCAACTAGGTTTCATTTACTGCATAAAGAACATGTAGGTATGCTACAATATTATTGACAGACAACAATCTGAAATTTTTAGCAGCATAAACAATTGCATTTTTAGCCAATACATGTGCTTTGTTCTCAAATATGGGTATGAGACATATATGCATCGGACCACTTGTACTTGTCCAGTTTAGAGCTCAGATAGCTCCAACAACAACCAATAATTTTTTGCTTTGTTTTGCAATAAATTCAACATACATTTGATGAGTTTAGATCAACTCAACGCTTTCCAAATCAAACTCCAGTGGTTGCTCCACTTGTGAGACCAATTTCAAGTTGATTTCCACCCAGTCTAACCCTGTTGAATGGTCAAACTATTTTGGATAGCTTGTATGCCTTGTTGTCCCCCTATTTTGGACTAATTTAAATGAAGTTTAGTAATGGATATTTCATGGTCTATGCTTGCAATTTGAATCTTAATTGATGATATGGAATGCCCAACTCAATCTTGCTCAGTTTGGTCACTACAGCTGCTCCAGTGGAGTCCATTCCAATTGAGGACTGTTTTGCTTCGTTTTACAACTAGTGAACATGCTCAAATCAAGCTATTCACATTACTTGAGAAGCCTTGTTAAAGTCCAATGTTAACTTGTATTGTAGAGTGGTCTAATCAATTAAGGAAATTAGGTACAATGCTTTAGCTTTCACACAGCTTGTTGGTTGTAGATGATGGTCTTCAAGAGCTTTCGTCAAGCTCCAAGGTAGCCCAGTGAACTCTCTCTACAAGCCTCCACAAGCTCTTCCAAATACAAGCTTCAAAAAACTCACATTCAAGTTCAAGGCTATGGCTTCCTCCTGCATTGTATATCCACTTCAGTCTCTTTCCTTTAGGGTCCATCTCCCATGATTCCAATGCCAAGCTTTCTGTAACATTTCTTTCCCCCCCCCCCATAGGAACTCACCTCCCCCTTTTTGTTTTTTTTTTTAATATTTCCCTCCCTCTCTCTCCCCTTGCCGTGAGCATGGCAGGGAGAGAGAGAGAGAGGGAGTGAGCTGGAGGTGGGGGCGCATGCAGCCCCCCAGTTGGCAACAATCAGCAGCTTCCTTCCCCCCTCCCACACATTATAAAAGCCCCCCCCCCCCCCCCCCCCGTTGCTGCAACAAAAAGCCCCCCCCCCCGGTTGCTGTAGGCGGGCCCTTGGGGCCTTCGTCAGACACTGTGGCCCCCGTGCTAACGTATGAGTCTCCCCCCCGTCAGAGATAGGCGCTCCATCCGCTTGGTGATTGCGGCCCTGGGCGTCTATCAGAAAGAGCCCCCATTCGTTGTCAGCTGCGCCGTCCCCCCCCCCCCCCCCCCGATGTGGACAGTGTGAAGGGAAGGAGGAGGGAGAGAGAGGAGAAGAGGAAAGAGAGAGAAGAGGAAGAGAAGAAAGAGGAAGAGAAGGAGAAGAAGAAGGGGTAGGGAGAGAGAGAAGGAGAAGGAGAGGGAGAAGGGAAGAAGAGGGAGAGAAGGAGGAGAGAAGAGGAAGAAGAAGGGTGAGAGAGAGAAGAGAGAGAAGAGAGAGAAAAGAAGAGAAGGAGGAGAGAAGAGGAAGAAGAAGGGAGAGAAGAGAGAGAAGAGGAAGAAAAGAAGAGGAGAAGAAAAGGAGGAGAAGAGAAGAGGGAGAGGAGAGAGAAGAGAGAGAAGGAGAGGGAGAAGGGAAGAAGAGGGAGAGAAGGAGGAGAGAAGAGGAAGAAGAAGGGTGAGAGAGAGAAGAGAGAGAAGAGAGAGAAAAGAAGAGAAGGAGGAGAGAAGAGGAAGAAGAAGGGAGAGAAGAGAGAGAAGAGGAAGAAAAGAAGAGGAGAAGAAAAGGAGGAGAAGAGAAGAGGGAGAGGAGAGAGAAGAGAGAGAAGGAGAAGAAGAAGAAGGGGAAGAAGAGGGAAGAGGAGAGAAAAAGGGAAGGAGAAGAAAAGAAGGAGAAGAAAAGAGGGAGAGAAGAGAGAAGAGGGAGAGAAGAGAGAAGAGAGAAGAGGGAGAGACGAGAGAGAAGAGGGAAGGAGAGGAAGAGAGAGAGTAGGAGAAGAGAGAAGAGAGAGAAGAGGGGAAGAAGAAAAGGAGAGAGAGTGGGAAGGAGAAGAAGAAGAGCAAGGAAGAAAAAGAAGAGAGAGAGAGAGTAGGAGAATAACAGGAAAGAAGAAGAAGTGGAGGAGAGAGAGAAAGAGTAGGGAGATAGTAGAAAAGAAGAGGAAGAGGGAGGGAAAGAGAAGAAGAAGAATAGGAAGAGAGAGAGTGGAAGTAGAGAAACGAGAGAGAAGGAAAAGAAGAGGAGAGAGAGAGAGTAGAGGAATAAGAGAAAAGGAGAAGGAGAGAAGGAGAGGGAGAGAAGAAGAGCAGGAGAAGAAGAAGAAGAGAGAGAGAGAGAGAAAGAAGGAAGAGAGGAGAAAAGAAGAAGAAGAGAGTGAGAAGAGAGTAACTGCCACAAGTCACCCAAACCACTCTCTCGACAACGAACCCCATCCAGCCGTCTTTCCCAACTGAACGTGTCAAACCAAAACGACTGCCCAATCTCCGCGAGCGAATGGCTCCTAAGAAGAAAGTCGCGGGAAGCATAGGCACCCAAGCCATCGGTAATGCTAGAGGGGTGAGCGGAACGACCAACGCAACACACACGAGTCAAGCCCAGGTTCTAAGCATAAAAAAATCAACTTAGAAAGTATTTCTCGTGGAAGGAAAGAAAGCATTGATGTCGTGCATAGGGTTTTGTTTACTCTAAGAACTAAGTTGCATGCGCGAAACGGTAGAGGTTGGAATTTGCATAAGATTTACTCATATAAAATGATAAGGTTATCGCCTTACTTCACATAAAATGATAGCTTTTTCAACCAGTCCAATGCTTAAATAGTCATTTAGAATTCACATTCATGGTTAAAAGAAACACATGAAATGTTAATTTCTGTTCATGAGATACACCTGCATCGTTAGACAAAACCCTAGACTTTCATAAGACGCAAGTCACACGTGATTTGGTGCATTAGGAATGTGTATAATTGCCTGCGAATTGTTTTATCGATCTTGCTATGGACTATTGCAAATGGATACGCTCCTAGCTTAGTTGAAGCTGGTGACCTAACCCTAAATGGATTGTTGACCCAAGTTAGGCTTGGCAGGTTGAAAAGGTTGTAAATCCCTTAAGCAAGTGTTTTTGATACATCCAGTTAAAATTGTGATTGTGCATGCAATGGGATTGTGATGCCTTGAAGCAAGAGGTTGTGCATTCAACTATTTGTTAATGTGGTTTTGGATGTTAACCCAAGTGGGGAGTGTTTGATGGTTTCATGGCTGGGTCCGAGATGACTTGATTATTACCATGGAACGAAAGGGATGTTTTCCCTAGAAATTGTTATTATGCTGGTTGCCTCAGCTATGGTTGATTTCCTAAAGGGATAATTAAGGAAGGATGGCGCTAGCTACCCCCCACGAGCCGCCAAACCCTAACCAAGGGGGTTATGAATCCGCGCCGGGAATGTGGACCGAACCCGCCGCGAGAGGTCTCTCCGTGGAAATCACTTGGCGTAGGAGGACGCTTGGGTGCCAGTGGGGGCTCTGGCTGTAAATCCCAATGCCTCCGGGCCCTACACAAGAGTTCTACGTGACTCAGGATGAGATCTCGAGGCCTTGATACTAGTTACAAGGAGGAATCTTGGAAGGATAAACCTTCGGGTTTTATTGTCGGAAGACGGAAGGATTTTTCTGCGGAGGCAGAAAGGAGCACTTAATTCTCCCATATGGGCAGGAGACACACATTAATCCAAAGATAAATTAAGGAAGTGTTTGATCTTGTTTTATCTTATCTTCGTATCTGTGGCCTGAATTACATAAAGGAACCTATGACTAATGGGTTAATCAAGGAAGCTGTTTTTATGTGTCAAGCATAACGTGGTAGGTAATTAGATAACTAAAACAGCCCTTGAGGGAAGCATGGTGGATGTGACCAATGGGTCTATCCTACGGAAGGGTGGTCTCGGTTAGCTGAGAGCTTTCCTCAAAGGAGATGTTAATAGGAAATGTTAGGAAAGAGTCGTCTATGATCTTAGACAATGTTGACTAGGAACCCGAACTTCAGGTCGATCCTGGTGGGAATGACCGGATAAGTTCCATTGCGAGGCAGACTCGAGAGACCCTAGTTGGCAAACCCCGTGTCATTCCTTGGGAGTGTTGGGCGGCGTCTTCTAGATATATCTTTCGATGGACTGCTAAGACGTATCCCGCGATTTGAGGAGTGGGCACGTTACACTTTCAGGATTCTCAAGCTTCACAACCTCATGGGTTCATGGCTTTGATACCATGTTCAAGTTGAGAGAGAAGTGTACTCTCTTCTTCTCTTCATTATTCCATCACACATTGAAAATCAAAGTACAACTAAACTAGGCCTAAAGTGATCGTGCACACTAACTAGAGTTAGCCTATAACCTGACTTATTTACGAAGCACACACTAGTGATAGCTAAGGACCCTACTGTCATGTCAGGGTCCGGATAAGGTACGATGGACTCAGCTTGCATACATGTCAATAGAATCTCTCTCTCTTTCTCCCTCTCCTTCTTTAGCCATCCTTGCCTATTGAGGGAAGAGAGAGAAGGTTTTAATACTAGTGAACAAAAAAAGAGGAGATGATAGCCCCATGGCTTGACTAAGCAACTATTTAGGCTTGTAGCTTTGTTTTAGGAGTAGGTCCTCCTTTTTCTTTTGATGCATTAGTAGCCTCATTAAGTTAAAAAAAAAAACCAAGCCATCACACGCCCCTTAACTAGTGGAACAACTCCATTGCAGCACCTTGACAAAAGGTGAGCAGCCATGAAGCAAGAATATCCTACTTCAATGGTGTAGCTTGCCATGTTGCTAGGTAGTCCACCTTCCCTTGGTGTGGTGAAGGGTGCACTTGTCATTGAAAGCCTCTTACATTGGCACACAAAGAGAGAGAGAGAGAGAGAGAGAGAGAGAGAGAGGGTAACGTTCTCACTTTGAGGAGAGAGAATCTTGCCTTGTGGGACGAAAGCACATAAAAGATTATTTTTTTTCACATTTTATTAGAGTTCTTATTACAAAAGATTTATATAAAAGAAGGTGGGGGGATAAGCGTATATCATGTAACACTATTCTTGTGATATTGGGAAATGGTTGTATGGTTGCCATGTGGCAATCTTAAAAAACCTTTGATAATATGTATAAAAGAAA
The DNA here is from genome assembly GCF_053477565.2 of Lygodium microphyllum. Lineage (NCBI taxonomy): Eukaryota > Viridiplantae > Streptophyta > Polypodiopsida > Schizaeales > Lygodiaceae > Lygodium > Lygodium microphyllum. The sequence continues at coordinate 30,621,049 of NC_141159.1, forward strand.
AGATAAAAGATTGATCATGTGCAAGCAAGGAAAAAGTAAGGACTATATCCATAGAGTGCACACTCTTTACCACTCTTGTGACAAAAAAGTGTGGCTTAGAGCATGAAGTGCCCCAAGGGTTTGTAACATTGGTCCTAAACATTGACTTATGTGCGTAGTGCCTAAAGTCTTCATATTGCAAGGAATTGCTGATGCTAGGAGACATATTCCACGGTGGATTCCGTGCCACGGTGGATTTCGTGAGGTTTTACGGTGGATTCCGTAAACTTAGATGACCGGGGCTCATACACAAAGAGGATTCTTTGTGCGAGAACTTGATGGGGACGCCTGTCCTTTTTGGGCGTTTCATTAATTTAGTGTGTACGTGGGTGATTCCATAGCGGGTGATTCCGCAAAATGCATATTAAATTAATAAACGTTTATGAGTTTAGAGTGCGCACTCGTAATAAATTAAGGTTAGGATTTATTTCTAACCAGTTGATTTATTTATGTAGCTGAAGACTGCTAGGTATTCACTTTTGTCGGTTTAATTGTATTATTTTACTAACGATTGTGAATGCTTCAGTTGATGTGTAGAGATAGCAGCAGTGGCGGAGGAAAGCATTGGAGTCTAGCGAGTATTCGACCTTTGGATTATATTTTGATAGGCGCTACGCCTATATTTTTTTATGACTATTGAGACATTGATTATTGATTATTATTTTGTATGCGCCTATGCGCTTGGATATGTTATTTCTATTTGGACATTGAGATTGGGCGTGCCAGACTCTATGGGCACCGTCCATTAGCTTTATTTTCCTATTTTTGTAGAAAGCAAACTCAAAAGCTAAAAAGCTTGTCATATTTTTGTAAATTGGGCTATTATTGAGCATGAAGATTGAAATATACATAAAATACATGCTTTGTGAAGCGCTCACACAAGGCATGGGGGAGATTGAACCCAATTTGTCTTTTGCCTCTTGTCGTGCATGCTTTTACATAGTTTTTTGTGCAAAAAGGTAGAGTTCATTGTTCTTGGGGACCTTCCGGGATTCACTACGTGAGCATACTGCGTCCGATCTGCGCACCAGTGGTATCAGAACGGAGCAGAGATCAAGAGATTCCAATCGCTACCAATCTCGGGCGAAGGCGGAGCTCCAGGAACGAACAGGCTCTACATTCAATCTCGTCGCGAACCGTCGATACAGGCAGACTTCTGGCGATCAAGAACCCCAGTTTCTACTGTCAGATCGCGAAGGACCAGGCTCTGTAGGCGGAGGACCACACATCCATCTCCTTTATCAAGTCGTCAACAAACAGTGAGGAAAATTTCATATTTCTTTTCTATCTCAAGTTTAAGCTTGAGTTAAGCTTTAGAAGAAAGCTTAATACTTCACAAATTTCATCACGAGCTGTATGAGTGGGTCCGAAAATTCCGCGACGGCATCAAATCCATACTCATGTCCTCCACGAATTGCGCCATTTTCTGACGGATCTTCTTCCATAATAAGCTTAAGTTATTAAGCTTAAATCCTTAAGCTTTCATCAAGTCTGACAAGACACACAAGTCGACAAACTCCAGGTCCTGCGCTGCAAAAGTCAAGTTCTATAAGTCAAGTGGAATCAAGTTCTGCAAGTTCTGCAAGTCGGCCTAAGTTCAGCAAGTCAGCAACTCTGCAAGTCTGCTAAGTCAGCAACTCTGCAAGTCAGACTAGTCAACTGGAGTCAGAACTGACTAGTGCTTAAAACTCCTAGAAGACTTGTTCGTATGCAAAAACTCTGAACTGGAAAGTTGTTTGTGGCAAGGTGTTCTACCTATCTACAAGTTCGTTGAAGTACTTTCAGCAAACGGCTACAGAAAAATTACAGATTTTCTAAAAATAGACAAAGAAATACCCAAAAAATACATAGCCTTGTAACCCCAAATTTGAGCTACGCTCATCCCGCTAACCTGATTTTGAGTGAGAAAGGTTTATTGAGTTTTACAGGATGACTACCCCACATATGGATGATCCTATGGCTGAAGACGACCTACCCGAGCCTACCATGGAACAAAAGCTGGATCTAATCATGCTACAACTAGAAGAAGAGCGAAGGGCTAGGCAAGCATTGCAAGCACAATTGACAAAATTACAAAGAGCGTCCACCGATAAAGAAGAACCTCAAGCTGAAGATTTGATTCGCCGTACCATCGACGCCACTCTTGAAGCACAAACCATTCGCAAGGAATCCAAGATAAGTAAACGAAGTTTCAAGTTTCGCACTTTCGAGAAGGAAAGACTGTTTTATCATTCATTAGCCAGTTTGATGATTATTTCCATGAGGAAACTTATCCAGAAAAAGATAAAATCAAGTGTGTTACTAACCATCTGATAGACAGAGCATCACTTTGGTGGACTGTAGTCCACAAGAGCATAGAATGTCCTGCTACTTGGGAAGATTTCAAGAAGAAGTTCATGCAGAATTTCCTTCCACCGCAATTTCATGAGAAGGCTATCAAGCAATGGGATTTACTTCAACAACGGGATCGTGAGCCTATTTCACAGTATACAGAGCGTTTTTGGAATGCACTCCTACAGCTACGCATGCTTGAAGACGTACCAGAGACGACACATAAGCAGAAGTATATGTCTGGACTTCTTGGACATTACTACGCTGAAGTGAACATGTTCAAGCCTGCTACCCTTGAAGACGCCATCTCCTTAGCTCACGACACTGAAGATAAGTTACGCGGAAGAGACAGACGACCACAGCAATTCCAAGCCAATGGTAATTATGGATCTAAATAATTCAATTCCAATTTTAAAAGGTTTAATCCAGGTCGTTTCTCATCACCATCTTTTCGCAAGAATTGGCCTAAACCACCTGCATTACCATCCACTGTCAATCCAAATCCAAAGCCTATTCCACAAGCAAATCCAAATGTACCCAGACTTCCAGCCATTGCAAATAATGTAACCAAAGCCAAGCCAATAGTATGCTATAAATGTCACTAGCCAGGGCATCTCGCAGCAAATTGTCATTCAAAGAAGCCACCAGCACATATCAACTATCTTGGAGCCATGGACGAAGACGAGCATGAGGATATGCCGGATTTCACTGAAGATGAGGATGATCCTACTACTACTTCCGACACTTTACCAGGTATGCCTACCCCACATTCATTATTGACTATGAAATGTATGGTGCATGGAAAGGAAAGAACTATCTTGCATGATGACGGTAGTACCCATGACTTTATTTCAGCAAAATTGGTAAAGGAATTGAAATTACATACAGTACCTACGCATTATCGCATAAAAGCTGCATTTTTAGGCACTAGGTACAATGGCACACAAGAAGTACAAGATTTAGAAATTCAAATTGGTGCATACATTGAAAGAAGAAATTTCTTAGTTGTTCCATTACAGTCAAGCGACATTATTTTAGGAATGCCTTGGAGACACCAGCATAATCCAAATATAGATTATTCCACGCACACAATGAATATTAATTTTCAAGGCAAATCTATTACATTATATGGTATGCATGCATCTAGTATTTTTCCACTGCTTTCGCATACTCAAGCAAAACGTGCATTACGCAAGAGTACTAAATCATATCTCATTTGGGTGAATGAATTGCATGCAAAGGAAAATCATATGCACCCTAGGCATAAGGAATTTCTTGCATATTTTAAGGAATGTTTTGCAGAAGACCTACCACCAGGTTTACCTCCTTCACGTCCAGAAGACCATAAGATTGATTTAATTCCTGGCACACAACCACCTTGCAAAGCACCATATAGGCACAATCAAATAGAGCAAAAAGAAATCCAGAGTCAAGTTGAAGAATTACTAAATAGAGGCTTAATTCGACCTAGCAGTTCTCCATTCGGTGCACCTGTACTCTTAGTCAAGAAAAAGAATAATACCTATCGTATGTGTATTGACTACCGAGCATTAAATAAGATCACTGTAAAGAATAGGTATCCTATACCTAGAGTTGATGACCTTATGGACAAACTGCAAGGATCTTCTATATTTAGTAAAATTGACCTTAAGTCTGGATATCATCAGGTGAGGCTAGATAGAATTGACATATTTAAGACTGCATTCAGGACACAATTTGGCCATTACGAATTCTTAGTCATGCCATTCGGATTGACTAATGCACCTGCTACTTTCAATAGAATGATGAACCGTATCTTTCTGATATATCAGTATTGTGTGATTGTTTTCTTTGATGATATTTTGGTGTTTAGTCAAAGTGAAAAAGAGCATTATAAGCATTTATCATTAGTTTTTCAATTACTGAAAGAAAATCAATTGTTTGCAAATCCTGAAAAGAGTGAATTCTTTAAAACGGAAATTGAGTATTTAGGTCATATCGTATCAAAAGAAGGAATTAAAGTTGATCCTAAGAAAATTGATGCAATATTGCATTGGCCTGTTCCTAAAAATGTATATGAATTACACTCATTCCTTGGTCTTGCTAGTTTCTATAGGAAGTTTGTACGTAATTTTTCATTACTTGCTTTACCATTAACAAAACTTCTCAAGAAAGGAATTGTTTATCAATGGACTGAAACTCAGTAGAAATCCTTTGATTTACTGAAACGTGCATTAACCAATGCCCCTGTTCTACAATTGCCTGACTTTAATAGACCATTCTTTCTAGTTGTGACCGATGCTAGTGGATCAGGAATAGGAGCCGTATTAATGCAAGACAATCATCCAATAGCATATTCTAGTTCTAAGCTAAAACCCTCTGAGCTCAAATATTCCACTTATGACAAGGAACTATTAGCAGTTGTACAAGCATTAAAACGGTGGAAGCACTATTTAATGGGTTTAGAATTCATGATAAAGACCGACCAGCAAAGCATTAGACATCTACTTAGCCAACCCCAAATTTCTGACCGTCATATCAAATGGGCTTCCTTCATTCAAAGTTTTCATCCTATCATTCAATACCAACCTGGAAAAGAAAATGTAGTTGCTGATGCATTGAGTAGAAGACCTGCAATTCATAATATTTCTATCATATCTTTTGATTCTTTGATTGCTATGAAAGATACATATCACCAGGATATTACTTTTCATTCTGATTGGCAAAAATTAGTTCAAAATAATTTCATTCCTGTTGATTCATTGTCATATAATGATGGATTTATGTTTTTTGAAAAGAGACTGTGTGTTACTATTCCATTCCGATATTTTGTTTTGAATGAAATTCATTGTCCCCCATATCAAGGTCATAGAGGTATCATATCTACATTGCGCATGTTAACTGAAGATTTTTATTGGCAGCATATGGATGCAGATGTATCTAATTTCGTTTCTGAATGTTTGATTTGTCAAAGAATAAAGAGACATCATGGTAAACAGTATGGATTACTAATGCCTTTGTCTATTCCATCTAAACCTTGGGAACATATTTCTATGGATTTCATTACTGGTTTACCAAATACTAAATCTAACCATGACATGATTTGGACAATTGTAGATAGATTTAGTAAGCAAGCATATTTCATTGCATGTAAGAAAACTTTAACAGCATCACAACCAGCACAGTTATTTTTGAAAACTGTTTTTACTAACCATGGATTGCCAAAAGTGATTATTTCAGATCGAGATTCTAGATTTTGTAATAATTTTTGGATTACACTGTTTGCAAATCTAGGCACAAAGATTGATTTCTCATCTGCATTTCATCCAGAAACAAATGGACAAACAGAAGCCACAAACAGCACCATTCTAGATCTTTTACGTACATATACTATTTCTAAACCTCAGACATGGGATACTCATTTGCATTTATTACAGTTTGCATACAACAATACACCGCACACATCTACAAAGAAAGCACCTTTTAAAGTCATTTATGGATATAGATTATCTACACCTGTTGCATCTTTGTCTAATAAAATTCAAAGTGCTGATGATATTGCTACTATGCATAATACTATTTTTGATGAAGTTAAGGATATGATTGCTAAAGCCCAACAATCATATACCAAACAAGCCAACAAGAAAAGACAAGCTATGAATTTCAAAGTTGATGATTATGTTTGGCTTAGAATAGAAAAGCGTAGACTGCAAAGTGTAGATAGACATCCAGTTGTCAAATTAGCTTCTAGATTTTATGGACCATTTAGAATCATTCATAAGATTAATGACAATGCCTTCAAATTAGAATTGCCATCTCATTGGAAAATTCATAATACATTTCACATTAGTTTATTGAGACCATTTAGAGGCCAATTACCTATCCACCCTGTTTATGAAAACCCACCTTTATTAGAAGAAGAGACTGAAATACTTGAACCAGAAGCCATCATAGACACTGACTACATGACCACTAGAACTGGCCGAAGGTATTCTAGATATCTAGTAAAATTTAAGAACCATCCTGTAGAGGAAGCACAATGGATGCACGCTAGAGACTTAAATGCTTTCCCCACTCTGTTAGCTCCACATTGAGCTAATAGCAATTGAGGTCAATTGCTATCCCACCCCGGGGGTATGATGCCAGGAGGCATATTCCACGGTGGATTCCGTGCCACGGTGGATTTCGTGAGGTTTTACGGTGGATTCCGTAAACTTAGATGACCGGGGCTCATACACAAAGATGATTCTTTGTGCGAGAACTTGATGGGGACGCCTGTCCTTTTCGGGCGTTTCATTAATTTAGTGTGTACGTGGGTGATTCCATAGCGGGTGATTCCGCAAAATGCATATTAAATTAATAAACGTTTATGAGTTTAGAGTGCGCACTCGTAATAAATTAAGGTTAGGATTTATTTCTAACCAGTTGATTTATTTATGTAGCTGAAGACTGCTAGGTATTCACTTTTGTCAGTTTAATTGTATTATTTTACTAACGATTGTGAATGCTTCAGTTGATGTGTAGAGATAGCAGCAGTGGCGGAGGAAAGCATTGGAGTCTAGCGAGTATTCGACCTTTGGATTATATTTTGATAGGCGCTACGCCTATATTTTTTTATGACTATTGAGACATTGATTATTGATTATTATTTTGTATGCGCCTATGCGCTTGGATATGTTATTTCTATTTGGACATTGAGATTGGGCGTGCCAGACTCTATGGGCACCGTCCATTAGCTTTATTTTCCTATTTTTGTAGAAAGCAAACTCAAAAGCTAAAAAGCTTGTCATATTTTGGTAAATTGGGCTATTATTGAGCATGAAGATTGAAATATACATAAAATACATGCTTTGTGAAGCGCTCACACAAGGCATGGGGGAGATTGAACCCAATTTGTCTCTTGCCTCTTGTCGTGCATGCTTTTACATGGTTTTTTGTGCAAAAAGGTAGAGTTCATTGTTCTTGGGGACCTTCCGGGATTCACTATGTGAGCATACTGCGTCCGATCTGCGCACCAATTGCTTTGATATATAATAAAATATTTACATCATCCTTTGTTGGGAAAGAGGTATCATATCAATACCATATTTTCAAAAGCTTGGTTACAACATTGTAATGCTTAGATTCTCTAACTAGAGCATTATCAAAGCAATTTGACAAACAAAAAATTGGATATGTCCTAGTGAGGCTACTACTTCTCCACTTCTTCCTTCCATGTAGGTTATCATTCTTAAAGCTCCAACTATCCTTTGGGAGAATTGCTTGACCCGCACCACAATTTGGTGATTTTCTTAATTTGTCTTCCCTTCGTTACATGACAAGGCTTGTTTCCATCCAATCATAGCTTGTAGACCTATGCTTCGCATGTCCTGTATGATTCTTTTTACAAACCCTTAACATCTTGGCTATCCCAACTGAATGTTTAGACATTTTTTTGTTTTGATCTATGTAGTGGAGAGAAGGGGGATATGTTATAAACTGATTTTTTGCACAATTTTGCGAAAGCTATCCTTAAGTAGCAACTTTTGCATCAAAAATTCCATAAGAGTTGCGTTGGACTCAAGTCAATCGATTTGTGTGTGTATGGTAGCCATAGTCAAGTAACTGGGTCATGCCATTTGATGAATAGTAACATGGAATCGATGGCAACAAGGTGAGAGAAGGTAAATTGAGGAATGTGAAGCTAAATTGAGCATAGAGAAGCAACAATCCACACTTGAAATGAAGAGAGAAAACTTTGATCACTTGCTAATAATAACCAGTAATGAGTTGCCATGTTTCATAGACTCCCATTAGTCCATGGAGTACCTCCATTTTTGGAGGTACTTCATCGACTCTACATAGTACCACTAGATGCACTGGTAGTGGGCCTCTAAGGTCTTGTAAGTCTTTGATATCGAAAACACATGCATTAATTTGCTTGTTGTATGCACTTTCTCACGACAATGAACTTAGGTGTGTCTTGGCTCTAAGACCAAGTTAGTTTGCAGTGGTCTTTATTTATTTTCTAAAAAATGGGGCAATGAGTTAATATATACATAAATATGTTTATTTTACCTATCGAGAATATTGAAAGGGGGCGCTAAAACCTTTGGGTTTTACACAATATTGAAAGTTGAAGAAAGGGGGAAAAATACAAGTCTTGGCTTGTATTGCTGTCTGCCTCTGCTTTCACGTGCTTGAAGCTTCGCGGCGAGACGCGTTCCAGCGCAGAAAATGAGGTAGGCCTGTTGCAGTGAAGCTAGTTTTTCCCCTTCCATGGCTGCTGCAGCACGCTTTTCGTTCTTTCTCCCCCCTTTTGTTAGTTTTAGATGCCGTATTTTCTCGATTTGATTTCCGTCTGTAGGTCTAGGTTATTCTGTTTTCTTGATGTGAGGAAGTCGTGGATTTTTTCCTCAGGACAATGTGCTCATAGCTTGGTTTGTCTTTGTGCCTTGCAGTGGAGTACGGCCCATGGATGAAGACCAGGTGTGCAATCTGGTTTTGTTGAAATCTTGAGGGTTTTTTAGGTCTTTTGATAGGTTGATTCGCATGCTTGAAAGTGTGCTTTCAGTTTACAATCTTGCTTCCTGTTTGCAGGAGAAGACCGAGGAGGCCGAATTCAGCACAGGTCCTCTTTCAGTGTTGACAGCAAGCGTGAAAAACAATACACAGGTGCGCTGAGTATCCTGTGAAACTAGTAGTAATTGTTTATATCCCTTTGTGAAAATTTGGCGTCTTTGTTAAAGGCACACCATGGTCTGATGAGATCTTTCAAGGGTATCTTATTTTTCTGACCTTAATACTTGCAGGTGTTGATTAATTGCCGGAACAATAAGAAGCTGCTTGGCAGGGTTAAGGCTTTTGATCGGCATTGCAACATGGTGCTGGAGAATGTCAAGGAGATGTGGACAGAGGTCAGTGATGATAATATCTGTGTTTAATCTTGCTATCTGCAGTTCGATGGCCAAGAGCTAATGCTCTTTATATGTTGGATCTTTGGTGGTGTCATGCAGGTCCCTAAAACTGGCAAAGGAAAGAAGAAGGCAAAACCAGTTAATAAGGATAGGTTCATCAGCAAAATGTTCCTCAGAGGAGACTCTGTTATCATTGTTCTAAGAAATCCCAAGTAACTGGACAAGGCAACAGTGCTTAGGTTTTTTGACTGGTTTAGAACAAATTCACGTGGCCCTGAGCTTATTCTTGTAGCGCTGGCTCTCTGGTTTTTGAGTATGTTTCATGAGCATTGAGGTTGAAGGGTTTTTGACTTTGCCATGGTCTCATGTGTTTTCCCTCCTTGTTGGGCTTTAGAAATGCAATACAATGCCATGGTATAGAAAATATTTACTGAAAGTTGTATACAAGTAGAATATGTATGGGGGACAGAAGCTGTGATGGGAAGTACTTTTTCGATATGCACAAAGGCAGTACTATTTTATTTCATAGTTCTATAGGATGGTGTTTTAATTTTGGTTTTGCAGTTGAATGTTTCAGCTCTCTGAACACATTTTTTCAAGTTTGACTTGGATCCTATTCTCATACTTGGCCAGTTTCAGGTCTCATCTTTAGGCATTATTTAGACAAACACAGCTTAATGAAGACATCAACGACTCTCAAGTTTGGCAAGAATGGCATGTTTTGCCTGCAAGTTTACCAAGAATGCTTTGCGATGTGTTTGCACAGGGAAAGACACATTACTTCCAAGTTTGACCTGCTTCTGAGAGAAGCGTTTCGTCTTTCTATATTGTCTAAATGTATGTGATACTAAATCCTGTAATGTGCATGTTTGTGAAGATGCTCTCACCAGGTCATTCTCCCAACCTATCCAACCATCTGGGATGCCAACTTCAGGATGACACTAAGTTTTTGTGGAAGCAAGTAGCTAATTTCTTGCCTTCTTGCTATTGGGGCATCAGCGTCTTTGCTTAATGGCACACCACCTTCCTTAGAACCAAGTGTTGTGTACACTGAGATTTGTGCAGAGGAAAACTGTTCGTGTGTGCTGAGATGGATGGGTGAAGCCATGGACTTTTTAGGCTATGACAATAGTTTCTTATTTTTAAGGTGATGTGGTCTCTATAACATGACTAGTTCTTTGTTCATCTCTTGGCTGTTTCCCATTCTTTTTGTCACAACAATTGACAGAGAAAAGTGATGTTTATAGTTGTGTGGTGCTTCTTGAGATGGTTATCGTGAAGCAGCCAGTTGAGCAGGGAAAGTACATTGTGCACGAGGTCAAGTGTTGAGATAATGATGACGGGGGGAATGGCAGGGGTGAGAATCCACGAGGGAATCTTGGACATCAAAGAACAGCATGAAAGCGTGCCGGAGTATGTTAAGTTTGTGTTGGTAACATGGAGTGTCAAAGAGAGGCCTAATGATCAGGAGTAGCTTGTAGTGGAAGAGGAATCGTCTGTCAGATCTGGTAAGGTGGAATAAGGTTTATTAAGCACTATGCCTCTGCTTCAGATATGTCTGACAGGGCACAGTTCAAAGATTCGTCCTTCCAGTACAGTGATGGTTACATTCTACTGGCTTGGTTGCAGGACTGCGATCTGCATATGGGTGATGTTAGCAGCAACACTCCAGCAAAGTTCAGGTCTATTTCAGCAGGAGTCTACCTTGTGTGCAGCATTTTGGAGAGCAAGAGTAATAGGACTACATTTTGTTGTGGGAAAGCTCTTTGGTTCAATGGACTCCCAGGGAATTCACCCTTGAGCTTACTTGTGGGAGGCCATGGTTTGCTAGCACCTGTGCACTCTCCATCTTGCCGAGTCAACAGCATCCCCATTGCCCTCATCTGTGTTTACGTCTCATGTTGCCAACTTGCAAGATACTAGACCTGTGATATTTGTGACTTTTCACTTGCTGCTGGATACTAAACCAACTGGCTGTGTGTTGAGGTTCATGGTATACTGCCGCTATTTGTCTTTGCAACAACAGTGATTTCTCTTGTTAACTCCCCCACATACATCATACTTGCTTTGTTAGCCTCATGTTATTGGACCAACTCCATACCAAATACCAATTACCATTAACGGGTTTGCTGTCATCTTTCTGATGGTGGCCGGCATCTTGGTCATTATTATCTTTCATTACCAGCCTTGCTTAGGCTTGTACCTGTGATAAGTTCGAGAGCAGTGGTGCTACATTTTGGTGGAGAACCCTTCATTCTGACAGTGGACTCTCAAGGTCTTCAGCTCACTTGGATCCACGTTCTATGCTTGTGGCTTGCAGAGTCTTGTTGGGGCATGATCCATTCACTGAAGAGCACCCTTATCACCCTTTTGATGTTAGTTTTCATCCCTTGTTGCCTGAGACTGGCAGCTGTGGTGCTCGTCACCAGGAGCAGCCAACCTGCCTGGGGTTTTCAGTGCCACTCTTAGTCCTGCAACATCTTTGGACGATTGCTGCCTGCGTCTTATCTACCTGCTCAGCACCAATCCTGTCCAGACACTAATTATCTGTAGGATGAAGAGTGGAATGTGAGAGCTTTAGGCGTTGGCCATTTCTCTTATGGCTGGATGATAGCAATTGGCCTTAGTTCGAGCTTTCTGCACTGTGGGCTACCTGTACTGTACACAACGAATAACCACCTTTACCACTGCCTTATCATCCCAGTGATGTGCAACAGTTCTGGAGTGCTGCTTGAGAAATTGAGTGGTTGAAATTTGAAAGTATGTCGAGGCTCAAGATTTGCCCTACCATGGACAAGGTAAACAACCTTCTTGGAAAGGTTGCTGGCTTGCCTGGCTCTTTGCCCAACTGCTGTTGAAATCGGCCTTAGTGGACATAAAATAACTTGCACATATGAAATAAATCAGCAAATGGAAGCCTCATCAAATAGGAGAATTAGAATGCTCTTGTATGGTAGATTAAAAAGATAGTGCATAAAGGTCAATTTCATTATAGTATTTCTTTATTATTTAGTGCTTACATAGTCACAAATGATGTGCTGTCACTAACCAATCTCGTGTAATTCTAGTGATTTCCATGCGCCTTGGCCTTGAATGAGGCTAAACTTCATCTGTGGCATGGTGTCTTCAATTTTTTGCACAAACCTTGGTCAAGAAATGCATGACAAATTTGTCCATTCATAGTTTCACTCTAGAAGTTGTGTTGTATATAAATGCACATTATCTTCAGGCCAATTGAGGTGTAAATGTGGTTCCATATTGTTTCGCCAATGAATAATAAATTCAAAACTTAGTTTCAAGGTGATTTGATGTGTTGATGAAACCTCAAGTTTATTCATGAGTCAATTCGAGTGCTTCAACTTAAACTTTGTTGACTCAAATTTGTTATCAAACTACCCTTGTATTGTTGCTATAATTAAACAACATTTAATTCATACTTAAAATCAAAAGGCAATTGCTTGGATCCTTTAAAGGCATTCCATTATATCTTGCTCTTATCTTTTTGCACTTTTTATGGTAGAAGAGTTGCAAATTTCCTTTCTTTTGTTGTCATTGTAAACTGATAATTCATATTTAAAGTTATTCTCATTCTTATTAAATGCATTCCATTATAGTTTGTCTTAGTCTTATTCAAGTTTTCAATGCATTTTTTTCAAAAGAAGAGTTGTAATCTTAATTTATGATAAAACTATCCAATGATACTCACTTTCTTTAAGATGACATTGCTCAATAATGTATCCAATGATGAAAGGTTTTCTAATGGTTTGTTCTAATGTAATTGGTCTACAAATGTTTATGGACCTTATCATATGTTCATTAACTTCAATCAACTTGGGGACATTCTAAGTATACAAGGACTTTGTCACCTTTATTGGACTTCTCTGGGTGAAGTTTCCCCCGGTTATATGGTTAACTACTCCCTACTTACTTACGAACCAACTCTAGACTTTTCATAAATTTATGTATAAACGCTTCTAAATCCAAGAAAACATTGTTAAGTTTAAGCTCAAATTCATGGAGTGAGCTCAACCAAGTTTTCAAAAGCTCATGCTTAGTTTTTAGGTGATCCCAAATCATTTATCTTCACATAGAGGGATTTTGGTTCTTAAACAATCCCACATTGGTCCTCTTAGGAATAAAGGGATTTTTCACAATAATCTTAAAAGAAAGTCACCATCTTTGTGACAAAAGGATTTAGTAAGTGCATAAGCTTGAAGATTTTAAAGAATAAGAGTATGCTAATAATTTGTTTAGATGAAGACCATGTTAAAAATAACATCATAGCTTGCAAGAAATGGAGCTATAAATTTGTCACTTATATTTATCATGCAAGAAGTGCATTGGCTACCATTTGTTCTTTATATATGTTAGCTTATTTTGCATTATTGAGACTTGTAAGTGATGCAATAAAACATAGATAATTGATTGTTTTCAAACTAATGTTACTCAAATGTGTGAGAGATTCTAAATTGTCTATATCAACTTTTTGATTTTGCAACTAATTGCTTATGCATTGAGATTTAAATTTAATTAAGAACTAATTAATGCTTGATTAGTAAAGTATAATTGAAATGCTCATTGGATCAAACTTGGGTGTTGAGTTCGCTTTACAACTTGAGTTAATGGGTGAAATTTTTAAAAGATGATTTAAACTTAGAACAAATTGTGAATTTGTTAGGTGTTTGTGATATTTTGACTTTGATTTAAAATATTTTGGATTTTTTGCAAAATGGACTTGAACTTTAAAATCATTAAATAGAGAAGATCTCAAGGAAAAAAAAACTCGATGATTATAACTCACGCGAACAAGAGTTATGAGCCATATTAATCATTAGTGTTGATGTTTATAGTATAGATGGCCCAAAATTACTAGATTTTTTATCACTAATCTGTTTTTGATATTATTTATTGTACATATCTTAAAAAGTTATGAACGGTTAGTTGGAAGCTTTTCTAAATCTGTGATAAAAATAAGAAGATGATAAATCAACTAGTCATCAGTTAGAATCAACTTGCATTGTTTTAGGGGATTGAAATGGGATTTTGCCTTATGGATAGGAGGGTTGACGTACTGCACTTTCCTTTGTCTCCCATTCTCTTTGAACCAAGTGCAATGGCAAGTTCGCTTCAGTTTGAGTAATCTTGTAAGAAATGAGAATTCGAAATTACTGACACTAGTTGGCTGTTAGGAGACCCGTCTAATTTTAAGAAACTAAAAATTCAGGTTGATCTTAGTGGGTTCGGTCGGAACTCTTCCGTCGCAATGTAGACTTAGTAGGGCCTAATTGACAAACCTCATGATACTCCAAGGGAGCACCGGACGACGTCATTTTGGAAAACCTACTGATGGACTACTAAAGGTGCGCCTTAGATTGAGACTGGCGGACACCTCATAGTGTCATTGAAAATTGCACAGCTTCTAAGCACCTTTTTGCTATTCTTGCATCACATAGCTTATACAATTGTCAATTATATGTCTAGTGTCAAGTTCTAAAAAATGTTGGTATAATGGTCACCACGCTAATAACTAGGAATATACAAATTAGAGTTTATTTTAAATAGATGTCATTTATGTTCATTTTCTAATTTGATGGTATATTTCTCCTTTTGAAATATCATAAGTGTTGGGATAAAAGGCCATTGGGCTTGTCCGCGTATAGTGATTGTCCATATTTTTTATTCATATATATATGAAAGTGCAATAAGGATGTCATAACATTATTGACAGCACCTACATTGTGTGTGCTATTCTCTCTCGCGTCTCATGCATCCCTTTCAACTGGTATTAGAGCAGGTCCTTTGCGAGCGCTTCCCGGCCTTCCTCGGCATCTACACGAGGTATGAGAGCTTGCTTCTCACTCAGTTCTTAGCCATTCTTTGACATGAACAGTAGGGTATCATGAAAAGGCAGCCATAGTTTCATCATTGAAGCTTATTCTCTTCACCTCTTGCTTGGACTTGTCCTAAGCTTGTGTAGGCTTATTGTAGGCCTTCATTGGGCTCTTGCTTATCCCCTATCCACCCTGATTTGGCCCCTCAAGTACAACAGCATGTTCACGTTTTATTTGCGTCTATTTACAAAAATGACTCAAAAATTACTCTTTTTGTCATATCTCGGGCTTTTGGAACTTGATTTAGGAAAGGTAAGAGTTTCAGTTGGGGTTTTGACACGCTTCGGATACGATGGTGATGTCGGATTTGCCAAATTTTGATGGCAGAATATTTTGCAATAGATTTCAGGTCTGAGACAGCATGTATTTGTATGCCTATGGCTTATGTGATGCTTCTACTGATGTCTATTGATATCAGATCACTTGTGGATGTTATGCCTCTTATGTGAGACGTATTTGGAGCTGATTTAGCTTAGTCATCGACTATTTTGAACAATCTTAGATCTGTCCAAAACAGGGCAGCTACCTGTTACTTCAATTTTATGCTTATAAGTATTGGTATTTGATGCTCGATTATGCTCGGTTGGTGCTTATACACACATGAATGTATGCCTATGGTTTACCTATGGATTTGAGCTTGGATTGAGCACTGATTTGCTTAGTTTACAGAGGTTATATGCTGTCGGAAACTTCAAGGCTGAAGCTATTTATGCTATAGTTGGGTTATGCCTATTGGTCAGGGGTGCTCCCGGCTACTTGGTATGATGTTATGATGTATTTGGACTATGCCACATGTCTTGTTTATGCTCCAGAATGCTTTTGAGATGAGATTAGAGCTTGATTTGGGTTTGACTGTCACTTCTTTGCAGTTGGCATTTCATCTATGACATGATTCATGCCTAGGCTACCTAGTATGGGTGATGATGTCTTGGTGAATGCTTTATGCTTTGGCTGTGGATGATAGTTGTTTGAGCTCGTCTCAATATTCATTTGAGTATTCCCTTGAGCAGTTGGATGTTGACTTAGCTTTTTCCGTTATGACTTGGCTTTTTTCGTTACGACCTTGGATGCTATATGGGATTTGATGCTCCGATTATGGATCTTGGCTATTACTTGGATGCACTTACATGTATTGAGCAGTGACTGCTCCGTTGTTTTGGCAGTTGCCTATTGAGTTGTGATTGCTCATTTGCATTTGATATGTGGGATATTTACTGATCAGTGGACTTGGATAGTGCTTGAGATTTATAGTTATGGTCGTCCTGCTTCTCTGTTGTATGGCATCTATGCTATTTGGACTACTATTGCTCGTGTATATTAGGGATCAGTTGATCTTTATGGCTACCCGTGTATGCACATGGTTTGCTGCTATGTATTTTACAGAGCCTCTTACCTGGATGCTTTTATAGATATTTGGGCTTTTATTGGAGCTTGATTCTTGCAAGTTTATTTGTCACTTGCTGTTCTTGGTTGGACATGTATGTCAGTATATGGTATAAGACACTGTAAAGTTATGTCCTACGTTTCGGGGATGCTTATGCATTTATGGCTCCGAGGCATGCTTATGTTTTTATGGCTACGATCTACAATGGTTGGATGTGTCATACTTTTGTCTGCTAGACTTGTCCGTGTGGGAGCTTTTGCATCTGTGGTTGATGCCTTTGTGTTCTCCCCTTCTAGTTTGGATGAGTCCCCTTTGCAATATGCTATGACGACTTCCAGCTCTTCTAGTCATGCAGACGGTCCTCTTGATGAGCCTGTTCTCTCCGATGAGAGTTCCCCTGATTCTTTGAGCTCCTTGGATGTATTGGACAGGCCTACTCATGCTATTACAGAGTAGTTGTCCTCTTCTACAGGTTTTACAGGTTCTGTTTGCTTTCATTGTGGAAAGATAGGGCATGTGAAGTGTAAATGCTTCAAGTGGATTAGAGAGTAGAAAAGATTGAGCCGCACTAGGCATGAGAGTAGAGTCAGTGATACAATAGGTGAGACCATTGTTGATAGTGGTATGGTGCATGTAGTTACCTATGATGATACAGCTGAGCCTAGACTCTTGGCATCGTGTTACCCTGCAAATTACTTGCTCAGTGATACGGCATATACCTTTGATTGGCTTTTAGATAGTATGGCATCTTGTCATGTTACTCCACATAGAGCTTGGTTCTCTTCTTACAGGGAGGTTGACAGATTCATGAATCAGAGTTCGTTTGGATCTTCGTTCAGCAAAAAACCACTTTGTACAGTGTGAAAACTCTAAAACTAGAACTAGCTATTCTAGTGGCTAAGCTTAATAGCTTAACTAAAGGAAAACCCAAAATTCATGAATTGTGAGAGGGGGGAGGGGGATTTCATGCCCCCAATTTTGCATAAATATACACTTGGCTTTGCCAAATGGGTCTTCTCTTATGCTCCATGATGTCTTGCATATACCTACGCTGAGTAAGAGCTTGATCTCTGTCAGTCAATTGCATGGTGCAAGATATTATGTCTCTCTTGGGGATACTTCATAGAAAATCTGTCGTGGTTGCTTGGTATTGGTCAGAGGTGCTAGATATGGCAGTGATTATGTAGTGCATGTTTCTCATGTGGGAGATTCTGTGGTTGCAGTTACACAAATACCACATGCATTGTTATGGTATTGTTGCCTAGGCCATGTACAACACACTGAGATGGATGTTTTATGTGATATGGGCTTATTGCCTGCTCTTCCCCATGCTACTTGCCCTCATTGTACTCATGGTCCATGCAGAGATATAGCTGCCCTTCCCTTCAGGGTCATGTTGAAAAACATCATTAGATGCCCTTCCTCTTGGATGTGACAGTTAAACATTAGCTTTTGAAACTCCCTTATATGAAGCTCTGCATTCTCTTCCACTAACCCACTAAAAATGGGTAGGGGGAAACCTAAGGCTGGCAAATCTGCCGTTCCCGTAGGGATTGCAATAGGTTGCGCCATGGCAATGATCGGATTTGCTAATGGAATCGGGACATGCAAAGCTGTCACACCACTCGAAGTGGGCAGATTAATTTGCAAGGGGGAAGTACTAGAACTTCCACCTTCTGATGGACTTTGATTCAAGCTAAGGTTACTAAGATCCCGCCCTTGAATAGGTTCAGAACTACTCCCTTTAGGAGAATAACGCCTATTGATTTCGGCCCTCCATCTAGCCCTCTCGGCTCTCTCGTGTTTTTGGAGTTCGGCTTGACGAATCTCTTCAAAGGACATCAACTAACAAGTAGGTCCCAAGAGACCCTAGATTCGGAAATCACCACTTTGAGGCGGCTCCCAGCAGACGCACCACTGATGAGACCAAAAATGGGCTGGCACTGGCTATGGCACTAGCCGGACTTCATGCACACAATAGACACCTCCACCACCACACGGCCTCGTGAGCCAAGATCATCTGTAATAACTAAATGCACACTAGAAACATCTAATATTGCATTTGTAGCTGGATAAGAGTTCAACGACACCTTCCCCAAAACCCCTCAAAGGGGGTATCCCACACATATTGGCAACAAGTGCCACGTATCACAGACATAGGAGGCACCCCATCAGATGATTGCCGTGGCCCCACTGCAGCTCTCCTACATCTTGGGGATTGGCCCCTAGATGTGCTGCTTTTACATATAAACACATTCGCACAAGACTTCTCTCTTTTTCAGTGAGATCCAGGAGATACCATGTTCCCTCACCAATAATTTTCCCCAAGAAATGAACGGCTAATCTACGACAAGGGGAATCTCACCTTCTCAAGCATGGGTCAACTATAATTTAAACAATTGCTGTGCATTTCTAGGAGTTGATACCACATGTATGATCGATGCAATAGTGGATGTCTCTTTGTGCACAAACAGTCATGTTTCGAAATCAGCCTATGTGCTAGTACACAAACAGTCTTTTCATGAATTCCAACTAATACGCATATGCTTCATTGCAAGAATCTAGCACCAAGGCGAACCTTGTGCTACTAGATCCCTTATTTCCAAATAGGCCATTTCCTAAATGCTATGCATAGAAAAACAATCAGAATTTGTATTATTTTAGCCCTCAAATTGTTGCACAAAATCCTACTCCCCCTCACCGTTTAAGTTTTGCTTCGTTGCATAGGTGTATAGAGGTTGTTTTGTCTTGGTTTAATGTATAAAAATTAATAAATCACACACGATGACAAAAAGATAGGGCAAATCTCATGCTTTGCCCCTACCATAAGTCCACGACCACTTATTATATTTTTTTGGTTTTTTCTAAGGCATATTCATATTTTTCTCTATTTTTCTAATAAAAATATTGATATATTTTCAAAGCTGTGGCTCTTAATTCTTAGAACATAAAAAATATAGATTTTATTGGCATTTTATCCTATGGGTATTGGTTTATCCCACTCGAAAACACCAAAAACCCCATTTTTCTCATAAAACCCATGTTTTAGGGGGTTTCTAAAAATTGTTTCCAGCATTTTGACTTAATGTTTTCTGATTTTTTTCACTATGAAAGCATAGGACAAATAGTAAACAACATGTCTACCAACTTTCACTCCATAGGAAAAACATTGGCTCAATCAAATATAAAAAACAAGTAAAATTTCTTTGTAAAATAGAATTACTAGTTTTTCCCTTCTTTGCGATTTTAAAATCTGATACAGGACTCCAGATCAGCCTTCATTCAAGGCTCAGCCCACCTTCGAACAGCCAACTCTAGCCCTCCATCAATTCGGGAGTGATCCGATACCATGCCGAACAAGCATCCTTCAATCGGTTCTCTTCTTGATTCTTCCCACATGAATTGCCTCTTGGAAGAGAGAGAGGGAGGAGAGAGAAATACTGTTTTTTTTTCATCATCATCTGGCAGCCATCTCACGCACGGAGACTGGCGATAAGAAGCGTAGGCAAGAGAGAAATCATGTATCAAATCTATTGGGGGGGGGGGGGGGGGTTGCATTGAAGCTCTCCAACCCCCCATCAAGAAATTGTCATGATCTCCATCCATGGCATCTCCTTGCTACAGTCGTGCGAAAAAAAAAGTCCCCCCTCCCCCCAGAAAATAAAAAATTAAGGGCCCTCCAAAGGGAGCCTCCATAAGTCACATCCTTTGGGCTAAAGTCCCTTTTACACTTGGCCCTCTTGGTCCTTGGCCTCCCTTTTGGCCTATCTCCCACGTCCCGGCCTCGGATTTGGCCACCCACTGAAAAATTCTGGGCATTCGTCTCAAATTCCCGCACTATCGAGCATCTCCAAAAGTCCCGCCTGATAGTTGGAGAAATTATGAAAATTCCCCAATCGTTGCTCGATGGGTCTTTAAAGCACTTTTGGGGCATTGCTGCTTAAAATCGTACCGATTGCAACTACCGCTTTCGACGAAGTCTATTTTTCCCTTGAAATTCAGATTTTTTGGCTATTTTTAAGCACTTCTCAGTGTCGAAAATCATATGTCATGATGCAATTAAGACTGCCTTTAGGACTAATTGTGGGCTATACTATTTTTTAATGATGCTTGTTGTTGCCCTATCTATGAGAATACATAATAGGACAAAGAATGCTTCATGGGGCAAATCCCAAATCTCATAACTAAAACTCATAGAAACTCAAAACTAACCACATAGAGACATAGAAACACTAATTTCAGCACTATAAATTAGAGAATAAGAAGTGAATCATAGAGAACATGTTGCAAATAAGATAAAGACACAATAGATGATGGTGCCAACTGCCAAATCCTCAATGTATCTAGATAAATCCATCATACATCAAACATAGACATCCAGGATGATCAGATCCACAAAAATGACACACAGAAATGTCCCATCAAGTCACATTTTCTAACTGCCCTTCATGAGGTACTAAACTTCATAAGACAAATAAAGACTGCGTCACACATAAGACTAACATAACTAAGGTCCAACCATGCTAAGGGTATAATACATGATCCATAAAGTGTGAGACCATGACCATGGCTAACACCTAGTAGCACATCCTGGTGGATGGCTGGCACAGTCATGACACGAACCCTTGCACGATCCCTAAAGTCAAAATGCCTTATCCAAAATCTGACATATGTAATGAGAAAAATTATGCCTTACCCATAGCCTTGCACCATGAAATAAGCCACAAAGAAAACATAAGTAGAGCCTCTCCAGTAGGACACTTATAGCTTTCTGAATGGTTGCATAATCCCGTCAAGAGACAGTCAAAACAAAACATAAAGGCATCACATAGAGAGATACATATCAAGTATGAAATAAGTATGATGGAAAAACAAAAAAAATAGATATGACAGTGGTACATCAAAGTAACTCATGAGCATCATGGCAATCCATAATAGACTACTCCTGGTCATGCTGCTCATGTGATCCAAGAGGTGAAATAGCCATATCATGAATCATGTCAACTGTGAGATCCCTAATCTTAACCTCTTGGTTAAGATCATGCAAAACATCACTAATATCAGCCCTAACCACATCATCAACATTTGTAGGCTGATTTTCAGCACTATGAAGCTGCTTAGCATGTTGCAATCCATCAAGCATATCCACAAGTCTATGGTACTCAGCCTGTAGACCATCCCACTTCTCTTGCAACATGTATTTCTCATGTATCAATGCTTCCATATTGTCAGACACAAAGGACTCCTGCAACACTACATAAGACTCATAAAGAGTAAGAAAATCTCTATGAGGCAAAACTGTAGAAAGTTGAACCAAATTAACTGCAACTGTGGATTTCTTTTGAACTTCAGGAGGTAAATCATCATAATCTAGTTGTACCAACCTCCTCAGTCGAAACCCATTTACTGTTGGCTTGATTATTTCACCCTACAAAGTAGCCAACACAAAATTTCATTGACCCACATCTTTGACAACCTCATACGGACCAATATACCGCAACTTCAACTTTCCCATATGCTTTCCAAGCCTTGAATTATAAACCATGACAAGATCTCCCTCCTTAAATATATTTTTCTTGATGTGTCTATTTACGCATACTCTATCAAAATCCTCCTCTATTTTTGATAAAGGCTTTTGCTGTGTCTTGAGTGTCTCCATATCAATTCCCTTACTCCCCTTAGGATTACCATTTCTTTCTGCAACCAAGTTGATATCTTGCTGTATGAAATCATTGTCATTCTCTATGGGATAACTGTGTTGTTGCATGGGGTAATTATGTTGCTGCATGGGGTAATTGTGTTGCTGCATGGGGTTACTATTTACTAACAATGGTAAACCTACTACTTGGAGTAGTAACCCTATTGTCGGCAATAGTAACCTTATTATCTGCTGCAGTAACCCTATCTCTCGTAGCAAGGTTACAATCACCTTCATCAAGATTGTAATTTCGTGTAGCATGAATGACATCTGTTCTGTCCATTCAAGACAAATAAATACTACTACCAACACTAAAATATCACCAACATAAGTATAATGATATATTGTCAAAGTTTGAGGAATATTTATCTCATAAAACTGACAAATAACCATCATATCCATAGAATTCCACACTACTGCTACGTGAGGCATTGCAACAGTGACTCACATAAAATTGATTCGAACTACTTGCTGAACCCATGAATCTTTCTGTGGCTCATCATAACCAACTTGAACAATGTCCCCTTGCATTATAGCTAGAATGAAAGTATCTACAAATTGCTAACAGGTAATGAACCATAGTTCGATAGTACAACCATTTCAATGAAATATGCAAGGGCTGAGAACTCATCATATACAATGACATCCATAGTATATCATAGAGAACGAAGATATAAAACCATAACAAAATAAGTAGATTACTGCTCCAACTACAAATAATAATTACTTGACTTGAAAAGATATCAATGACGCTCTAGCATTTTCATCATAATAAATGTATGAAAATGTACCACCCAATTTGGAGCTTGAATAAGACATTGTATCCTGAAAGAAATATGTAAGATCATCCACAAAAACTTGTAACTACTGATTTTCAAGTACTTGGAACCACTAATCAGCATGTGGTTGTCATATTTGTTGTTTTTGAGGTTGATGTAGTACTTCTAACTGCATTTCAGCTTGTTGTAGTACATTTTGCTGCTGTAGGAAGTACAAGAATTCAACTTGTTGTTGTAGGTACTGTAGAAATTCATCTTACTGTTGTAGGTATTGCAAAAATTCACCTTGTTGTTGCATGAAGTTTGGTTGCTACTGCATGAAGTTTGGTTGCTGCTACATAAAGTCAAGATACTATTGCAGGAATTCAAAGTTTAGTAGTAAGAATTGTTGAAATTTAGGTTCTTGTAGGTCATTTTGAGGCTTTCTTGATATAGAAAACTATAACATACACTTGCTACAAGCATCCACCTTGTACATCATCGGTACTTTCATGCTAAAAAACCAATCAACATGAATAACATCAACCATTCCTGCTACAATATGAACTGCATAGATATCCACTATAGGTACTTGCATACTTCTAGATACTTCAACTTCAGTGATAGACTGATTAGAGTCCTCAAAGACTTCAAAAATAGCAGTTTGAATTGAAACATCAACAACATGATCATTCAATGCATAGAGATCCTCAAGAATAACATCTTGACTTGAATCAAGAGAAAATACCAACTGTGTATGCGAATAAGCAATTTCATTATCCTTCTGCATAACAACTTCCTCAATACCATTAATGACTTTAAAACAATGAGAAACTTGGAAATCCATTACATTCCTCAGTTGAGAAACCTCTTGTAGTAATACTTTCTCCTCTTGAAGCCAATTAATAATAGACAAAGCTTCAATTGTTGCAACATTGGCTACATTTCTCTCCTTTTCAAGCTCAATAAAAACCAATGAATCATCTCAGTCAGAGATTGAAGCATAGAGTGTACCTCATGGGCAACTTCAGAAAAACCATGCAAACTGACTGCATTTTGCAATGCTTCATATTCAACCAACTCTTGCAAAGGAAATGTAGTGCAAATCTTGCAATCTCGCTCTTCCTACAAAGGGATTACAGTCCTAATCTTGCAATTCCACAATTCCTATAGCAAAACACTAGCTTGTTCTTCAGATTGAGCAATGCAATGACCTGAAATATTATCTTGCATATTGGAAACATCGGTATCCTGAACAAATACATCCAAAGATGGTGTATTTTGCACTATGAGTAGTGGCACTTCTCCAAGCTCTGGCAAAGTTCCTTCATTGAAATCCAACTTAATAGTTGCATTATCTTCCTTAGCATCAATAAGTGAACCAAGAAAATCATACACAATGACATCCTCATTGCAACAACCATAATCCTTAAACTTATCATCCATAATAGCATCATTTTCTTGAATACAGAACCGATCTTCTTGATCACCAATCTGATCATCTTCATTCTACATAACTGTTGGCTTGCTTTCTTCTTGATTAAAGATGACTGGAGATTGAGTATGAAAATTTGAAAAATACCAAAATATGGAAAATATCTTGAGATTATTGATGCAAAGTGTGTGATGATCCACTCTCTCATTGGCATGTTGCTATGTTGGGTTTGAGGCACTCGAGGATTATTGGCTCCTTTGGCTCTTGTCCTCTCTCGTTCCCTTTACCTCAATCTTTGGCAAGACCATGGGTAAAGAGCACCAATCATCATCATCATCATCACTTGAACTTGAATCACAATCGGAATCCGAATCCAAAACATCGTAATATCTTTATTTGAGATTTTCAACTGTTGCAAGCAATCGCCCAATATGCTTAATGCTTGAACAAGACCTGACTTTCTTGCCTTCATGATCGTCATGCCATTCATAAGTATCATGAAGGATATCCTCAAAAGAATTCAACTTCTCTCATGCTTTATCCATCTTCGAACTTGAAGCCATCTTTATTGCCAATGAAAACCATCAAACTCATTGCATAAATCAAACATGTAGAAATACTTGCAAGATTTTCCTTCTTCACAAGACCCATGAACATAAGAACAATGCTTTGAAGTATGTCCAAACTCAAAGCAAACACCTAGAAAACCTTTCAAACTGCATACAGAAAATTAGGTTGTCTTTCCCAAAACAGGGTCGTTTTTTATAGAGCTTCAAATTTATGGGATCAATAGAAGTCATTTTGCTGTTAAACTTCCACACCAAAGATTCAAAAAAGCATGGTAGGATTGCCAAAGTGTTGCTGCCCTATCTATGCAGAATACATAACATGACAGAGAATGCTTCATGGGGTGAATCCCAAATCTCATAACCAAAACTCATACAAACTCAGAACTAACCACATAGAGACATAAAAACACTAACTTTAGCACTACAAATCAAACAATAATAAGTGAATCACAAAGAACATGTTGCAAATAAGATAAAGACACAATAGATGATGGCGCCAACTGCCAGATCCTCAATATATCCAGATAAATCCATCTACATCAAGCGTAGACATCCAGGATGATCAGATCCATGAAAATGACACACAGAAATGCCCCATCAAGTCACATTTTCTAACTGTCTCAAAACTGCCCTTTATGAGGCACTAAACTTCATAAGACAAATAAAGATGGTCTCACACATAAGACTAACATAACTAAGGTTCAACCATGCTAAGGGTATGATACATGATCCATAAAGTGTGAGACCATGACCATGGCTAACAATGCCATTTGGGCTTACTAATACTTAAACTACCTTCCAAAGTCTAATGAACAAGATTTTGTAGCCTTTTCGCTTTCAATTTTTCCTAGTCTTCTTTGGTTATATATTGATTTACAGCAAGACTCTACAGGACCATTTATCACATATGAGGAAGGTTTTGATGTATTGAGGTGTCATAGACTATTTGCTAAGGAGAAAAATTCTCTTTTATGTAGCTGAAGTGGAGTACTTGGCCAAATTGTTAGTGAAAAAGGGATATAGGCTGACCCTAAGAAGGTGCAGTGTGTTAAAGATTAGGCAACACCTACTACCACTACTTTACTTAAAGGTTTTCTTGGTCTATTGTCATTTTATAGTTGATTCATTAAGCATTATACATCTATTGCAACTCCTTTGATTGACAAGTTGAAGAAGGAAGCTTTCTTTTGAGATGCACTTGCTGATAGTAGCTTCAACCAATTAAAGGAACTCCTTCCTTATGCCCCTATTCTAGTATGTCTAGATTTTTTGAAAGAGTTTACCATACAGTGTGTGATGCCAGTGGTCGTGGCATAAGGACTATTTTGTTACAAGAGTATAAAGGTATTGCATTTGAAAGTTGCAAGCTTACAAATAAGGAAATGGCTATGAATGCTTGTGACTAAGAGATGTTGGCTATCTTAATGCGATAAAGAGGTGGCACCATTACTTTTATGGTAGTCGGTTTAGAGTTCAAAGTGATCACAAGGTCCTAAAGTATTTCCTCACTTAGTCCAATCTCACTCCTAAGCAGCATAGGTGGGTAGCTACTCTGTAAAATTATGATTTTGGCACTCATACAAGGGGCAAAGATAATGTGGTAGTTGATTCTCTTTCTCGCATGTGGGCATGTAAAGTTTTAGCTATGACCAAGCTACATAGTGATTGGATTGAAGAATTACAATAAGCCTATCTTTTGGATAATGAGCTCAGCCATGTTTTGCAAAAACATCAATAATGTCTCATGGAGAAAACTCACATTATCAACTTAAAAATGGTCTAATCTGGTTAAATGATAAGATTGTTATATTCTCTACTTCTTCTTTCACATGAAAAATTATAGAGGGATTACATTCTTCGTCTTTAGCTTGACATTTTGGAATTTTTAAAACCTATGATAAGATCAACAAAAGCTTTTATTGGAAATGATTGTGAAAAGATATTAAGGATTTTGTTATGAAGTGTATGCTTGCATCAGTAGAATAAGGATAGCACCCATAAGCTAGGTGGTTTGTTGCCACTACCTATTCCTGAGGGCAAGTGAATGCACATTACCATGGAATTCATTATTGGTTTACCTACTACCAAAAGGGGATGGAATAGTATCTATTTGCTAGTGGATAAACTCATCAAGGCAACCCACTTTATTCCTACCAAGACATAGTTCATTACTTCATAGGTGGCTAATCAGTTTATAGAGAAAATCTTAAGATTACATGGATTGCCACATGTGATTGTACATAATAGGGATTCAAAGTTTGTGAGTAACTTTTGGTAGGCGATATTCGGCTCCATGGGTGCTAAATTGTCTCCTTCTATAGCCTATCATCCACCACAAACTGGTGACCAAAGAAAAAGGATAAATAAGTGGTTGGAGACTTTCCTTTATCATTTTTGTCATGATGTGCAACATACATGGGATTCTTAGTTGCACTTGGCTAATTTTTTCTATAATAACTCCACTCATGCTAGTATTGGAGTTTTTCCCTTTAAGGCTATGTATGGTTATAAGGGGCCCTTACTCACAATCATTTTTAATGAGAGAAATCAATCCTCATGGGAAAGAAGAATTGGAAAGAATGCAAATCCTTCTTCAACAATGTAAGATGAATCTTAGGAAGGCCAAGATTAGATGAAGATATACGCAGATGAGAAGAGGCAACCTTTAGAGTTCCAAGAAGGAGAATTAGTTTTGTTGTTCAACAATCATTTCTAACTTTACTCTAATTTTTTTGATGCAATCTTGCAATGTCATTTGGATTTTTAGATAATATAACTGATTGTATATAAGTTTCTAATCATATGTCAAAAGCAATAAATGAGAATATTTTTAATTTGTATTACTGAATACAAAATTATTATGTGGTGTGGTTCTTCTTTGAGTGTAAAACAAGTGTGGTGTTGCGAGAACAAATAGAGGATTTTTGAAGTAATTATTATTCAATGTTTTTAATATCTTATTCAATACATTAATTTATCCATATTTTTCATTCTTTTATTAAATAATGGATAACATGCATGCTCCTATGAGGGAAACTTCATTAATCACTAAGCCTTTGACTTCCATGTATGCTTTTGTTAGTGTACTAAGCTTGTCATTGGATAGGTCAATGTACTGTTGTTGATTTTCTAGTATTGCAATACCTAAGTATAATATTAAACCATTTATGTTATAAGTTGCTTTTCTTGTGTATGCAAGTTTTAAGACTTTAGGTTTCGATGGATTTGAGTTGAATGTTGAAAGTTTCACTGAGAGTAATTCAACTAGAATTTTAAGCAATGTTATTTTTCGTATCCCTACTCCTCCAATAACAAATAGATGAATACATGTATCTATATATTGGATTCTATATACTATGTCATCGAGGAGTAAAGCTCTTTATTCTGTGTTTAAAGGATGAATTGTGATGTAGTATTGGTCATTTGTCATTTGAATAACACTTGATGGTATCGTGTCAGAGATGTTTATAGTTGTTGTATTGTTTTGTATATATGGTTTATGTGTTTTATCTTCTAGTCTAATCATATATATCTCAATTCATGTTGTATTTGTGATTTTTTTTTGTTATATGTTCAATATTTTCT
This sequence comes from Lygodium microphyllum, assembly GCF_053477565.2. Lineage (NCBI taxonomy): Eukaryota > Viridiplantae > Streptophyta > Polypodiopsida > Schizaeales > Lygodiaceae > Lygodium > Lygodium microphyllum. The sequence goes on from NC_141159.1 coordinate 30,649,614, forward strand.
TATTATTGTTTGCTTGCTAAGTCTAAAGCAATATATCCAAATTATAATTAATTTTTAATTATTTTTTATTTTAGTGTAACTTTATTGTTTAGTTTTTTATTCAATAATATTGATATTTGCATTGTATACAACTTGTCAACTTTTGTGGATTCCTAATAATGTATTCTAGGTATCACAAAAAGGTACATAGAGTAAAAGTTGTTCTCTATAGTAGTTACTTGAATCTTTGTGTTTGTTGTAGTTTACATCATGTATTATTCAGGTTTTTTTTTTTCTAAAATGTGTTATTGTAATTATAAGATATTACTATATCTACTAATGGCATGTTGTCTAATTTTGGAGGTCACTTAATGTAGTGGTCTGTGATGGTTTAGCTATTACAGTTGATGTATCATCAAATCCTTTAAAGTCTTCTTATTTTTTAAGTATGGAAGTGTATTTTTATCATGACTATTTATGTTAATAAAGAAGCATAATGTACTTGAGTGACCGAAAGAAAGTCCAAGAATCATGTATACAGCTTGTTGAATCGGCATTTGTTGCATGGTTAAAAATGTATTTCCTATTTTTCGTATTCTTGTTGTTGCATTGTATAATTTTTAATGGTCTTGTTAGACTCGTATTTTTTTAAATGATACACAATAAGCACTAGTATCACATGCGTCTAAAGTATTTTTCATGTCCATATTTACTTCCCATAGATTTATGAAGTTCTTTGGAAAAGGGTTCATATTTGTAATGGATAATGTTCTTTATAATAAGATTCTGGATCATGTTAATGTTGATTGTATCACTATTTTATATTCATCTTTTGATATTTGATGCTTATGAACTTATTTCAAGTATTTTTCTATATTTTTTGTATTTCTTACAAGTGTTCAATAGTTTTTTACTTTTTGCTTTTTTGAGTCATGATCTTATTCTTTGATTTGATTGAGTATTGTTATGCTTTGATATGTAAAATGAAAAATGTTAAATTTGTGTAATTTTGATGCTTGTTTTTTGCAAGTATGGGAATGTACATTTGTTTATATTGATCATAGTTATTTGGTTACAATTCTTTATCACATGATATGTATTTATCAATAAAATTACAAATTTCAACACTACCCTTAAATATGTATATTTAATCCATATAAGATTGTGGTAATCTACACTACCCTTACATTGGAATTATGTTATGAAGAAGAGATCTTAAACATAACCTATCAAGTTTGGATCCTTTATTAGCAATATTCATGTTGCAACTATTTAATGTGTGTAATATCTAGCACATGTTATTGGAGCCAGAGCAAACTAAATCTAGTAGTTCAAATGCAGATAATGGACTAGTGATTGGTTTCTTGCTCAATGTAATTAGTACTATTTGTAAAGGTTTCCAATTTTGTTTAGCACTAGTAAATGTAAAGAATAAAGTTGGTGGTCCTAGTTGTTTTATCATGATATACAAGTTTTTACACAATTATTTCAAGTCACAAAAGTCTACATTAGAATGCAAATTTTTATCCAAGTCTACTTGTTCTTTCACATCACATGCATACAATGTTAGATTTTAAGTTTACCTTTTCTAATTTCTATCATGGTTGTTGCTTGTAAAACTTTCAAGATCATGAGTTTCATTCCTTTGAAAAACTTTTTGCTGCTCTAAGTAACTGCTGCACTACCAAGAGAGAATATGTATCCGCTGGTAGATCTTCTATCAGACATACTACCAGCCCAATCTGCATCTGTGTATCCAAACACCTGTAAATCTGTGCCTACCTCATAGAGAAGTCCATAATGTAATGTGGACTTAACATATCTCAATATGCGTCTGACTGCATCCAAATGTGGCTTTCTAGGTACTTGTATAAACTGACTCACAAGACCAACAGTGTAGCTCAAGTCTGGCCTTGTAATGGTTATGTAGATCAAACTCCCCACTATCCTTTTGAACATAGTAGGGTCTTCTATCTCATCCCTAACATCAGCACTCAACTTTACATTCTGCTCCAACGGGACTGAAAGTGGTTTGCATGCTGTCATACCATACTTGGACAACATATCCAAGCCATATATTAGTAGTATGATTTGCAAATCAATAATTTATATTCATAAATTTCCATTTCACTTTTGTGACATATGAAAATATTTTTTGTGTTATCATTATACTGTGGCATGTTATTGAATAACATTGGATAGTTTAATTCTTCATAGAAATTATATTGGAAAAATCCTAGTAGAATTTTTTCTTTTTAAGGTGCAACTAGATTTTATTTATAAGATCATATCATTCTTGAGCATGGTAAAATCCATGCAATATTCTATCAACTTTTTCCTCTAAAGTTTCTAAAATATTGGTTTGATTGTGATCTTTTATTGAAGAAATACTATTGTTTGAATTCATGTGATTATTCATGTTATCATCTAGAGTTTTTGGATTTAACTTGTTGCCATCTTTCCAAGTTATTGATACTTCAATTTTAAATCTCTTATAAAGTTTTATATCATTTAATTCATTTAGTACATATATTTTTATAATTTGTGACCTTATTGTTCTAGTTGTGTAACCTTATTTGTACGATAATTTTCATTTGATTGTAATTTCGATTGTGTGATTGTTTTCCAAATCTCTTGAAAGAACTTGTTGTACGATATCAATTTTTGAATATATGTTGATTATTCCACCTTTCAAGAATTGTTGGCTATAGTTTAGTTGTTGATAAATTTGTGCAATTATTACTCTTGGAGTAATAAGTCATTCTTCTATTTTGTTTAGTTGTTTTATATATGGAATTAAAGTATTTAGTCTTATATGCATTGGAGAAGTTAGCTCTAGGATTTTCTTCTTTTTCAAATATTTATTACAAGTTCCACATGGTAGTTGATCTTTTTTTTGTAATGTTTATTTAGTAGTTGAGCTGCATCTAAGAACTATATTATTCTCTTTGTTATATTTTGTATTTGTGTTTTGAAGAAATTTATTTTACAACCTTGGTAGCGGAGCATTGAAATTTCTACAACTATTTTCAAGTATTGTTGTATTGTCTTTTTGTGGATCTGTATTATGATTTTTTTTTTCTTTTTTTGTTTCTGAGGTTGATTTTCTAGTGATGAAGTCCTTGTTTGTAAATTGTTGCCATTTTTCTCCTTTTTTTAAAAGCTTGTTTTGTGGTACTTGCTCTAGGTACTTTACTTTTTCTTGATGTATAATTATATTTTTACTTTGTAACTAGATATTTTACATATTGCATTATTTGTGCAATTGTTTTATTGATGTGTGGATTTTGAGATTGAGAAATTTCAACAATTTTAGATTTTGTGAGTAGTTTATTGTTATTAGTAATTTAAAATAGTTGTTTGTCTTGCTCTTTCCTAAATCTTGGTTTTTCTCTAGTAGATTACTTTTTTTCTTAGTTGTGGTATTATTTTTGTGCTCAATATTTTTTATTTCTATAAATTTTATTTTATCAAGATTTAAATTTTGGAATTGTGCATGTTTTTCATAATCTTATATATATATATATATATATATATATATATATATATATATATATATATATATATATATATATATATATATATATATATATATATATATATATATATATATATATATATAGAATATCTAGTAGTGGTTCAAAAATAGCCTGATTGAGGATTGTTATCATGGAAAATAATTTTACATGTCTTGTTGCTATTGTTGGAACTGTCTATGTAGTATACTTTATTATAATTTGTGGAACAAATATTTATCGTTGAAGCAAAATATTGTGATGTTAGGTATATACATAGGTGATCTCCCAAACATGAACCTTTTAAGGCTAGTTGACTCATTCTTTATAAGTATTCTTTTACTGAGCTTGCATTATATATATAAATCCCTTGAGCAATATAAAGAAAGATATGTTTTTTTATATTGATTAAGTATGGAATTATCATATCTAAACATTTTTAATAAAGGCACCTATAAGAGTTTCTTGTGATTGAGTTGAAGTCATAGTCAAGTTCAAAACTTTCAGTAGGTAATCAAATAAACAATCACCAATGTGGTAACTGAACATAGCATCACGTACAAGTCCTATAATGACCAAGATATGGTCTAGATTGTTTAACTCCACATTGAACCAATCATGTAACAATAACATTTACATATATATCTTACGATTATAGAAATTAGAAAGTTTATTCAATAGCTAGTACTAGAAATTTATTGCTAGTAATATTCAATAAAACTTGTAAGCGCTATTCAAGGCTAATGAATACTTGAATATCAATATGATTACTATTCAAAGATCACAAATACTTGAACATTAACATGATTGTTATTCAAAGACCATGAACTCGAGCAAATTTTTAGTCTCATTAGAGTTGTATATGTGAGATAACATAGTTTTTTATTGAGGCAAAATTTGAACTCAATTTGGAAAAACAACAAAATAGAAGTTGGTATTATTCAATATCATGAAACACTTGTGACTAAATGAAGAAATATTTTTATTGAGATAAAGTTTAAATTGAATATAAAAGAACAATAAAGTAGGCTTTCTACTATTTTTCATATTATGTGCTATCATAATATTATCGTCACTAAATCGATAGGGTGAAAAATAATTATTCCAACAAGGGTGTTGCGATAATACTTGTAGATATATTGGATTTCTTTATATACGGTTCTTGGCTTTTCTTATAAATGTATTAGCTTTCTTTATCTATGGTTCTCAATTTTTCATCTTTTGGTGGTGGTTTGGGTGATTACTTAATAGAGTCTTTAGTCTTCATTTGATGCTATGCTCACTTCATTGGGCATAGTCAACAAGAGCAAGTAGCAATGGATATTGATAGTCTTCTTGTAGTTCTAAGTATTGGGTTTTAGACTCTTCATAATTGATGATTCAATTATCATATCTCAAAGTTGCCATAAATTCTTGTACATGTTAATTTTTTAAAGAATGTGAGATTTTACTAGTTGAAAATAGTTTTCATTGATCTTGTTCCAAATCCCAAGAAATTTTTAATCCATTTTTGTTGTTTACACTATATAATGTTCCATGTAAGAAGGTTATTATTTTGGGCTCTTTTTTGCAAATCTTGTAGAAAAAAGTATCTAGTGAGCTTGTTACTTGAAATGCTTTGCTTATTTCAAGTAATGATTGACATGTTGAGCATACTATAACAAGTGGTCTATTTGTTTGTTCAAATAGAAGTTCTCTAATAATCTTTATGGTTGTACCAACATGTATTTATTTTTCCATAAGACAAAAATTAGAATGACTATGAGTATGTATATTTCTATAGTTTGAAAGGTTTTTCTTTTTGGATTGCTTGAACAAGTAGGTAATGTGTTACCTGTATAAATTTTGAGTAGTTTATCTTATATTTTGCTATTTTTTCTAAGCTTTATTATGTTTCTTTATCTATCAAAACTAGTGCAAGGATTGTATGTAAATTGTATTGTATTCATTTTCTAAAAGCAAAGGAATTTAACTTGACATTTTGGAAGGTATATATAGTTTGACTAGTTTCTTTAAACTCTTGCAAAAGTTTATCATCATTTTGGTTTATCTAAAAAACATCAAAAACAACATAAAGAAGTAATTATTTTTTTAGTTTTTTTAAATTTTAAATATTATATGAGATATACTATATTTTGTTTCATATACATACCGAAGCATGATCTTGGTCCATATATCCATTAAAAATATTCAAAGTATAAATTGTTATTTTTTACCTTTACTGTGTCCACCATCTATTATAACTGTCGTAACAATTGTCCCTCCATCATTTCTTGTTATTGAAAAGATAAGCTCTTAAAATATTTGATCATGGAACAATTCTAATTCTACATTGAAAGCTACTATAAATTTGAGAATAGTGCCTAATGCAAACTTTAATGATATAGATGAATCTCCTTTTTTGTAGTAGATATTTTTTTAGATTTTATTTTCTAAAATTGTCTTTCTCTTAAACTAGTGTTTTCCTAACAATCATAAACCCTTCTATGTGTATAAATTTTCATGGTGTGAAGAACATTTCATGTTTCTTTGCTAGCCCATTAGTAGCTTCCATAGTTATAGTCCCTCTAAATCAATTAATTCAGATCTTATAACTTGGTAGTTCCTTTCAGGCATTGACACAAATGTTCCATTTTAATTCAAGACGAGACCTTGGAATGCTATCTCTTTCATGTGTGGCTGTATCTCGAATACTATTACTATTTGTAACTTTCATGTTTGAGAATAGTCTTACTTGTTAGAGCTCTTTTATCATGAATCTACCACAAGTTACGATTTAGTTCTAGTAACAATAAGTGTGTGTCAAGAACTAGCATGAAAATTGTACTTTTGTTCATACAAGTACAATAAATTTTCTTCTAGAACTAAGACATATACAAATAAGGTGGTAGTGATAACAATAATGTTTCTTGTTATTATTTTTTCATTATATATCATAAACAATCATCAATTATCTAAGTATTTTGAAATTGATATGCATTTCTAAATTCTAGATTATAAAAAAATAAGAAATATGGAATACTATATTTTGCAAAATGAAGTTTCTATACTATAAGTAAAACAAAATGAATACTATATTTTACAAAATCGAATATACATCTATTAACTGAAAATACAAAAAACATTATAGATATTTCTTAAACTAATTAAACTAAGTATTAAAACATAAAATCTATTGATAAATTAATTACTAAAACATAAAAGCTATTGATAAAATCAAGACACAAAATTTTGTACTTTTTTTTTTCTTGAGCATGTTGAACAATTCATAACAATCTGTAAGTTCTAGATTATTTAAGTTAAAGCATAGTGAAAAACTACTAAATATTGAATTCTACAAAATCAGGTGTATTTGTACAAATAAAGCTACAGAAAAAGTAATGTCTTTCGTAAATCAATTAATTCAAGCAGTAAATAGAAAGTAATAGTTGTCAATGGAAGTGTAAGATACAATAATTCATGAGGATAAAAATAGCCGGTCAATTATCATTTTTTGTTGAAATAACTATTGTGGAACCTATTTATAGTAAGAAAAGACTGTAGTTTTATTGGATCCATCCATATTCTACTAATGGGCATAAGCAACAACATGTTGCTTTATATTGGTCCATCTGATTGGCATAGAGATGTATTTCTATAATTGTATATCTATCATTTACACTTTTAGCTATCAAGTTTATTACCCAATACTTTATCTAATTAATATCTTGTGTAGATATCATTAGCTAGATGAGATGCTTTAGAATGAAATCAATAGCATATCTATTAGTTTTAATGGAGTTATTTTGTTCATCAATCGGCTATGGTGCAATCTAAGGATTACAATGTTCAAAATTTGAAGTTTTCTTTGCATTGCTACTTGTAGATGTCATAGTAATTGTGTTGTATCTTGTAGTATGATTTGTGGAGCACAATACTATAAACCAATCAAAGATTCCAATGTTGACATTGTCATTTGAAAAATGCAACAAAATTTTTTATGGATGCAAAGATCCATGTACAAAGCCTAATAAATGTAGATAGGTAAAACAACTCCAATGATATGTGATATGTTTTTTGAAACAACTTGTAGACGTCCTCTTTGTTCTAGTCCAATCGTAGCGTCTTGGTTATCTAACACAAGAATTCCTTGTAATGTTTTTCCATTCCACAATACTCTAGAATGGTGGAACTTGTACAAAACCAATGCTTTGTACAAAGCTAGAATATCTTAATTAGAAATATATATTTTGGCACATTTTTAAAACCCATTTTTATATATTTATATTCCAATATCATGTATGGAATATTAGGATCAAAATTTGGCATGTAATATACATTGATGACAAACGTAATTGCATCATACATATCATGTAAATATTTTTGCTCAATTTTCTTGATACAATCTATTGATAAACTATACATTGTTGAACATAATTGTAATGCAATTCGTAATTTTTGGAGATAAACTCTAGGATCTACCTTATTGGATGGGACTTTAACTTATTTAGTGACCTATTGGATGTCATTGATTTTCCTCTTATTGAAAGAAGGCAAATTTAGTAGCTTTTTTGCAGTACAATATTCTACGCTAACCATCTTTTGACTAATTTCTTTACACTTGTTGTAGTCATTTGGTTTGCTAGTATAGTTGAGTTTTCTCCTAGAAGTGAATGAAATTTGTCAATAATTTTATATTCCTTTACAATTGTAGTAATTGTTTGATTTGGAATCATGGTTTGTATTGTACCTAAGATGTATGATGTTGCTTGTTCAATCATATATTAACATAACTATTGTGCAAATTCATTTGACAATGCAACTATTGAAGCCTTTGTATCTAAATAAATTGTGAAAGATTTTCATAACATTTCATTCAATATAGCTTTCAACAACTCCATTGTTTATAAAACCTATTAAATCTTTTTTCAAATGTATCACACAAGTTGTAGACATCTTATTTGTACAAATAGTAATGGATCGAATAGTATTTGTTTGTAGATTATTAAACTAATTTATTATGTTTCTCTTATCAAGGGTGAAAAGCAAAAAGCAAGTAATTGCAAAGTAATCTGATGCTAGTACCTTTAAAAGTTCAAAACAATTAGTTACAAAATTTGAAGATATTAATACTATTTAATAAGTTATACTTTGTGGATTCAAATTTGAACAAGTAATTCATGGTAAGAATACAGTAGTAGATTGTAGGTTCATTTGTTAATTATAATGAAATCTACTCATTCAAACTAATTTACTCAGCAAAAAATTTGAAGTAATTTATAACAAGAATATAGTAGTAGAGTATAGTTTCTATTATTAACTGTGATGAGACATACCCATTTAAATTAATTTTCTCAAGGAAAAAATATGAAATGAATTTTGTATAGTAAAATTTAATTTTTAAAATGGCTACTCTATAACAATAATTTATGTTGAAATTAATATTGCAATTCAAGAAGGTAAGTTAACTTATAAAAATGTTAATAAAATATAAGTTATGAACAAAAACTATGTGCTTTAAAGTGTTCAAAAAAATAAATCTATGTTTTCATATCTATTACTTTGATATGAACTTAAATCAAACCTAATTCTAAAAACTTGAAACAATGATTATAGATAATAAATAAATAAATGTAGATTAAAAATAGTAAAATTTGATTTTTAACATTTGCACATTACAAGAAACAAGTGTAGCATTTTGTGTAAAGTAGTTTACGTTTGAAGTCTAGTATTACTTTTGCAATAACTTTAGTGAATGCCTATTTCCTAAACTAGATAAAATGTCAAAATCATACTCAAATAACAACAATATTACCCTAGTATTGGCCAACAACTATTGAATTGTTTTGAGCATAATTGCATCATATGGTAAACAATAAATATACATCTAAAGAAAGGTTTTCTTGTGTTAAATTCAAGAAAAATTTTGCATTAACTTTTTAGCTAACTCATGCTCCCTTGAATCAACAACAAGTATAAGTAGTAAAAGGGCTACAACATCATTCTTGACATGCACGAACCATATAGCTCATGTTTGGAGATTGTATTATAGAAAGATCATGTACTTCATTATAATATTAAGATACTTGTGAACATGTGAAAAATATTTAGATGCTCAAGTAAAAAGTTAGATGTAGCTATATTCTTTTGGATAATTTTGATAAGTATATTCAAAATAAAGGAACTATTGAATAATAGAAAAAATATTTAGTGATATGATGTTGCAAAAGATAACTTATTATCAAATGATATCTTTTAAAAATTCAAGAACAAGCTTTAACATATAGATGAACATGTTAACTTTAAATCACGGTTTATTAATTGAATATTATTTTTAAGATACGTAAATGGTTGAGCGATGATTGAAATCTATTTTTGAAATTGTTTACATGTAACTATATTCTGTTTCAATATTATTAATCAATGTGCCAAAAACAAAACAACATTGTGTAAATGAACATCTTAATGTTAAACCATGGTTTCTTAATTTGAAGCTATCTTTAAGATAGGTGAATGATTGACTAAAAATAGAAATATGTTTTTAAAATGGATCACATGCAGTTGTATCTCTTTCAATGCTATCAATCAATGTACCAAAAACAAAACAATAAATAGTTTAGTGGTCCTAAGCTTAAGTTCTGTAGTAACATACAACATATGTAATACAATTTCTAAAATTAGCAATACTTGACATAAATTAATTTTTGGAAACATGTTAATGAATAGCTTTTCATATTTCATCAGAAGGTTAGAATTTCCAACAACATAGAACATATCTAATAGGGCTTCCAAAATTAATTGTTTGATATAAATCAATTTTTGGAATGCATTAACAAATACTTTATTAGAGCCTATGTTGAAAAATCTACATATTTAAAAAAAGATGTGTGTGTGTGCGTGTGCATGCGCGTGCGCGTGTGCGTGTCACGTGCATGTGCATGTGCGTGTGCGTGTGCGTGTGTGTGTATGTGTGTGAAGATTTCACAACTTGCATTGGATTACCACAATTTAGAATGCATGCAAAAATTGTGAAATTTTCACCATTCATCTAATTTACCTTTCCATTTGCATTACTTACATCAAGCAAAACAATTGAAGCTTGTCCTAAGGAGTTTTCTTACATTTCAGAGCACAAACCAGCATTCATCTCATTTTATTTTGCCACCTTTGAGTTTATTCCAATAAGTAAGAGCAATCCTTGGTACGTCATCAAACCAATCCACCTCTACTACTATTGGTAGTGTTGCTGCCAGCATGCCCTTCATCATTCTATGCTACATTGATCATTGCCAAAGGGTGTCCTTGTTCTTGATGGCTACAATAGACCAATCCGGCTTTACTAGTGATGTAGTTGTTGCTAGCATGGCATTCGCCATTCTATGCTATGCTAATCATAAGTGGTGGTGCCATACAAGAAAAGGTAAATACATTGCTTGTTCCCAAGGATTCCCGAGAACAAACCTACTGTGACTATAGTAGACCAGTCCAACTCTATTGTTGCTATTGCTAGCATGCCTAAAAAATGTCACAAAAATAAGTAATTTTCAATCGATCTCACTCGATCAGAATGCTAGAGCAGATATCTACTCAATAGGTCAAGCTCAAATGAAATTGCAATAGATTGAGGCTATGCATGAAGTATGTAAGCCACTATGCCTAAGACATCATTGCTTGAACTAAGGAAATCAAGGCAAACGTGTGGAGTTGGTTCATGACATGTGCAAATAAGAGTGATAGTAGATAACAAAAGGCATCAGAGAGCTAGATTAGTAACCTAATATTTAGTTAGCAAACACAACACAGTAGAAAACCATGAGCAATGAAGAAATTATGAGATTGTTAACCATTGCCAAAAGAGTTCTTTGATCTTGGACATCTTCCTCAACATTAGCTAATATCTTTGGAAACATAAGATCTCTTACCTTGAGCTTGTGTCCTAGATAGGGAAAATTAGAGGCAATGGACTCTTTGATTGAAGGATTACCTAATGCAATTGCTTTTGCAATGTATAGCACGAGTGCCACTCACTAGCCATCCTTACATGCAAGCTATTAATCATGCCTGGCAATTTGCTTTGTGTAGCAGGAAGCTCTTTGAGTTAAGGGAAATTCTAGGAAGTAGTGAAAAATGGTTTTATGTCTCTGCATGGGATCTTGATAGAATATGGAAAGCTTTCAATCCTAGTTGTGAATGTTGATATACATTACTTGACCTACCATTAGTTGTGAAAGGATTGTTCAACATCGAGACTACAACAATAGAAGGGAAACTTTATGTAATAGAAGGAGGTAGTGATGATGTGGATCCTAGGATCGCAGTGGTACAATTGCAACAAATGAAGTTTGGGTGTTTGATCTAGTGCATGGGGGTGGTGTTAGAAAGCTCCAATGATTATGTTTGAGCACAATTTCACATTGTGTGCTTGATGGATGCATCATTGTTGCAGGTGGATTTACTACTGCAAGGAGATATGTAGCTGCCACAAAATCTATAATCTAGTGATTGACAAATGGGCACATATAACATATCTCTATCAAATCATGAGTTCCTCATGTTCCAATTGTGCCAGTAAAGGGAAAGAAAATGCAATGGACTCTTTGATTGAAGGATTACCTAATGTAGTTGCTTTAATGTATAGCATGGGTGCCATTTACTAGCCATCCTTACATGTGAGATGTTAATCATGCCCAAAAATTTGCTTTGTGCAATAGGGAGCTCTTTGAGTCCAAGGAAAATTTGGGAAGTAATGAAGAATGGTTATATGTGCCTACATGAGATCTTGATAGAATATAGGAAGCTTTCAACCCCATTTGTGAACATTGGTATACATTGCATGCCCTACCATCAACTGTGAAAGGATTGTTCAACTTCAAGACTATAGCACTAGAAAGGAAGCTTTATGTAATAGGAGGAGGTAGTGATGATATGGATCCTATGACTAAGAATCACAACGGCACAGTTGCAAAACAAATGAATTTTAGGTGTTTGATCCAATGCATGGGGGGTGGTGTCAAAAAGGTCTAATGATTATGGCTTGAGCATGATTTGCATTATGTTTGCTTGATGGATGCATAGTTATCACGTGGCTTTACTACTACAAGGAGATATATAGCTTATGTAGAAATCCATAATCCAATAATTAACAAATGGGCACCTATAGCAAATCTCTGTCAAACCATGAGCTCCTTATGTTCTAGTTGTGCTAGCCAAGGGAAAGTAAATGTAGTGGACTCTTGGATTGAAGGATTACTTAATACAATTGCTTTTCAATGTATAACACGAGTGTCACTTACTAGCCATCCTTACATGCAAGCTATTAATTGTGCTTGGTAATTTGCTTCATGTAGCAAGGAGCTCTTTGAGTTAAGAGAAAGTTTGGGAAGCAGTGAAGAATGGTTATGCATGGGATTTTGATAGAATATGGCAAACTTTCAATCCTAGTTGTGAACATTGGTATACATTACCTACTCTATCGTGAAAGGATTGTTCAACTTTAGAACTGCGACATCCTTGATGTTAAACCAGACATTGATCTATCCTTGATGTCAAACCAAAGATTGATCATTTTGACTACATTATTGGTATAATGGGGAGGCTTGGATAGTCTACACATTGAATCAGGAATTGCAATGGCTATATCATATTCTTAATGTCAAACCAAATATATTTTATGTCAAACTAGACATTGATAATTTTGACTACATTCTTGATTTACTGGGGAGGCTAGATAGTCTACAAATAGAACCACAACTTGGACAACCTAGTGAATGAAAGATAATAAGACAACAATAGTAGTTTGATGTCTAATGCCCCAACAACACCAACCAATCAGTTCAACAATCTACAAAGATAAAAATTTCTTACAGTTGAGCACACTCCAAATAGAAATTTCATGCACACAAGGTTATTGCATGTCATAATTACGTGTCATAATTTGGCAAAAGATGTTTGCCTAGCCTAGCTACAAACATTTATAGCACAACTAAATTGTTTTCTTGATCAAATTCATCCCAACAACAAATTTATGCAACTTTTTAGTGTTTAACTATACTACTATAGTGCAATATTTATTGTTTGAGAGAGCATACCTATTGTGAGGAAAGTGAAGCCTACAATACGTAGTAAGACACCAAGAGTAGTTTGATGTCTAATATGCTAGCAATGCCAATCAATTAGTTTAGAAATTTGTAGAGAGAAATTACTTGCATACTAGATTAAGACATGTCATAATTTGGCAAAAGATATTTGTCTAACCCAACTATAAACATTTATAGCAAAACCAAAGTATTTTCTTAATCTAATTCATACCAACAACAAATTTAGGCAGTTTTTTATTGCTCAATTGTATCTAGGGTAAAAAATAAGAGAACCCCATGATTTTTAATTTGTAGATAGGTGGACGAATGTTTGGTTGATCAAAGGTGAAGAATTTAGAAAATTGGATGAATGTTGTCAAAAAACATGATTTTTTGGCTATTTTTGGGTGATTTTTTGGCCAAAATATGTAAATTTTTGGATATATGGACTATTTTTTTGAGTTTTCAAGCCCAAAACTTTAGCCTTATGACCAAGAAAACCTCTGAAAAATAGCATTTGGACTAAAATTCTCCCCTAATTTTTACCCTGATTGTATCATTGCAATGCAAGATTAATTGTTTGCCTCTAGATGCATATGAGAGAGGGGGGGGGGGGGGGGGGGGATTGTAAGAAGAGAACATCGTGCATTGTCCAAAAATTGGTTGCCATGGCTCCAAGAAGAAGAGGGCATATGTCACTCTCTTCTACCTTCCAATTTCTGAAACAAGGACTTTTGCCATGGAATTGGAAGAAAATAGCAATAATGAATCAAATGTTTAGGCATCCATGTTGACTTAGATTCTTGTTGTCATGAAGAAACATGGATATCTAGATACAATTGTTTGATCCATGTTACAATGATGGAAAGGAATATAGTTTAGCAAAGATCTCATTTTTCCTATATTAAGCTATTAAGTATCCCATTAGATATCAACATCTCTTTTTCTATTTGAACATAACATGTACTCAAAAATGATATATTTAGCTCTTACCTCAAAAAGTGGGCCACTCAACTTAAGAGAATGAACCGCTTAATTGGACTAAACTATGGGTAATTTTTTGGAGCTAGGCACCACCTTGCCATTGCACCATTTTTTAAGCATACGCCCTAAAGGATAATGCTAACAAAGCATTATAAATACATTATTATTAACATAAGATAAAATAACATAAAATAATACTAATAATGTAGCTTCAGTGGTTTGGTGTGTTTGCGAGGGAGGGGAGATATTCATGGAAGACAATACTTCTATACTAACTATTTTATATTAAAGTAAAATCAATTATATCTTATTTAGAATGAGTGTTTATACTAGCATTATATAAATACTAATAAATTGTAATAATATTAATAACAAAATATAATATAAAACAAAATTTAAAAATACTATTAACCTAGCTTCAATGGTTTGGTGGGTTTAAGAGGGAGGGGAGATATTCACATAAGATAAATTTAAAAAACAATATTAACATAGCTTCATTGGTTGGGGGAGGCACGACTATAATGGGCACTGGGGGGGTAAGGGAGGCATGACCACCATGATCATGGGGGGAGGGGAAGATGGTCATCAAGGGGGTGATTATACTAGGGTGAATACACCATGTTGTGGTTGCTAGGGGGAGGGGGGATGGTTGCCATGGTCATTGGGGAATATTCACAAAGAGAGAGAGAGAGAGAGAGAGAGAGAGAGAGAGAGAGAGAGAGAGAGAGAGAGAGAGAGAGAGAGAGATGTCCCTTATATATAAGGCAGAAAGAGAGAGTTGAGAACGCGCAGCTTGTGCTATTGCATCATCCCATAGATCAAGGAAGGCACACTACTCTATTTTTGCTAGAGCAATCTCCTCCTCCTCCTATTGCCTTAGTCATTCGTCCTCCTCTTGTGTTTTCATGGCTCTTCTCCTTGTCTCTTTAATTTCTCCTCCATCATTTATAGCTCTCTGTTCCTTGGAGGTGGATTGAGTTCTTCTGATGGGGATTTTGAGAGTGATCTTTTTTCTCTCCCCTTGTGGCTCGACAATTTTGAGCCTTGTTGCTCACTGACTGTCCTCTCACTCTCAAGGCTTCTTGCTGTTGAGATAGATGGTCTCAGTGTTGTCATGTTGTTCCTTGTGGACTTCATCTTGCTATTGAGATAGTTGGCCTCTGTGTTGTCATGTTGTTCCTTGTGGACTTCGTCTTCCCCTTGTCCTCCTGTTGAAAGTGAGATGGTTGGGCTTAATGCTGGGGTGGAAGAGTGATGCTCCTCTCAGATTGATGAGGGCTCTGAGGTCTCCTCTGCTACTTCTCCTTTTGCCTCCCCCAGAGCTTCATGAATGATGGTAGTTAATACTCCTCTAAAGCCTATAGTCGAAACCTTGGAGGCAGGTTATTTCCTCTCGGACTCCACTATGGTAGCCAAAGACTCCCCTTCTGCCACACCCTTGGTGTTGTGGCTAGTACCTTTGCCAATGCATGTATTGTCTTCTAGATGTAAGCATTCCAGTTTACCTCGTCCAAGAAGGCGTTGGCTTAAAGACTCTCTAGCAATGGTACGCCTATTTTTTTCATGAGAGCATTATATCTTTGGCTTGAAAAAAGGGTGTGGACTATTTTAGCCTACATACGAATGGTGGGGTCCAGAATATCAGTTAGGTTGATTCTGTCATTAGTGTAAACATTCTTTTTGTCCATCCTTATTATCCCATACACATCCCTTTTTGGCTTCTTTTCTGAATTCTCCACTAATCCTAGTGTCTTCTCCACAATTTTCTAGATTAATAAGGACAACTTCCATCTTTCTAGAGGTTTCGCCTTGCCTATGGTCACCGTGCCAATGTTCCTTCTTATGTTGAAAGTTCTTAGGAATTCTGTGCATCTGCGTGACCAATTTTCTAGTCAACCTTCTCCGTGTATCTGTGGAGATTTCATTTGTCAACTATTTATCTCACCACGCCTTCCTTATTCACTAGCTCCCTCAAATTACTAACACCACGGTACTTCAGCTTGTTGTAGACTTGCATTTTAGTCGCCAATCGGTACTTGTTGTGCTCTTCCTCTCTGAGAATGGGAGTTGACTTGCCATCTCGAGTTCCTATTATGGCACAACAATTTACAATTAGCTCCTTTGAGAGTACTTTTTTGCAAAAAAGAAAAAAATGTTAAAATTGAACATTATGGAATGGTGCGATGTACTAGTAAGGAATGGACTTTTTATACTTCAAGCGATCCCACACATTCCAAGCACGAATTCCATAAAAGATTTTCTTCAAGTACAAGTTCCCTTTATTCATCCTTTTTTACTTTTGAACCTTTTTTTCTTCTTAAATTCAATTTAAAGTTCTAAAGTTCATGTTTTCTTTTTCACCTTACCCCCTCCCCTCGAGAAAAATGAAAATCCTTCCTAGGATTAGAAGATAAAGGGTTAAGGGCATGAAGCACTTGCTCATGGTGCTTTATTTCTTCATGAACTAAGCACAGAACTATGGGTTATACTTTAAGTGGACATGACTATCCATGTTTTGAGGCCTAAAACCTATTCGTGTAATGTAGGTCAAGACATCAGTTTAGGAAGTCTCCAGAGTTCATATGATGGCAACATGTAGTTCTTCCTTAGTCAAGAGGATCCAAATAGGGATGGGCCATGATTTGTTCCTCCAAAGGTCGTTTATGCATGATGGTCAGGACTCTGAACAAGGTAGAAGCCACATTGGTAGGGTAGTACTTAGCGGTTTTGATTACATGTCTCTGCTTGGCATTGGTCATAATTTAGTAGCCCTCTTGTTCCCATTGGAGACCCAGAACATACCATTTTTATAGAAAGGAAGAGTCAAAGTCGGCTAGCTTTGTCAGCTCTTCTAGCTCATGGCTTGTTGCAAAGACTTTGCTCTTGCTATTTGATGTGATCAGTCTCGTTGTTCGCGAGCTTGCTCTCGAGAGATCTCATTGGTGATCAATTCCTCGGCTACCTCAAGAATCTTGACAAACAATGAACTCATATTCCTCCCAAGTGCATGGCAAGGAGCGTAATTTCATTGCTAATGTCTCATCAAGGAGACTTAAGTCCCAGCTGTTCATAGCTCTTGGCTTGTGTGGTGAATGTGATGTCCAATCATCTGATGCAGGTGATGAGGTCATCCTCCATGTTCATGGCTAGGTCTAAGGCCAATGTAAGGATAGATCATGGGCTTGTAGGAGGGTCTAAGGCATGCGCGAGGTTGGGATTTTGAGCTAATAACTCCACTACTAAGGCCTACCTCATGGGCTGTTCAATGGGGTGTTTGTCAGGCACTTGTGAGACGGGTTGGTCTTGTGGCTCAAATGATGTGTTGCTTCCTACTTGTGGATCCATTGGGACACTAGGAGTCTTAGGTGGAGTTGGTCTAGGGGTAGCTAGTTTTGGTTTTGGTCGATGGACTTATTGGGGCTTGATGGCTTTGATTACTTTTGGATCAATTGGTTTCTTAGTCCTCGATGGCTTACCGTTTGATGGAGATGGGCTCTGAAGGGCCTAGATGGAGGGGCATGCGTGTCAGTTATAGTTTTGGTGGGCAACTAAATCTAGTTGTTCATTCATAGTAGCCTTGGGCGCGCAACAGGTCTTTGGGCACCCATCGTGACTTGACCGTTCGTCTGTTTCTGTAGCACAAACTTTGCCTCCTAGGCCTAGGGCATGATGTTCTATGGGTTATGAGCTCGTGCGGTTTGGCTTCTAGACAATTGTGGTTGTTGTTTGGGCACCCATTTGAGCTACTGTTGCTCAGTGGTCTTGGATATGTATCCTTTGGGCTGTAGGCGGGGGCTACAGGTGGTTTGTCTTGGCAAGGTGGGACAAGGCATGACCCCCTCCTTAGACCTTGCACTTGATTCCTCTATAGGTGGTGCTTCCGTCTTCGATGGAGCTACACTGCCCTACTGAAAGCTGACATTATCTGAACATTACCAATGGTGAGGTAAATGTGTTGCAAGTTATAGTTGACATTGCAATGTACTTCTTTTTTGAATGCACATCCTAGTAGCGATTATTTACACCGGCGAGCTTAGTGTTAGATATCACATAGAAGATCATAGGTAGGCTTGCAGTCTCATTGAGACCGCTATTTTGCACTTTCCCAACAATGAGTAGGACTGCCCCCCAAACGGGCTGAGTTTTGCATTAGTAGGCTGTTGTTGGGGCTAACCAATGAGGGTCCAATAGTTGTGTATAAGGATATTACAATTAGCTCCCTCGTCAATAAGTGCATCAAAGATATATGTCATGTGACTAGTGGCCTATAAGCACAAGTATGCAGATGCCACTTCTTCCTCATCCTCTTCCTCAATCTCAGTGATGGTGGCTACTCTTATGTTTATAGAAGACAGGTTCAGCATTGGAGGCTCATGTGGTGGGTGCACTGGTGTTGGTCAATTGCTCTAGCTCTTGGCCATCATGCATAGTGGTACTAATGGTGGAAACCTACTCTTCGGTAGCAGCTGAGATGGTGTCACTTTGTGGGATTCACTAACAGCCTTGGTAGACTATTTATAATCCTCCTCTTCATCTGAGAACGAAAGATCAATGGTGGCTAGCACATGCATCCAATTTCTCTCCTCCTCAAGGCAAGGGATATACTTTGTTAGTGACCCATAGGAATTATTAACCTATGAGTTTCCTTTTAACATAGCAGAGATGGCATCTAGGTCAACCAGAGTGGTCTTTCAAATATCCATCTCCACTCTCATAGCTTGTGATTTTTTTCCTAAGAACATTAGACTGTTGCCCCAATCTGCTGTCACTCATGCATTTCGCATCTAGGATCCGCCTAGCAGGATGTCGTAGTCCCCACTCCCTTCATGAATACGAAGTTGACTAAGAACCGAACTCCTATCTTCAAGGGCCAATCTTTTAGCACTCCAAACAATTTGACCTTCATTCTGTTAGCCAGCATAATATTAAACCTTGTGGTCTCCATAGGTGGGTTACCCCAAGCCTATAGGACTGCATGGCTAAGCACACTACTCCAACTCTAGTATATCTACAATTCCCTTCCTTGTAGTATCTCCTAATGTGTTTATAAGCAAGACTGTGTGCATCTCTATGCCTTCCCAAAAGGTATTTACATGCAAAGACTTAGGCATTGAGTTCAAGATTAAGCTTGGTATGTGCATTACTGCACCATGGTCATGCAAGTTGGTCACTCCAAGCTCTCCATGTCGTTCTACCCACTGCTTCAACCCTTGCCATAGTGTTGAATTCTTCTTGAGCAGCTCTTCCAGAGGTAGGGTCACAAGGGCCGATATCAACATCGTGTGCAAGTTGCCAACTGCCTACTTTTCATTAGGCTCTACACTCTTTTTCCAATGATCTTGGTCAGTATGTATACCCATGGCATCTAGGCTATGTGTATGCAATGCTACATGTGGGGTTCGAATGCATCTCTTGATCTTAACCGAGTCGGCAAGACTAGTGTGCTCACACTAGAGAGATCATCGACCTTGTCGTCAATAATGGGTTCCACATCCCTTAGGTGTGCTTGGGCTTCTCTCACCCACTCCTTGACCTTATCAACCACTTCTAATTGGTGCCTCAAATCAGGATATTCTCCAATCTTGGCACTTCCCTTTTACATTATCTGAGGAGTAGATATCTCTGCTTCTGCATCCATGACTTGGTTCCCCTTTGGTAACGTGGTGGCACTATCCATCCTAAGTATCATCTTTGTCTCAGCCCTCTTTTTCCTTCTTCTATAGCTTTTCTTCCCTATTGAAGCTACATCAAGGTTGCTAGGTCTTGGTAATGAAATACCGGCCTGCCTTGCATGTGTTGGGGTCATGACATTCAACAGAATTGGTGTGGCTTTACCATCAAGTGTTTCAACTCCAAATAGTTCCAATAATATGGACAACATGATAGCCAAACTAGTGGAAGGTTTTCGCCTAGAGCACTCGATGTACAAGTGTGTGATCCCACACTCCAGGCATCTTAGGTTGGCCTTGTCTTAATTGGCTTGCTCCCTTTTGGCCATCATGATGAGATTTGTCCTGGGTGACCACAAGCCCAACATGCGATGGTGGGTTCCTGGTTCTATCCTCCTAGACCTCTACCTATTCCCCTACCCAATACCATCATTGACACTAATCTAAAATCCATCACGATGAGATTGCCCTCTTCATCATACAAGACGCAAGGGTTTATGTATGCTTTGTCCTCATTCGGCTCCTCTATGTAATCTATTGGAGCATCACTCGATGGATGGGTCATGATGGGACGAGGTGGTCTAGGTATCATTGTGGGGTTGATGTCCATCAGCTTGGAATCATTAGATGTTGGGAGGGCTAGTGGAGCTCCCCTTCCAAAATATGGCAGTCTACTCCCTAGGTAGTAAGGCTGATTATATGGTTGTGAGTATGGAAATCACCTCAATAATCGGCAATGCATTGCATCATGGCCAAACCTACCGCAATTGGCACAGGGTCTGGATCTAGGATCCATGCACTTGGCCGAAAGGTGGTTTGCTCTACAATGCATGCAGTGCACATGAGGTCATGTGGGCCTTCTCATCATCTCTTGCAACCTAGCCAACTCTAGCTTCACATTCGCCAACTCTTGGCCCTGTTTCCCTTGTCTTGGGTGCTCTGGCTAGATCTTTCACTAATGGCCATAGCTCTTTCTGAAATTCTAGAGGTAGTATTGTCTTGGATTGTGGGTCTTGAGCTCCTTGAGTAGGTCATCCACTCGTATAGCTTCCTCAAAGACCCTAACTAGCACATCCCTCACCAAGGCCTTGTAAAGCTCTTTTCTTTGGATTCTGCTTATGAACATAGTGGAGACCACTCGTTCACTAGGTCACTCTCTGCAACTAGGATTCTCCTAAAGAGATTTCACACATGGGTGACATAGTCTTGGATATCCTCCTTGTCCTTTTGACTGAAACTACTCCACAAAGCTATATGAATCATTATCTAGTTGATACTTGTCATGTTGCTTAGCAATCACGGGTATCTCGGTTTGGCTCCTAGAATTTGGGGTGATTCCTAGTCTTGCTAGCAACGAAGTTGCTAGGGCCGCTTTGCTTTGCTCTGTAATCGTGTTTCCTAAGAGTTGCTTCATAAGAAGCTCACTCAATGTAAGGTTGGCTTCTAGTTATCTCTCCCTCTCAACATTTGGTCATGTTCTATTTCGATTGGTGAGCGCTAAGATGCATTGGACCTCACACATTTCTATGTCTTGCCTCATCTTTTGAGCTTACTCTTGATTGTAGACAGTTATGCATTGTAGTGCTCTCCTTGCCAACTTTTTCTCTTACTCGCAATTGGCTATGATGTCTTCGACTAGTCTATTGTGATGCTCCATTTTACTTTGCAAGTCGTACACCGAGTTATCATTTGCTAGATATTCACTGGGAATTCTCCAAAGTCAAGCTTGTCATTTTTCAGGTTAGCATTGGTTCCTGACATATTGTCGATTTCTTGGGAAACTAGGATATCAATCTAATTGATCAAGTTGGGTAGAGTTGTGTCCCTAATCATGCATGTCGATGTTGCTCTTGAAGCAGCTTGACGATTCAAGTCTCTCAGTGTTCAACAATTGGTGTCCTTGGCCACTGTTGATGTCTGGGATCTCCTCCTATTAGTGTGTTTGCTCAACTTATCTTATTTTACATGAATTCCTTGTTATTTAAAACAATCCTCAATGTTACAAACACTCATATGCTTGTAGTGTGCTCCTCAAAGTGCCTTGTGAGAAATTAGGCTTTCAGCTTTTCTAGTGTGTGTCAAATGTTTAATTGATGTAATTGTGCAAATTCAACAGAAACAATACAGTGTAGCAACACACCCTTGTCCTGAACCTTTCATGCAAGTGAGAGCCACTCTAGTTGGTTCATTTTGGTCTCTCGGCATTCTAGATATGTGGTCTGCGAGGTAGTAGGTTTGGTCAGTTAGTCCAGGTCTTTATAGGGAGGCAGGGCTAAGGGTTAGTACCACGGTCATTTTTTGGCCCATTAGATTGTGATTCGTGAGTTTGATGGTCCCATCAGTCATTCCATGCATTTGGAGGCCTATAGGGGTGTCATCTAGATTGGGCGTAGCCACCTTGCATGGGTCCAATTTGCTAAAATTTGGCTTTTGTGTAGTATGTTCGAGCGCCTAACTTAGACAGTCCGATTCTAAGTGGAGTGTCCGATTCCAAGTGGCTTGGAGCTCGATCGTCCAAGTCCGAGTGGCTTGGCATTCATTTGAGGCGAATTAGGTCCAGGGTTCAAGTCTCAGACCTGGACGGTTTTGTGGTTATCCAAGTGGACTTGTGACTCAAACTATC
The DNA here is from genome assembly GCF_053477565.2 of Lygodium microphyllum. Lineage (NCBI taxonomy): Eukaryota > Viridiplantae > Streptophyta > Polypodiopsida > Schizaeales > Lygodiaceae > Lygodium > Lygodium microphyllum. The sequence continues at coordinate 30,672,439 of NC_141159.1, forward strand.
CAAGGGATAATGGAACTCAGACGACTATGGAATCTGTCTAAGTGCAATGATCGAGTTACAAAATGATAAAAATCCCTCAAATACTCCTGGCATCTGTCCTAGCAATGCAACTAGGGTCCTAACTAGGATCAACAAGCATTACTTGACACTCAGAGCATACCTGTAGGGCTGGAGGATGTGGGAATGTGAATCGATGAACGAATCTGTGCTCCTGCCCTCTCTCTCTCTCTCTCTCTCTCTCTCTCTCTCTCTCTCTCTCTCTCTCTCTCTCTCTCTCTCTCTCTCTCTCTCTCTCTCTCTCTCTCTCTCTCTCTCTCTCTCTCTCGGCTTCTTAAACCCTTTCTCTCTTGCCCTGTTACTTTTCCCTTCTCCCTCTTTGCTGTCCTAATTTCTTAAAGCTCTCTTTTTCCTGCTTTTCCCCTATTTTGGGTCTACTATTATAGCAAAAAGACCATGGTATTCACCAACTGTGATTTTAATAAATCATGCATACATGACCTAGTCTAAGGCTTTATTTGCAATGTGATCCTTTGCCTTTCTATTAATTGTCAACAAAGAGGCTATAGTGGGTGTGATTGCACATTTTTCAACACCCCTCCTCAATCACAACCAAGAAAGACACTGAGTATACAGAGGTTGTCATGAGTAGAACCTTGCTAAGTATAGACATGGAAATAAAACAACCATATAAAGCTAGAGGTTGTCACAAGGCCTCACTAAGTGTGTAGAGGTTGTAGTGTGCAAAGGTTACATGAGGAATACAAGAGCTTATGGTAAGAACATTAGGCAAGTACACATTTAAGACCTTAAAAAGTCTATCAGAAAATAAGCTACAAAGGAGGGACTGGTGAGTCCTATCCTTTTGTTCTTGGGTGTCTTCTTCTTCTCCATTGTTGTCTTCATCTTCTTTGACTATTGCAAGGTATGCTCTTTGGGATCTTTTCCTAGCATGAAAAAAATTCCCAATATGCCCAATTTTCTTACAAAAATCACAAACTATGCTCTTCTTCCCTTTGTCCTTCACATAGAGGAGTCGTTGATCTCCTCGTGGGGTGCTTGCTTCTCCCTTTCTCTTGATCTTCTTTTCCTCTTCAAGGAGAGAGGCTTTGATATCCACAAGCTTCATCTTTGGTATGTTGATTAATGTGGTAGACACATTATCATACCCAAGTGGAGGACTCTTGAGAAGTACTCCAATGCAAATGTCTTCATCAGTCTCCAAGTTTATTCCTGCAAGTTGTGTCAACAAGCTTTCCATATAATTCAAATGACTTGTAAGTGAGGTATTACTTTTCATGTCAAGCCTAAACAATTCAATTAGCAAGCCATATTTGGAGGATTTTGAGTGAGCTCCAAACAAGGTTTCTAACCAATCCCATGTTGCTTGAGAGGTTTCACAATCATCAACATGATGAATGTAGTCATCAAGTTCAATCTTGATAATAGCTTGAGCCTTATTATCATTTTTCTTGAGAGGTTTCACAATCATCAACATGATGAATGTAGTCATCAAGTTCAAGCTTGATAATAGCTTGAGCCTTATCATCATTTTTATCCCATATTATTGAGAGTGCAGCTTTCCTTGGTTTCTTCTCTTGACCACTTGTGATTGACCACAAGCCTTTCTTTATTAAGATCAATTTGATCCTGGTTTGTCTACAATTATAATGAGACACAAGTAATAACAAAGAAGAACAATTGATATTATTCAAGCATAATGCAAGTACAATTGAATGAGAATGATGGATCAAATGAGTGTGGGGATGAGTGCCTTTTATAGGCTTACAGTAGGTGGTATTGGTAGGTAGAAAAAGGTGGAAAGGGACCATGGTATTCACCAACTGTGGCTTTAATAAACCATGCATACATGACCTATTCTAAGGATTTATTTGCAATGTGATCCTTTGCCTTGTTGTTCATTACAAAGAGGCTATAGTGGGTGTGATTGCACATTTCTCAACATCATATGCCTAAAAAAACATGGGAGGGGGCAGGAGCACACCATGTGGCCAACCCCCTGACCTCCCGTTAAATAATGATAGTATCGAGAGAGTTAAAATGATATTAACTAAACTAAATTACACATCTTACTAGTTTAAATATTCAATAATATGTACTATCTATATTACTATACTTCTATATACACTATATTATAATTAAAGCAACCTCAAACCAATCCTATGTATCATCTGTATAATGCTCCCTAAACCTATTTTTCTATTCATTTCAAGAAGAAAATTTTCAAAAAATTCATAAGACCTTCAATTCACATCTCCTTTCTCACTCACATAATATTGCCCAATATATGTGGACTGGGCTATTTTGCATTGTGGGTGGGTGTTGTCCCATTATCCAGACACTTGTATTGAGAGAGAGAGAGAGAGAGAGAGAGAGAGAGAGAGAGAGAGAGAGAGAGAGAGAGAGAGAGAGAGAGAGAGAGAGAGAGAGAGAGAGAGAGAGAGAGAGAGAGAGAAGAGAGAAGAGAGAGAAAGGGAGAGAAGAAAAGCAAGCAAAAAAGTAGAGAGATGGAGTATGAGAGAGAGAGGGAGGGAGGGAGGGCAAGAGACAAAGCAAAGTACAAAAAGGGAGGTCATGAGATGACCACGAGCAATGGGAACGTGAGGTGTTCAAAATTAAGTGTGTGCATAACTACAACCTTTGTTCCCTTTTTTTGAAATCTATCTTTCATTCTCTTGATATTACCTAAAAGTGACATAGGGCAAGCATCTGCTCAACGATTACACTATCACGTTAGTCCACCTAGGTATTTCTAATTTGAATATTTATTAAAGAGTTAGTCTCATGAATTCAAAGAAAGAGAAAAGATTATGTCATTTCTATTCACACAATAAATATAGACTACACTAATGAATTGGAAAGAGTAGCATAATTGAATGGATGCTTTATTAATTATCTCGCACTAATGATAACTTAGAGGAGTGTCTATCATAGGTATTGTCATAGGAAATTATAGGAAAACCTAGGAAGGTTACACATAGAAGTCATTAAGGATGGACATAAGGGAACTCTCTGTCAAAAATGGCATCATAGTTTCAAATACAATTCTTGTAAAGCATTTACAAACTAATAAGCATAAGATTCTTAAGGCCCACATCATATAATCCTAAATCTCGAGCCTAGGAAAGGGCATACAAGTTAGAAGTACGGCTATAAGCTTATAATCCGTGACCATCATCCAACTCACTTATCAAAGGTAGGTTCACTACAACAAGAAGAGACTTAAGGTAGTGCTGTAGAGAATCAAGAATAACCCATGTCAAGAAGTTGTTACCCATTGTCACAAGAGAGGATTTCTCAAAGTGATGTTAAAGTTAGCAAAGATAGTTAGCTAGAGAAATTGTTTTCTTGAGTAGCTCCATCATTGATGAATGGAATCCTAATCAAAGATAGGAATTATGAAATGGGGACTCATTATTGTTGTTGAAGATAGGGATAGACAAAGAGCATATATGAGACATGGGTTCCTCTAAGTAGTATCTAGTGTTTCATAATTGCCTTACTTACCAAGAATACAGATTATGAATATATCATTGGGATACTTGTGAGAGGAATATATAATAAATTCATAAACCATACTTTGTGAGTATTGGAGACATCATTGCTAAAGAGATAAAGATCATGCATTTGTATTCTATATGCACATGGATGTAACATTAGGGATCATGCAATGGGATCTTGTGTTTACAAAGAACAAATTGCCCCTAAGCTTAAGAAGGCCCTACGCTTATGTACGTTGAGTACATTGATTGAAACCTCTTCTTAAGAATTCCAAAACCAAGTCATTTTACCTTAATACCAACCTCTAATGGTTGCCCAAATGCAACCAAATCGAGCTATGGAAGCCCCAAATCAAGCTGCCTTAATGGCTCCTCAAGCCAAAACACATGTTTAACTTAGATGTAGAGCTTCATAATGAGAATACTACCTCTTTATAATCCAAATAGCAAGCACGAATGTCATAAAAGAAGCTTGAATCCTTGATCTCACAATGAAGCTTGACTCTTTCTAATCCAAATAGCAAGCACGTGTCATAAAAGAATCTTGAATCCTCGATCTCACAATGAATCTTGACTCCTTGTGCTCATCACTCCAAGTACGAGCTCTCAAATGTACAAGTCAAATACCAATTGAGAGGGAAGCAATGTCAAAATGTGAGGTAGAAGCTATGGGGTGTAAGAGATTTGAGAGAGAGAATTACACAAGTGTTTTGTGGCTACAATGAATGGTACCTTTATTCTTTGTTATCTCCACTTATATATGACTATACACCGTGTACTTAGTCAAGGGGGTGCCCGCCCTTGCTCTTGGTCCTTGGGTTTACCCCACAAACTTTGGTATTCTAATTGCTTTAATAGAAAGATTGATTTTTTTAGTGTTGTATTACACATGCACATGCAAACCTTACTTTGCAGACTTTGTCTAGCATTCCACATCGATATGATAAAAACCCTAAACCCTAATCTCAAACTACCTACTTCTTCTTGCACATTGAAGCATCACATGCCACCTCATTTATCTTCATCTACAAGTGGTCCTTCCATGCAAGGGCCATACAAGTAACAATAAGAGATACATCCATGAATCCTTTGCCCATTGCTTGCATATCACTACAACACATATGCTTCACCACCCAAGCATCAATGATGAACCTTCTTTTAAGGATGCTTGGATAATCAGGCATATGTATTGTGGCATGCAAGCCTAGGGCTCCATGGTATCCCAACCACATGTGGAGACACATAAAAAAAAGAGAGGAGTGAGCCTCAAAAATTCAGCTAGCTCTCTCTCTCTCTCTCTCTCTCTCTCTCTCTCTCTCTCTCTCTCTCTCTCTCTCTCTCTCTCTCTCTCTCTCTCTCTCTCTCTCTCTCTCTCTCTCTCTCTCTCTCTCTCTCTCTCTCTCTCTCTCTCTCTCTCATCAACTTGAGCCAATTGAGACATAAGACAATAAGGAGTTGCCAGAGGATACAAGCAAGCCAATTTGCTTCAATGCCTCATCCCTTTAAACATAGCTAGAAAGAGATTTCACCATGTGAGTCTATGTATTGCCACTAAAATTTGGAAATGGTTGAGAGCCAATTAGTATATTTGCCTTTGTAGGAATGAGATGTGTTTAAAGGTAAAAGTTCTTACAGTGTTTTGGATTTGATTGCCTTTTTTTGCCTCGAATGGACACTCAACAGGAACAATTGATCAATAAGAGTTAATGTATCAAAGGAAGGCATACTAGGAAAGTTGGAATGAAGTCTCTCTCTGTCCCAAGCTAAAGAAAGGATAAAGAAGTCAAAGTTACTACCACTCTCATCAATGAAGTAAGCACCAATTTTAGTATGAGCTTTTTTTGTCTTGTAGAAGTTTGAACCTATACACACACGCACGTGCATGTGTGTGTGTGTGTGGTTAAAGTCTTAAAAAGCCTATTGGTACTACTTTTCCCTTTCTTTCTCAATATAACTTTTTGTCCTCTTGAACGATATAAGAATTGAAGAGAGAGGGGAACTTGGGAAGTACCAAATGTAAGACAAAGGGTTAGTGTGATGCCCTAACCATTGTTAACAAGAATTAAGTTCAATAAAGGCCAAGGACATGCCTCACTATCCACATGAGAAAGGAGTTTGCATGCAATTGACCGCATGAGACCTTGCTCCTGCCATCTTTAGCAAGTCCCAAGAAGTGAGCTCGATCGACAGGGATTGCATGGAGGTAGATAGCCTAATCACGAATGTGGGTCTAGCAGAGCAGACGAATGTTTGAAGACTTAAATGAGCAGAGGCAGGACGCAAACGCAAAAATGAGAGGAGACATCTCTAGTAAGCGGCAAATCAGACTTTGAGACGCAGTCAAATAGAAGCCGCCATGGAGGGGCACGCAGTGGGGGGTGAAGGGGAGGAGAAAGCCTTGCTCAACACCAAAGAAGACAACTGAGTGGGGATCGAAGCAAACCCACAACTCGTCTCAGAGATCTTTGCAACCTCCCCACAAAAACACCTGGAAGACCAAAGCAATGGATTAGCAAAAGGAATCACCCTTAGACTCAAACAAGGTATGCAGTGATGTGTTATGATTCAACAAGAAGGCTGTCCTGGTAATTTTACACGAAAACCTCCAAAAGCCATGGATGTGCCTTGCTGGTTCAACACGATCTTCTAATGCGAGGGAGGAGCACTTGACCAAATATACTACGGAGGAGGAGGCAGGCTTTGCCATTGAAATGGGAAAGGACTCAATCACAAAAGAGTGCCGCATGTGGGTGGAAGTACTAGGGCTGCCAAGTTACCTTTGGAACCTCTTACCAGACATTGCCAAAGGCTTGGAGAAGTCTTTGTATGTGCCACCACTAGCAGCCCCTTCAGAAACAAGGTGTGCTTGCTCTAGAGCGCAAGCCTGGATGTTTGGTGACATTATTCCAAAGAGTGCCCAGTAGCAGCAAAAGAAACAGAAGAAGAAAATCATAACGGCAACGCTACCACATGGGCAGAAGTGGCTAGAGGAAAGCAAGGAAACAACAAGGGGAGCAGAGAGGAGGATCAACAACAACAAGGAGCTGAGGAGGAGGAAGGTTGGTGCACATTAGAGGATATAAGATGAAAGGCACAAATGCTAGCCAAAGTACTGTTTATACTTTTGATAACACTCGAGTTAGACCCCCCATGGTTAGAAAATTCTGGCAAAAGATTGCAATTCCTAAAAATAGCTATGGGAAAGCAAGCACATTCACACAACTTGATCAAGATCTACTAGATTAGATTGGCCTGCAACATCAATGATGGAGAATATGGAGGATTCTCGACCCTAGATGTAGTACTAACTCAAGAGCACAAACTGCACTCATGGGGAGGAATGCTTCTGGACTACAAGGGATCCAAATGCTTTGTAGGGGGGAGATACCAAGAATGGATCGCAAGCTGCACCATAATCGTAAAACCCAATAGAAAAATCCAGAATTCAAATTTATCTAGACTAGTCATGGAAGAATTTTGATAGTTGAGATGCTTTGGAACAATCATTGCATTGACATTATTAACATCTCTGGTTTTAATGATAGCAGGGCCAGAAGATCTCTGTGGAGCAAATTGGAAGAATTAAATATTGGAATGGGCCTGATGGGAACCAAAGAAGAGGGAGGACTTAAGTTGTTGTCTATTAAGGAAGAACTTCCCCGAGGGCAAAGCTACTCAAAAAATGATGGGAGCAAGAGGCTCCACGGACTCAAATTCTCACCCATTTGACTAAGATGGGAAATAGCAAATAGTGTATGTCATGTGGGGACTTTTGGTAGTAGACACAATCATGTCACAAGCCATCAATTCAGATGTTGCAATCATGTATAGATGCTTTGAAGAATGCAAAATGGAGCAACATGGAAAAGGTAATGAGCAAGGAGGAGAGCATGTTTTGGTCATGGGCATGTGAACCCCCCATTGCCAAGATGGTCGGAACAAAGGTCATGAACTTGGTTAAGAAAGGCATTACCAAGTTAAACCAATGTCAGAAAAGAGGATGGAGATGCCACAGAGTTTTTGGGAAGCACAGGGAGATTGGAATCTCACAAAAGCCTTCCAAATTGCATGGGAATATGTTGCTCATGCTAGCAGTGATATAAAACTCATGGAAGAAGATTCTAGAGGCATAATTCCATTAAGTTCTCTATCAATAGATAGCAAACCACTATTCCAAGCTCTAATCATGAAAAATATCAAGCAACAAAGAAGAAAGGAGGAAATAGACAGCAATAAGATATACAAAAAATTGGGGGATACAAATTTCAGAGGGCAAACTGATGGACAGCCTAATGAAAACCTAATTGATGCCTATACCATGGATGCTATGGCCATTGGATAAAAGCTCGAAGATAGATGCCTCTTTGAAGGGAGATGTTCCTTTGGGGAGTAAGAGACAACCAAGCACTTGCTTTGGAATGAGTGCAAAGACATGCCAATTTGGGGCAAAGCAATCAACTGCTTCTAGACTCAAGATGATGTAGAAAGAATGGATGAGGATAGAAAAGTAGAAATCTGTATTTTTTACCTAACCATCCTCACTGCACATAGCAAGGAGTTGGCATTTCAATCCATAAGGAATCTTGTCTTTTAAAAAATATGATTTATGCATCTCAAAAGGACCTTGGGTGGAGAGGATTCTAAAACATCATAGGCTCAAATTAAAGCCAAGACAAAATGTTTCTAGGTATTAGCATGTAAAATGGGCAAACTCAGTGACTATGCATTGACCAACTTTCTAAACTAACTCGCTTATGTAGAGATGTCGAGTTCCAGTTGGCATCCACTATAAACCTTGGTGATATGGCAAGATACTATTCACTAGAATGTTAAATAACCAACATGAGGATAGACTAGTGATTCTATCGCTGGATTACACCCACGTAGTCCAAAACCCATCCTTGATTATAGCACATTCATTGTACCATCTCTTCTTTCCTTAGCAGATTCACATTTAGTGATCACATGTACATACGTTGTATTACTTTCATATTAGTCTTTTATCATGTTGTAGACTTAATTCTTTTGTATGAAAAAAGAAAAAGAAGATTTTAACCCTCTCTCTCTATGTGCTCAAGTCTCTATTGCTTTTGTGTGTGTGCTCATGGATTCTTCACATATCTTCTCTCTTGTCTACTTTCAACTCAAATATTTTGTATCCAAACAATATTTTCTTAATCACTTATCTATAGTTGTATTTTTTTATTGAGAAAACAACAATTGTATAAGATAGGTCAATATTGCTTGGAATTAGAAATTATATGCTACTAGCAAGTATATGAGTTATTAAGCTATTAGGTCTATGACTTGATGTCAAGCTTTGATTATGGATTGTTGGTAGAAGTTACTCAAGCAACCATGTTGTAATTGCCATAAGTGTGCATACTAATATAATATACTAAGCATAAGTTGTATCAAATAACTATAATATTTAGATTTGATTATTTTCTTTAGTTTTGATGTTTACACTTTGTGCAAATCAAGTAGTATGATGGATGATGTGTCTATAGTAATATCAAAATTGCATAGGTCTTAGCCCAACCTTAAACTTCAATTTTCTAGTTTGGATTTGGAAAGAGTTGCAAATAAAAGCGATCTTTCTTTTCAATATATTGTAGTTTGTGCCCATCCATTAGTACTATGGATTATATACATATCATACTAAGGTGATTCTAAATTGTCTCTAAATTATCATGGTGCTAACCAATCTAACTTCCATGCCTCTAGGTAAAAATACAACTCGGAGAGAGATCCATCAAAGGGCCTCCTTGCCTTCCACCTTGAACCTTTTTTTAAAAATCATGTCACTTTACGCTAATACATTTGGTCAAAATAGCAATAAAGTTGAGAGCTAGCATGTTTAGAATAGATAAGAGAGGATGGATGGATGTTAAAAAACTAGCATGACTCAATTTTTTGTCTTCACATTTAGCTATGCAACATATGAGAATTTGTGTCCTCTTTTCAAGCAACTAAAGATGATGCATCTAATATGCAAAATTATCCAAAAAACCATCAAGAACTACCACAAAATTGGGATTGGTGACTCCCAAGGAGGGAATCCTCCCACCTCCTATTAAGTTTGAACATAGGCATTAGAATACCACCGACAGCCTCCCATTTTGTAACAAGGTTTGAGCATAGGTACCGCAAAACGACATATACATGTTAAATAAACTGCTTAACCTCGTCTGCGTTAATTGCGGTGAGCGTGGATCGAACACGCGACCTTCAGATCTTCAGTCTGACGCTCTCCCAACTGAGCTATCCCCGCTTAATGAAAACAATCCTAATTATAAAGGATTTTCCTAAACTCCATTAACAATTGTATATATCCGGCTCGTGAGAGCAACTTACCAAATCAACGGTGGGCAATCTATATATAGTCTATTTATTTGTTCACTATAGATTGCAAAGCAGGCGCAGAGAGAGTGGAAAGAAAACCATGACACTGGACAGCCTATTCATGAATACCTTCCAAAGCATCTGGCTAATCCTGCTACACGACAGAATCTCCCTATGTAGATGTTGAAAAGCCTCCAATGATAAATGGAAGTCATGAGCCTTTTAACATCCAATCCTTTAGTTACAGCAACACCTTCGACTGACTGCGATATTGTGGCAACTTGGCAGGGAGAAGTTGGCCACTCCACCTTTTTCCACATCATTGCTTGATGCGAGCATTATTTTTCCTCGAGATTTAGACCATTAATTCCTTGCAATCTGTTCAATTTTATCCCGAGTTAACGTGCTTGGGATTCCAGATGTCAATCCATTTCTTGATGCTCTTCTTATGCAATTTGATAACTGGCCATGAATGCTACACAAATAGACAAGTTTAAAGATGCATCACCCTCGATCGGCGCTCCTAATATTCAGCTTTACAGACATGAGCCACCCAGACATTGACTGTGGCATCAACAATTTCAGTTTGCTTGATCTTCGATTGAAACAGTCTTACCATCACTACATCCCACCACCAAAAATCCTGTCGGTTAATCAAAAGAGTTGGTCATGGTGGAGAGTAGATGATGTGTTTGAGCCACTTCCAGCTGAAGTCCATAGCTTTACTGTGCAAGTCAGGTATTCGCAGCCCACCATCTTCTTTCATAGATTTAATTTGGAGCCAATCAATGGAGTACCACATATTCTTATCAGCCCTGTTTCACCATCTTTCTTGATAGATTTAATTTACAAAAGGGAAACACCAAAGCTACAAATTTCTCATCTTTCCATGAGCCATGAAAATCTCTGTTTCATTGCTCTCCCAACACTATGGGGCAACCCAGATGCCTTTTGCTAAGGCTCTGTTCTGTGAAATATGCATCCATCGTCTTACTATCCTTATTATAATGCAACTTCAACAATTTTACTTTTTTGAATTTGACTTGTAATTAGACACATCACAAAGCCTGCCATGGAGCTTCAAAAGCATTTGGATATTTTCATCCTCTTTCTGCATATTGGTTGTCTTTTCATCTGTGAACAATTGGCTTGAGAAAAGATCCACGGGGGTGGGAGACCCTTGATCACCTTCTTACTATCTGAATAGTTAATGTGTCTCAGCAATGGATCAGCAGACACAAGGCAAATAGGAATAAAGCATGACCGCATTTGACCTGCACGAACCAGATTTGACACTAGGAGGATTGGTTTCTATGCCAAGCTTAAGGAGTGGAAAACTCAATTCCCAAACCAGCATTGAAAAATCTAGAGGTGCACCTCAAATTAACTCAACACTTCGCTGTGGAAAATCTGTGCAAAGAAACTCCCCACCAAAGATAGGGTGGGGAAATTCATGAAGATAGGATCCCTATGTTTGATGTGCTGCAAGGCTAAAGAGTCAATAGCACATACCTTCTGTCATTGCCCAGCCGCCCAGGCTGTATGGAAGAAATTGAAGGGTTGAGAGCAAGCAGCAGGTTTCAATGTGAACCTTAAAATGAAGACTGCCCTATTTGGGGACAGGGGAAAGATGGATGATGAAATTTTGAAAGCATGGAATCTGATTAGAGCAGTGACGCTGAGACCCTCATGGGCCAATGGCAATAAAGTAGTCATGGCCAAAGAGCCTAGATTAGGTTCAAATGTTGTGGTAGAAACCCTAGTCAGACAAATCGTAGCACTGCTAAGTAAAGCAAAGAAGTCAGCCCATGCATTTAAAGTGTGTTTCAAACTCCTCAAAAGAGTGAATGTTTTGTAAGTCTGACAGTCAAGATGTCAAAGGCACAAGTTGTTATAAGTTATGCCATACAAGTACTTGGTGGTATCTGGTGCCAATTGTTAGCCTAGGTCATTCATTTGGCCATAAGTGTCAATTGGTGATACTAAGGAAGTGGCGTTTAATAATACCTAACACCAATTTGATAGCCAAAGATGACACAGAGATACTCGGGAATGGAAGTTGCCTAGCCAATTTAATTATTGGCCAATTAGATTATTTTTTAGAGCATCAAGATAATTATCAGATTAATTTTCAGTGTTTAAAGATTAAAAATTAATATTTAATTATGAATAATGTTAAAAAAGCCATTTGGAAAAGCTGCCACTTGTCAAAAATGCCCATGCAAGACTAAAAAACGTCTTTAGAGGTTGGAGAGAGACATTTTTAGTATATTTAACTTGCAAGAGAGGGAGGAGATGTTGCTAGTTTGATTTGAAACCATGAAAGACCTTCTGAGACAACCAAGGGCAAGAGAAGACCAATCAACAACAAGTGATAGCATCTGCAAGCTGTTGAGACAGAGCAGCAACAATGACATTTTTTTCAGTTATTCACAAAAAAAAAGTTTCAATTTTCTCTCTCCTCGACATTCTCTCTCATCTCCCAATCTTTCTACAACCCTGCTAGAAGATTACAACATTGAGATCACCAAAGGCTGAGAAATTTCAAATTTCTCTATTGTAAACTCTAATCTACAATAGAAATTAGGATTTAGCAACAATCTCAAAAAACGCACCAAAAATTGGAAGCTCCAAGACTTGGATTCAACAATATTGAAGCTCTTTTTAGCCTATTCAACTAGAGGGACTAACAAATCATTGAATTTGGGGCATTTTCCATCTCCATCAAAGCATATGAAAGCCAATTGATTGTGTGAATCAAGGGGCAAATAAGATTGAAGACTTACTGGTCATTTTGGACAGCAAGGGGAGTTGGAATACCGAAAGGAACACCAGTTTTGGAACCAACAAGGTGTCCAATGTCCAAGATTTTATGGTAAAGTGTGCATTTCAATTTTGTGAATTTGCTCATTGCTATAAATAGTGCTTAATCAACTTATTTACCACCCTATTTGAGAAGGAAGACTGGTTATATACATCAATAAATAAAGCATGATTATACAACAGAAATCGGCTCCAAAACCCATCTTAGATGAGACCAACATCATCATTTAACATTGTCAAGAGCCTCTAGCCCTCGCAAGCTTTATCACTCAATGACTGACCTTAGCCAATATTTATCCACTCTTTGCATTATTCACCATTGTTCTTTTACGCAAAAAAAGGTATGCCTAGTTATAATACCCAAGAAAATACAAAGAGTACAATTTCTCAACAATCTTGCTAGAGCCAAATGCAAATCAGTTTACTTGTATATAAGGCCTCTCAAGGTGGTCAAGGTGGTCTAAGGGAATGGGAAAAGAAGCCTTGATGAGGGGGTGTAACACCACTAGGTTTTATTCTATAGGGTGAAAAACAAGCTTTGGCAATCCCAAGTATGAAGGGACTACTGCTAAAGCTCTTGTCCATATCAAGCTTCCCCCCCAAGGCTACTCCATCGGTCTTTGAGGGAGTGAATGTTGGATGACCAAAGCTCTACTGCATGGCATACATCGTACAGCTCTCACCACTAAAGATTAGCTGGTTGCAAGCCTTCCAAGTGTGCCACTCTTTAGGGCTGCTCACAATCTCCCATGCCTTTGATTGTGATGCAATAGGCTCCAGTACTGGGTCCAATCTGTAGCATCAGATAAAGTGAAGATGTTAGACTGTGAACTCTACTTTTGGGTTGAAACTCAAGCTCAACATCTACATTTACTTAGTTGTACAACTGTGGCTAGTTGTCACCACCTTGTGTGCCGTTATAATGAGTCAGTCAAAGATGAAACCTGTTTGAGTGTCATAGATGATGTCTGGAAGGAGGGGATAAAGTTTGTTGTTGATCATCTTTGTAGTGCCTTATAGGCAACTAACAACAAGGTGATCAAGCACTGCTAAGTAAGCTTCAACCAATCCGAAGAGGCAAACTCCCCGACATCCAACCAAAGCTAAAGATCTATTGAAAGGCTTGCAACAAAGAGTCCTTCACCTCACTTCGGTCCATCCTTTGCCTAGAGGGCTCATAGCAACTCCTGCTTTGTGAAGTGTCTCTAGGGTCTCTAGGTTGTTGAAGAGTAGCCTCCAACAATCTAAAAAGTCCACATCATGCAAACCAACCATCACCTCTATCCAAAAAGCAACTTGTGCTTTGACCTCTATCAATGCATTGACTTTGAGTACACTAATGCAAGAGCTCAAAGTATCTACCTTGACGAACACTGCCCAACCTACAACAATGGTCTCTTGATCTCTCACACAAGAGAACAAACTCAAGCCAATCAAAGTGAAAACTCCTCCACTTAGCCCATGGATGCCAATGGAGTACTCAATCTATGTAAATGAGCCTTCTAGAAGCACCTCAAAGAGCTTGTGCTCCTCAAATGATACAATGTAGATGCATCCAATAAGGGCTATTGCTACTCCCGTCAAACAATCAACTTCTTGGGACCCCACTCTCCATTAAAGTGAAGGCTATTCCCATTCGAAGACACTAGATATATACTTATTGTCAATGATTAAAGGTGAGGAAGAGGGGAAGTTGGGTGCTATGCAATGACGCTTGGCAAGTGGTTTAGAGTGCGAGCTCCGCTCCATCACTCCATCATACTTGCCCATGGATGGGGTAGGGGATCATGTCCACCCCCTGAACTGCAGACTGTGATGCCACTGCTGAGTGGTATGCAGAATAATGTTGAGGTTAGGGGAATCTGTCCCAAACCTCCTGTCCATCATGCAATTGGGCCTCTACTCCAGAAATAGCTCCAACCCTGCACCTCCCAACCATGAGGACACATGCTTTGTCACTTGGCCGCAAATGATCACCACCTTCACCCTCACCCCGGACCTCTCATCGGCTTGTGCAATCCATGGAAGAGAGTAGTTCAGCCTTGTCATTACAAGATTTGTGAATCACAAAGATTCCCACCTCTGATGGAGTAAAAATCAGAACTCTCATGTACAACCAAGGTCCACAATGGTAAAACTCCTATGGAAGTTGGTGTCACAAGGGCACTCTACTATTGTCGAGGGGAGGTCCCCAGGGTATGGCACTCATGACCTCCTAGTGGGTGACAAGGGGTGGGGTTGGGGATAACGGGGAGGTGAGAAGGGCAGCCTCAAGGGTGGTACTTTCTCTTCTTTTACTCTGCAGCGTGCAGAGGGGGGGCACATTTTGGCCAAAATGCTGATGCAAACCATGCTGGCAATTCATCTTCAGTATGGAATCAAACCAAGAGATACATGAAGAGATCCAACATTGCTAAGTCAGAATACCTGGACCAAAAAGACCCCATACAAATTGCTTTGCAACCTGACGAATGCTTCTGTCTATGACAAATTGATTTTTGCATATTCATGGCCAAGCCCGAGCGTCCGCTGGTCTACCCTTAACATGAGTAACATAAAATATCTAGTTCTATGAAGGCATTCTCAAGAGGCTTCTTTAGTTTGACTACCCACCCTTGGAACCTTATGCCTGTGCTGGCCTCTTCCCATTTTTGTGACACCAATACAAAGCATCTTCTCAATGTGAGAAACAATTTACAAGTTCACATGCTACAAGAGCTCAGTCCATGCAACCTCTCTCTACCGAAGTTAATTTTCAAGTCTGCACATTGATCCTTCAAAAATGATTGGAATTTTCTGTAGTTCTGAATTATTCACTTGCTGAAATAACAACCTTTAAGACCCCAAAACTAATTGTGCAACACAAAATAGTTGTATTCATTATCCTTCCCATGCCCACCCAACCTCCCAAAAAAGCTTTAAAGGAAGCAATTATGTCCTGAAAAATGTTTGGCCCATCTACCCACATGCTAGTTTGTGGAAGACCCCATTTGCTGCAAGTCACAGGCAGTAAACATAATTGATATATAGATTCTATCGCTTAATCCACACATGTGGGAAGTTGTATGCCAGTCCCACAAGAGAACAGAACATGTGATACAATCTGGCCATGAAGTTAAAGCCAATTCTGCCACTAAATCAACAGATTGAGGATTCAATTGAAGTTATAATGAAAAAGATGTCCTCCACCTAGGTGGTTTGAGACATTAACCTTTGTAGTTTATTGGGCCCAATTTGACCTTCAATGGCTATCACCTGTAGATGATCTACAATCAGGGCACACATTTGTAGAGTACTGTTGTACTCATCCTGGTTGATATTCTTGGCTAAGGGTTTTAAAAAGAACATGCATTGAGGAGTAGCTCTCCTTGTTTCTGGTTAGAAAAGCAGTAGAAGGCTTGAAAGGCAGCTTCGATGCTGGATAGAAGCCCACTGCTTAACACTGGAGCCACTGTGACATAGAGATGGCCCATTGTGATGGTGAGGTTCAAGAAGAGGCTACCTCCTGAATCTTGCATTTTTATTACAGTGTGCGCCTTTTCTGTAATGTCAGTGGTCACTAAATGGAATTGGCTGAGCACAAAAAGATAGGGTGGAGGGCCCCCATGGGGAGCATGTTTCACAACACTTGTGTTTATGAAATTGGAGCAGCTCTCCTTTCAAGTTTCGGATGGCCACAACCTCTTCAGTACTTGCCCTTCGTTGCACTTGTTGATAACTTTCAAAGAAGTCTCTCTGATAGCCTCTTGCACTTGATCCATTGACTGTGTAGCATCAACATCCTGCTCCAAGGACCCAAATACATCACAAAAGTCCTTGCCTTCATAGAACCAAATAGCAAATCCACATAGATCTACCTGCCATGTAGCATCCCACAACAAACGGTACTGTTTGGAAACTTGCTTCTGGAAATCGAGCTTCTCATACCGCTCACCCCCATAGCCTCCTCTTTCTGCTGCAACCTACAAACCACTATGCCATCACAATACTCAACAGTATGTGTTCACCATCTACATAAATTGAGAGGCATTTCTATATCAGATTGTGCAATTACATCCAAAATTGTCACCTCTGCCGGAATGTTGAGATAAAGAACCAAATCAGGTGCCACAAGCCCCTCTTCAGGTGCCTGAGATACTCAGAGAAAGCAAGACCCTCAGACATAGAGTTTAAGTTACTAAACTAAGAATATACAAGTCTGAGGTGAGTAGAAAGATGTTTTGAGAGAGGAAAAACACAAAAACATGACAGACCTTACACCAATTTAAATCGAGACCTTTAGCAGAAGAGAAGGCAACTCCCGAAAAAGAATACCGATCGACAATCAGTGTGGTTCCCGCCCTCAATCTGGCTTCCATTAGTGATCTGCCATAAGAACCGTTGTGGGTTTGACAAGAGTTAACTTTATATCCACATCTACAATTATATTAGTATGAAGCACTTCATTAAAAGGAACCTACAATTAGGAATTGTCTGAGAATTCTAAACAAACTGATAGATTCATTAAACAGATATAAGGAAAACACAGGATATCAGGATAACAGGTTACTGAGTTAAAAGGGCCACCATCTGGATCCTGAGCAACCTTCTTTTTCTAAGCATTTGCCACGTCCAGTTAATCAAGCATATACAATATAATGAAATAAGGAACCTTTTGCCTGGTCTTCCATCAATTACTTGTGAGCAGCATAACTCTTTAGGATAGCGCAGGTGATGTTTATGATGTGGCAGGAAACATGGCTGCTCACATGGCAGATAAGGAGTGTTCAGTTCCCTAGCTTTCCATAACTTCATTCCAGTAATTAGCCCTGCAAACTTTGCCTTGCAAGAATCTTATCCTGGCAACGGTGGGCAGCAGCAAGAGCGATGCCAGCCAGGTATCCAGTAGAACCAAACAACTGCTGAGCTGGCAGGTCCAAGTGATCAGGCAAGACCATCCGACCAGTAAGTCCGCCAGGCAGCAGGGGCCACTTGTTCTCAACCAGATTTCAGCACCTTCATGTACTTGCAGACTCCCCGTTTGTGCCCACAGACAAACATCCCAACATGTTCTGTCTTGGTAACAATTGTACATCAATCTGCTATCTCCCAGGTACTTACAGAATGTGAGCAGAAGCAGGAACCATAGACAAGACAGAAGACAGGAGGACAAGATAAAGACAATGAGGAAACATAGCACCAATAATGAAGCAGGCTGATAGAACCAAAAACCCTGCATGTGGCACAGTGAATGACCACAGTGAGGGCACCGGGAATGAGAAGACTGAAGATAAGAGAATGAGATTGACTGAAATGAAGTCCCCCAGCTATCAGGTTGTCCTAGGTTCATCACCTAAAATTGACACATGACCTAAAACAGTGGCACAACACACGTCCAGGGCCCAAATTACATGGGAAGGCCCAAAAAGACTGACAAAAACATGGACAAAATGGACCAAAATAATGTAAATGACCACAGCTGGACAAAGCTCCCAATGTCTGACACTTTGCAAAGAGCTCACAACCAAGAGATGACAATGACAACTAACAAATACTTGGATCCTTGCTGTTCATAGTGGACCAGCCTTGTGAGTTGTATTTTTCCACCATCCCTGGGCTGCATAGGTGTGCCTGGGCTCTTCGGTTCCAAATATTATAACTTGAGTAAATCCCTCATATTTCAGCATACCCTTCTTCATTTCCGCCATATGCTTGTATTGTTTTAAGGCAAAGTTGAGTTGAACCTCACAGTCAGTATCAGACCAGCATCCAGAAATACCCCAGATTTTCTCCCATTCCTATCCTCTCCAATATGGACATAATGCAGCCAATGGAAGCAAAGTAAACAAGACAAACGAACAGTTGGTTCTTTTGTGCCAAGACAAAGGTGTTCAAAAGCCGAAAGTCCTATTTCTATTTTCACACGTTCTCTCATTCCAAGATCACCTAGCACTGAAGAGAAGGCGACGTGAGATTTCATAGAAGGGACATGCCCCATACCCAACTCCTCTCTGGGGTTTGGCTCCTCTAGAAGAGTCAACCACGAACCAAAGGGGGTCTCATTGAGTCACTAGGTGTTGATACTTTTTGCAATTGCTTTCCTTATTTATTTATATAAATATTTTATTTTTCTTTTCTTTAGTTGTTGTTGCTTTTTACCCCCAAAGTTCTCTTGGAATAAGTCGGGATCTTTGCATGGCGAAAAGAGACAGCCATTGGGACAAATTAGACTTATGGTTTGTTTGAGCCTTAGGACTGATTCCATATTGATTGGGCACTGAAGAATAGAATCCCAATGGTTTTGGGACTGTGTGCTTAGCCACTGGAGATGGTGCAAGGACGATGAGCCTGGCCAAGACAAAAGATGCACATGTAAGAATGCTCACGGAATAAAAGTCACCGTAACCAAGCCACATTACATTTTTTGATATGGTTGCAATGATAAAAGTTGCTCAAAACAACTTGAGGAATGCAAGGGTCACCATCCCTAAAAATTAAGGAGTTACTATTTTTGGACCCCAAAATTTGTTCGCGTCATTATCTTCATTTTTGCACAAGGATTAATATGCCGAGGTCAAATTTTGCACTGATCATGGAGAATTTTAGACCGAAAGGTTTAAACGGAAAAATTGTTACATGTATGCCATGTGGCACAAATTCCCAAAAGAAAGAGAGAGACAGAGAGAGAGAGAGCATTAAAAAAAACGTAATGGGCATGACGGATAGATCTGAGAGTGAAGTTTTGAGGAGCTATGGGCAAATTGCTGCAAGTACATCAACTATGGAGAGTACTTCATCTCTGACTCATGTACGAAGGTAGAGCTGTCAGAGTGCAACGATACGGAAACGTAGGACAAAGACTGAGAGAGTGAACACAGAGAGGAGAGAGAGAGAGAGAGAAAAGGAGACTGTAAACGCAGAAAATCTACGGTGTAGTATGCTGTAT
Organism: Lygodium microphyllum; assembly: GCF_053477565.2. Lineage (NCBI taxonomy): Eukaryota > Viridiplantae > Streptophyta > Polypodiopsida > Schizaeales > Lygodiaceae > Lygodium > Lygodium microphyllum. Next base: position 30,692,050 of record NC_141159.1, read on the forward strand.
AAGAGTGCAAAAATGCACAAGGGGATTGAGGGAATATCTGCGTATGTCTTCGACTTGATGACCTTGATCTCCATCAGCCCGAGCACAATCTGTCTCAACCAACAAATCTTCAAGATCAAAATCTGAAACCATTGAATAATGATAATAAAGTGTGCCACAAGAACCGGCTATAAAAAGCCAACAAATAATAAAAAACAGCACACGGTTGGCTGCATTTATTGCAACCGACAACAAAAACTTGACAGACTGCAACAGAAATCCGACCGACTGTGCAGTCTGATTGCACTGCTGACGTGGCAATGATGACATGGCAACTCCTCTGCCGTATTGTGTTGACGTGGCATTGACTGTCCAAGAAATGATTGACTAACACCCCCTCTCAAATCCTGGACGGGTGAAAAGACTGAGGGATCTGGAATGTTGCCGAAGAAGAGCCTGGGAAAACGCCTTCGTAAACAAATCTACAAGATTATCCTCCGTCTTGCAATACTCCATATCAATGGTCTCATCCGAAAGTTTCTCCCAAATGAAATGATGTTGAATCTCAATGTGCTTCGTTTGGGCATGGAATACTAGATTCCGTACCAAGGCAATGCAACTCTCATTATCGCACCGCAGAAGAGTAAGACGAGTCTGGGGGCAGTCAAGCTCCTCCAATAATCTCCGAAGCCACACAACCTTGCATGCGGTGGAAGACGCAGCTTGATACTCCGCCTCAATAGAAGAAAGGACTACCGTGGGCTGCTTCTTGCTACTCCAAGAGATAACACTTGTATCCAAGATAAAACAGTAGCCTGTAGTAGACCGTCGATGGTCCACATCACCAACCCAATCCGAGTCACTCCAACCTACAAGAACCAGATCGGAAGCATCTGTATCTGCAGGATAAGAAATCCCTAAGTCAAAGGTCCCCCTCAAATATCGAAGAATCCTCAAGGCAGCCTGCCAAAAGACCCACAGCAAAACAAAGAGCAACACGAGTGTTGAGAAGCCAAATCAAGAATCCAATCAACTGATGGTAGCGTGAAGCATCCATCACGGGAGAATCTGAGTGTGAAGTGGCCTTCCAATTCAGATCCATAGGAGTAGTAATGGGCCGACAAGTCTCCATCTCAAAAGTTACCAAGAGCTCCTAAATGTACTGCTGCTGAGAGATGAAAATCCCCCTCGGAGATTGATAAATCTCGTGACCCAAGAAAAAATGAAGAAGCCCCAAATCTATCATCTCGAATGCCTGATGTAAAGCTGTCTTGGTCTCTCGATCCTTATATGCATGATCCCCTGTCAAAATCAAATCATAAACATACAACACAAACAACAGACAACCAACCTCGAAAGTGTACACATAAAGTTGCGGATCGGCCTTGGAGCACCGATATCCCAACTTCGACTGAAGAAACGAGTCAATCTTCTTGTTCCATGCACGCAAAGCCTACTTGAGGCCATACAAGGCATTCTTCAACCTGTAAACTTTTCCATCCGAGGATCCAAAGCCAGGAGGCTGCTCAATATAGATCTCCTACAAGTCACCATTCAAAAAGGTCGACTTCGCATCCAACTGATAAACAAGCCATCTCCTATGGCCAACCAAGGCAAGAACATCTCGAATAGTCGACATATGAGCAACGGGGCAAAAGTATCATAGAAATCAATACCTAGGCACTGAGCAAAACCTACAAGGCGAGCCTTGTGCTTGTCCAAAGAACCATCACTAAGATACTTGGTCTTGAAGACCCACTTGACACCAATCACTTTTTTGTGAGAGGGACGAGGCACAAGAGACCAAGTGCCATTCCTCTCAATAGCCTCCAACTCGGCTTCCATGGCCTTCCGCCAATGATCAGACTGCAAAGCTTCCTTCACTGAAGTGGGCTCTCGATCTTGCATAACACGGATCAACAAACAATAGTTGGAGCAAACAAGCTACGAAGAATGTGTTTGGTTCCTCCGTGACCTCCACGGTCCATCTTGTGGTTTCCACTCCTCAAGGACCCCCTCGAGCCGAAGTGAAAGATCGATTAAGGATGTGAGCGGTGGTAGCCACTGCCTCAACCCACAAAAACTAAGGTGTCTGTCAGTGCTCCATCATGATGCGTGCCATCTCAATCACACTTTAGTTCTTCCGCTCCAAAATGCCATTCTCTTGGGGAGTGTTAGTGTTACAAACTCCTAGTGAATGCCCCTATCTGCACAAAAACGAGCAAACTCATTAGACATAAATTCACCTCCCTTGTTTGAACGCAAGGTCTTCAATCGCCGGCCAAAACGGTTCTCCTCAAAAAGAAGCCAATCCTTGAAATGAGAGAAAGCTTTCGACTTCAAAGTCAAGAAATAGACCAAGATCGTCTTGCTGTAGTCATCTATAATCAACATGAAATACAAGCTCCCCTTCAAGGACTCAGTCCTCATCGAGCCACAAAGATCCGTAGATACAAGCTCCATGGGTGAAGTAGACCGCCTAGAAGCTTTGTTGGGAATAGCATCCCAATGCAACTTCCCACGAATGCAAGAGACACATGGCTAATGGCTCACCATTGTGTCCGGCAAGCCTCGAACAAACGACCCTTGCGACGCCTTCCGAAGGTACTTGTAGTTCAAGTGGCCAAATCAAGCATGCCATAGCTCGGACTATGTCTGAGAAGTAAGAAGAAGAGAAGTAAAAGCTGAAGCAGACTTCAATTTGTAGACTCCATTCTCCTCATACCCTACAGAGAGAACCTTCGTCGATCCACGATGAAGGACTCGAACAGTATCACTGTCAAACTCCACCAAGAGACCAAGAGCACAAATCTTATACACCGAAAGTAAATGATATACCCTAATCCTGGCACATGCAACACCTCAAAGGTGTGGGTACCACCACGTCCATCTGAAATAAGCTACATCTCACCCCGCACAGCAATAGGCACAGAAGAGCTGTCTCTAATGAGAATCTGCTCACACGAAGGCCGCAAATGGGCAACACCAACAAAAGGAGTCATGTGCCGCGAGGCACCACTGTCCACAATCCACTCTCAAGCCTGGAAAGTTGTCATCGCAGAATCAAAAGTTGTCGGTGTAAAATCCTCAATGACTGCTAAGTATAGAAAAGCAGCTAATGAGAGTGCAACCACTGCTCCAGAGTTCTTCGTGTCCTTCTTCTTGGTATCCTTCTTGTCTTTATCGAGGCAATCCTTCTTTCAGTGTGACTGGTCTTTCCACAAATATGGCAAGTTGATTCCTTCTCCTTATCCTTCTTGGATTTATTGTCCTCCTTCTTTTGGTCCTTCCCCTTCTTCTAAGAGGCTTGACCAACCAATGCCTCGGATTTGGAAACATTATGTCCCTTCAATTGTTCCTCCTGGTCCAAGACCATAGGAACCAACTCTTCCCACCGAAGAGTCGACTCACGTCCTAAAGCAATAAGAGCAAAATAAAAAGTGCCAAATCATGGTTGGAATTGGGATAGTAAAGTGATTACCATGTCTTCAAAGGAAATAAGCTTTCCCGCATTTTGAACCTACATCTGAAGCTACCGAAGCTTGTTAATGTATTTCCAAAGCGAAGAAGACTTATTCGCAGACAAAGTCCGCATCTGCATCTCCAAAGAAACCCTCTTCATCAAGGTCATCCGGTTGTACATCTAGTCAAGCTCCAACCATATCTCACGAGCCACCGTCAAGTGCTTGATGTGAGCTATCACAGCTGTGGTGCAAGACAAAAACAGAAAAGATCGAATCTTGGCGTTCAGCTTGTCCTAATGAGACTAGGCCTTGGTCAACTCCGCATGAGCATTAGAAGAGAGTTTGGACTCATCCCTCACCGAGGGCCTGTTAATCTCCTCCATTACCAATTCCGCCAAATCATAAGACTCTAAAATGGCCAACATCATTACCCGCCAGTTGCGGTAATTGTCATCATTAAGCTTTTGATCCGTTGCAAGAGCCAATAGGACAAGCACCTTCCTATCCATGATCATCTAGAACTCCAAATCAGTCTCTGTAGATATGTTAACTTGCAATACTTGCACAAATGCAAAAGCAACCCCCTCTAATTGTGAAAACACTGCCTTCTAGGACTGATTTCTCTGCTACCCAAACCTTCTTCACCCACTAGAGGCGATGAAAAGGTAAAATCTACAATGGAAGGCCTCAAACGCAACCTTCCTCCCCTTCGAACAGCAATAACCTATAGCAAATTCACCGATTAGACTCCTTTCCCGCACGCCCACGCTCGCTTCAACCTTGATCCGATACGCAACCCTCCTACTCGCCCTCGAAACTTGAAAACGCAGCCTTGTGTCGCACTGAAATCTCCTCTTCAAAGAGGTTCAGCCCTCAATCAATCCATCTTCACCACTCTGATACCATGTCAAAGTAAAACGATGCGAAAGCGTAGGACAAAGATTGAGAGAGAGTGAACACAGAGAGAAGAGAGAGAGAGAGAGAGAGAGAGAGAGAGAGAGAGAGAGAGAAAAGAAAACAGTGTAAACGCAAAAAATCTGCAATGTAGTATGCTGTATAAGAGTGTAAAAATACACAAGGAGACAGAGAAAATATCTACGTATGTCTCCGACTTGATGACCTCGATCTCCGTTAACTCGAGCACAGTCTGTCTCAGCCAACAGATCTTCAAGATCAAAATCTGAAATCACTGAATAATGATAATAAAGTGTGCCATAGAAACCCACTATAAATAGCCAAGAAATAATAAAAAACAGCATCCGATCGACTGTATTAATTGCAACTGATAGTAAAAACCTGACCGACTACAACAGAAATCTGACCGACTGTGCAGTTTGATTGCACTGCTGACATGGCAATGATGACATGGCAACTCCTTTGCCGTATTGTGTTGACGTGGCACTTACAGTCCAAGAAATGACTGGCTAACAAGAACTTGCTCTCTCTAGTCAACTCTCTCTCTATTCTCAAAGAAAATGCTTTGGATGATGGGCTAATTCCATCAAAGGCACAGTTTTGTGTTTTCTTTGCACTTCTGCTAAGGCAAGAGTCTCACTGTCCAAGTTCAGGAGCAATTGTTGGCTTCTCCAATGCAAGAACTAAAGTGATGACCATGCCACACAAGAACAGGGTTTTCAACTCTGATTTAGTATTGTTTATGGGATTGTTTTACTGTTGGAACGATGCCAAAGTAGAAGGGATGTTGTTCTGGATATGCTGGACAGTAAAATAGTGAATACAGAGTTCTGCAGACTACAATTCTGCACATGAATCATTGAGTTATGGTCACAAAAAAAGCTTTCCTAAAAGGGATGTTTTGGATATGTTGGACAATAAAAACAATAAATACAGAGTTCTGCAAATTGCAATTCTGCACATAAATTATTAAGTTATGGTTACAAAAAATGCTTTTCTTAAAGGGATGTTATTCTGGTCATGCTATATTGACCTTATGCAACTAGGATTTACTCAGAAAAGATGAAAACCAACTATTCACATGTTAAGTATTTTGAAATATTTTATTTTTTGTAACTTTCCATCTTTTAATTGATAAAGAAATACAGAGAGAAGCACCGATCTTCAGAGCCAATCTGGTGTTGAGCGAGGGAGTGAGGTCTTTGTTTGTATGTGTGTGAAAAGACCAGGTGTTAATTGAAGGAACTACCGCTTTATGTGAGTCATAGACCAATTACATGGTTCCATCTCCCAAATTTGAATTATTTTCTGTAAGAATTTAAGCTCGGACAGATTTGGGTGAAAAGGCCATACACACGGGTTTTACAAAGATTACAAGACTAGAGAGATGGCAAACATGAACAAGGCAAAGAAAAACTCTCATGAAGAAGAGAGTTATTCTGCTCATAGACACCGAAGAGAGGATATTGGTGCACAGGAGCCAGCACCTTCTAGAACCAAGATTGAACCATAAGATGAGGAGCAAGAACAAGAGGACTTGTTTAAGGCAAAACTCCTTAGCATGGTTGGCTCCTTCCAACAGATTGTAAAGAATCCTCGAACGCAAAAAAATTTGAAGTCACATAATGAGGATTCTCAAGCTCTGAGTCATCACATCATACCATGGAGCGCTCAAAAAGGCAAACCTCTAATGTATGTGAGCATGTGGGTTATCCTGGTTATATTAGTGATGGGTCAGTTTTTCAAGCAATGATTGGATTATCCACTGGTTATTAGGGATACTTGCCTAGAGGGCCACAAGAATAATGCCTATTGAGACAGTGAACCCACTTTATGCTAATACTGGTCTACAGCCAGATTATCAAACTTTGCAAAGTCCTTATTTGATGCCTAGAGTACAAAATGCAATGGCTGGTTTTTTTCAGCCTAGTGGGCATATGGCAACTAAGACTGGTGAAAATGAATGCTGATAATGCACCTAAGAGACTCCTCTTTTTATAGTCACATGTCTATGATAACTTGACATCAAAAACTGCAAAGCCTAAAGACTATAAAGAGGATGGTCAAGCATTAAAGTTTGAAACCTTCGGTGGTATGCAAGATAAGTTGAAAGCTTTGACATTTATACAATAGTTTGATGCAGCTTACACTGAAAGAAATTTTACTAAGACTTCTAAGGTGCGGAAGGTTGCAACTTTTTTGAAAGATAATGCTTTGTAGTGGTGGAACATATTGTTGATGCAAGGATATGCACCTGCCACTTGCGTCCATTTCAATCAATTGTTTGCAACCTCATGATTAACTAATACATTTGAAGTAGATATTATGACTGCATGGCATAAATTGAACGTGGCAAATTGTGCGGATTTAGAAGAGTACAATAAAAAAAATTTATAAGCACTTTTGCCTGTGAGTTCTTACAAGACAGTGCCCTTGTCAGAACAAATTGAAAAGTAATGTTGCGGTTTGCCCGAAGCCATCAAGGATTATTGTACCAAGACTAGGGTTACAAATATGATAGTTAATTAAAAATGCTGGTGTGGCAAATGCATTGTTGAAAGAAAAAGATAACAGCTTTAAATTGTGTGCGTGTCAGTGCCATAAGATTAACTGAACAAACCCTATTTTCTAAAAGGCTTAATTAAAAAAGCTAATTTTAAATGTCACACATAAATGTGATAGAGACTAATTAGATAACTAAAGTACACCTATGGAGGAAAACAGGTGGGCAAACCCCGACAGGTCCGCCCTACGTGACAGGGTGGTCCCAAAGAACTGAAAGGCTTCTCACAATGTTTTACTATCATTCAACATTTAAGCAACGCAAGGTTAAAACTCAGTTCATGTTGTTTTAGGAGACCAAAATGGGATTATGCCCTACAGGCGAAGAGGTGGAGCGACACAATCCTCTCGTTTCTCATTCTCCTTGAACCAAGTGAAATATGAATATGATGTGGCTTAGGGATGTCTAGGACTCAACGCTAGAATGTTGTCAGAAAACCTTGACCACCAAGAAACTAGATTTCAAGTCTATCCTAATGGGTTCAACTGCGTACGTTCTGTTGCGAGACGGACTCGAGAAACCCTAGGCAACAAACCTTGGAACATTCCATGGAAATGCCAAGGCAGCGACGCTTAGATTCGTTCTCGACAGACCGCTAAAACTTGCTTGAGCAACCGATAGGCAACCACGTTACACATGTATACATTGGAGAAAGAAATCTTATTTGTAGGCAAGAGATTTTACATTTCCAATAATGTGAAGTTTAAAAAAAACCATCCTACATGAAATGCATAATAAGAAGCTAGGGGGACACATGGGCCAAAGCAAGACACTCAAGGCGCTAAGAAAATAATTTTTTTAACAAACATGAAGGAGGTCATAAACTATATCAAGACTTGTTCCACTTGCCAACTAGTGAAAGCTCCTCGCACCAAGCTAGTTGGTTTACTTCAACCAATGCCAGTGCCAATGCTCCCCATGGGACATCATCAGTATGGATTTTATTGTGGAATTTCTAGAATCCCATGGCTATATCATCATCTTTGTAGTAGTGGACTATTTTACCAAGCAAGCACACTTCATATCCACAAGCCGCCATTGAATGCCAAGGAGGTAGCCCACCCCTTCTTTACTTATGTCTTCAAGCTACATGGACTACCTTAGCCATTGTATCATATTGAGATGGTCACTTCAAGAGTGATATGTAAAAAAAGCCCTTTAAGACCCTCGAAACACAACTTAGATTCTCATCATCCTTCCGCCCGAGACAAATGAGCAAACAAAAAGAGTAAACCAAAGCATTAAAGACTATCTCAAAAGCTATGCCTGTTGAGAATCAAAGTTTGCAGCAGTAGAATGTGTGCACAAGAGGGAGAGAAGAGCTCTACAAGAATGAAATCTTGCTTACTAAGTTGCTTAGAGTACAACTTGGGTACACTCTCTCACCAGTGATAGTGACCCATAGGCTATTTATATAGCCCTTTGCCAGCTAGGGTTAGGGTTTTCCTTGCCCTTAAGGCTATTCACACCCATCTGCCCTTATACTCCCTTGCTTACAATGGGTTTCTATGCCCATCTTCTAACACCCCCCCTCAATGCCAAGGTGGTATTGGATTACAAGACATGTAAAAGATTCCTCCCTTTTTGGATGCCTTTATAAATCAGGCATACAAGGTTGTTTTAGGTAGATGATTTAAATAGTCAAAACAATCGATCTTCAGATGAATTGGAGACATAGTTGGCCACCAATTCTTTGGGTATTTCAAGAGTGTTGGAGCATTTACTTGTTATATACCCTATCTTCTTGCATTTGTTACATTTCATTTTCTCGGGATATTTCTTCCAGCAGTTGTTTACAAGATGTCCTTTTTTCTTACAAAAAGAGCATTTAGTGAGAACTGTATAAACCAATACTTGTTCACGGGAATTTGAAGTTGCCTGATTGTTGCTGCTTTCTTTGTGGTTCCTCTTTTCTTCATCCAAACAGGATTGAATGGTACTTGTCAAAGTAGGATCTGGAATGTTGGTGAGAGTGGTTACAAGAGTAGGAAACACTTGTTTTACAGCTTTTAGGAAAATAGCAATAGCATCTTCTTCAAGTATTGGAGCTTGTACAGAAGCAAGCTGTGCCATAAGTCCCTTCATATGAGAAATGAAATTTCCCAAATCTTCTCCTGAACAATATTCCAAGCTAAAGAATTCAATTTTAAAGAAGATTTTAGTATTCTTCCCAATGGCTCCATAGAGCTTTTCAAGCTCATCCCATTTTTCTTTAGCAGTGTTTAATTGATCAACATGATGAATCAAGGATTCATCTAAGTGTAGCATTATGATTGCTTGAGCCCATTGGTCATCCTCTATATCAATCATATTTGTAGAGTTTACAACTCTATTGCCTTGAATAAAGACCAATACCCTCTCTCCATCATTTTGTATTTTATAAGTACCTGCCATGGATAGAAATCCTTACCATCAAACTTTCGAATTTGAGGACGGACATCAGCATATGTTGTGGTCATTGGGAAGGTCTTACCACTTGTTAGGACAAGGGCAGTGTCTAGTCCCTTACAAACCTTTCATTGAATGAGAAAGCAATTTAGACAAAGTAAAGTCAAAGTTGCAATGAAGAGAAAGGCTGAAAATCATATGTAATATTTCCAGGTATGACTTTGGTGGTCCATTCTTATGTGCAAACTTCTTCCATGGTTTAATAGTCTTTTTAGGTTTTAATGAAATAAACCTAGACTGGACTTCAAGCTCCTCCTTGTGGTACGGCTTAGTGGATGAGGCTTGTGTTGGACACGGTTTGTCTATGATCTCAATGCTTGTTGCTGATGACTCTGAGGAGAGTATAATGACACTCATGCTATTGATTTTACTGACCAAAGTACTTGAGACAATGTCACTTACGGTATGCAATACACTTCTTGTGCATAATGGTCTATGTGTTCATTTTACACATAACCTTACAACAATATATGAAGAGAAATAAAAAAACTCATTGGGTTTTAGTGAATGCCCAGCAAGCTATTCAACTGATTATTTATGATTAGTGTTAAGAGAACACTATTGTCAAGCTTAGTGAAGTGCTTGAATGGAACCCGGTTGGAAGTCGGCTTCCCGATGCTTGGTGATGTCCGTTAATCATGCCCAAGAGCTTTAGACTCTGGAATAGGATTCAAAGACTCTGCTTCAGTTATTAGAATCACTATTAATGATGCTCAAAGTGTAAAAATCCCAAAATGTCAAGCTTGGAGCTTGTTGGCTATAGCTGCCCAAAAAAACACAGTTAGGGTTTGGCTTGTAGTAGCCAACAGAAGAGGAATTTCCCAGAGCCCTCTTAGCTGAGGATAGCCCACTTGGGGGGCTATTAAACCCCTATGATAGTGGCTGGGATTGCGCCGCCTGCTGCCCACGATTCAGCCCGAGATTTGTGCCTGTCCAAACTGCGCCGTTTTTTCGAATGTTGGCAATGCTGGCCTCACGCATGGACAATGTCAGTGTTTGAACTGACAAGGAGCTGCACCTTGATGTGGGGAAAAGATCTCCAAAAGAAGTCTCAAGCTAATATGGCCTCCTTTGTCCTCCTCAAGTCCTCCAATGGAGGTAGGTTGCAAGCAGCTATGAAGGAAAGAAGGATAGAGTGAAAAAAATGACAGCTAATGTGCACTTAGTGATGATTGATGTTGAGGAAAGCTAAGGAGTTCAGAGATGGCTCTGATACCATGTTGAGAATCAGAGTTTGCAACAATAGAATGTGTGCACAAGAGGAAGAGAAGAGCTCAAAGTACAAGAATGAAATCTTGCTTACTAAGTTGCTTAGAGTACAACTTGGGTACACTCTCTCACCAGTGATAGTGACCCATAGGCTGTTTATATAGCCCTTTGCCAGCTAGGGTTAGGGTTTCCCTTGCCCTTAGGGCTATTCACACCCATCTGCCCTTATACTCCCTTGCTTACAGTGGGTTTCTAAGCCCATCTTCTAACAATGCCCAAGTGGACTGAAAAGATTGGGCCTTGTACTTTGATATGCTCAAGTTCCACTACAACTCAATCCATTCAACGAACGATTATACCCCCTTTGAGTTGGCTACAAAATAAAAGTCATCACACCCTTGGCCTTAGCCTTGGGAGTTACCAAAGCAAAAGATCAAGATGTAAAAAACTTTTTAAAAAAATAGCAAGAGAAAAATACCACAACCAAGCAATGTTTGAAAATGAGCAAAATCACAATGACCAAACAAGCCAATAAAAATTGCAAGGCATATTATTCACCAAAGGCGACATGGTTCTCATCAACTCTAAGCATATGTCCCTACCAAAGAATATGGGCCACAAGTTTAGCCATCAATACTATAAACCATACCCCATCACCCAAGTTCTCAATGAAGTTATCTAAGCACCTACATTCACAATGCATTACATACATGCCTTTTGCACAAGTTTTACCCCAATATGCAATGGAAGCGACACACTCCACTACTTCATTCCAATGATCCCTTCAAAGTAGAAACAATGCTTCAACACCAAGAGCATAAGGGTTACCCCAAGTACCTCGCCACGTGAAAAAAACACTCTCTTAAAGAAGCTACTTAGATTTTGAAAGCGAAGTCTCACAAGTGCAACAAGGAGGCCTTTGCTACCACGCTCAAGAATATTAAACAATACTTTCAATGTACCTCGAGTCATGCCTTAGATTACCATAGGACTTACAAGCATCCACTCCTCAAATGTAATAGAGTCGAGCATGGATTGAAATAAAAGAGAATAAAAACCGAGTCTAGATTCGCAAACCCTAACCAACTTATTAGAAAAAGCTATGTTAAGATCCCCAAGTCGTAGTGCAACAAACACTCACCAACTTGATAGAAAAGGCTGCATTAAGACCTTGCTCATGAGCCCCAAATCGGCCTACACTGATCAACTTGATAGAATGAGCTGTGTTAAAACCCCAAAATGAGTCAATAAGCACTACCCTGAGATTACTGAGGACAACAATCCATTGAGTGGGGATGTGTGTAAAGGCTTTGTGGCTATACCATGGCATTGCTACCAAAAACATCTATACAAGTAGTAATGACTCTGAGTCTTCCTTGGTTTCCACTCTACGTGTGATTTTCTACATCCAATGATAAACCCTCATATATGCGACGTCACAAGGGTGTATTCCTGAAATGTATCTATATTCTATCATTTCTTCCATTGAATAATACAAGAGTATATCTCACTCTCACATATTGTGTTACCTTTCTTTGCCGTGTCAAGTGAGTAATTGAGTGCAAATGGTGACCATCATAAATGATCTCGATACTCCTATTCATACAAGGAAATAAGAATGTGCAACTCATGTGGAGCCATAATTAGCTAACAACCATTTTCTCTTGAGGGAAAACTTACAAAGATGATGTTTACAACTACTCACAAAGGAGTAAATTGCCAAAGCTCACAATATCCAACGCTCACTATCTCTTGATCAAGTGGACCACAAATCCAAAGGGTGTGGCAAGAAAAGCTTGTGCACCCAAAAATAGATGAGAGAATCTTTGAAGCAAGTTGCATTGGTCCCCAACAAGGTTTATTGTCAATGCCTCAATGTGCTCAAAGGACTTAGTGTGCTTCATAGTTATCTTATTACCTTAAGCATTGTACTCCAATAGTCTATGTTAAACGAATGTTGCTACCCAAATAGCACATTGGCACAAAAAGGCACATTTACTCTAACGGTGTAGGCAACATTGATCAATGACAACAAGTGATAAAGTGGCTTGGCTTGTCATACTAGATACAACCAAATGTCAAGGAAACAAAATACAATGAGAAAACCATAGAATATATTGACAATGCAATAGTTAGACTTTGAAATGAAAGGATAGAATAGAAAAAGAATATAGATTTCTCTTTCAAATGAAAATGTTGCAACAAAAGAGAGAGAATAGAGTGAGAAAATTTGAGATGTTAAAAGTTAGATCATTTGGCTCTTACAAAGCCTTGCTAGGATATTTAGCTCAACTACCTCTTCTCTAACACCATGTGAAAAAATGATCAAGTTTGTAGAGAGAAAATACAAATGTGTATGAGAATGACTTATCAATGACAAAAACTCAAGACTTAAAAAACGAACGAACAATTATGAATGAGATACAATGGGAAAGCTATAAGAGTGGAGGCTATTCAACAACCACTGCCTATCATGGGAATGGACAAAGGGACAAATCTTAATTGCAACAATCCACCAACATTGATGATGTGGGCAACAATGGAAAGAGCAAAATAAAGTCCTTTAAGTAACGGAGTATTAATGAAGATTCCAAGCCAAGAAATTGCAAATTTATAGATTAAAATGCAACACAATCTTGATCAAATGATGAAGATAATGACAATATCAATAATTCTCCTAGTACTTGAAAACCCAACTTCCAAAGCAAAAGGCGTAAGCATGAAGTGTTATATATAGTGATAACATGGCTAAGGGCCTAAGACAACAAGCAATAGACTAACAAGACTAAAAATAGTTGAGTTTACAAAAAGAAAATAGAAATATACACAACAATGACTAATCAATGACAAAAATTTAAAACCTTAAAAAATGAATGAGCAACAATGAATGAGATACAATGGAAAAACTACAAGAGCAAAGACTCTCCAACAACCAATACCTCTTGTGAAAGTAGATTGAGGGACAAAGCTTGAGTACAATAATCCACCCATGTTGATGTGGGCAACAATGGAGGGGGCAAAACACAATCCCTCGTGCAATCAATGTCAATGAAAACTCCAAGCCAACGAAATGCAAGTCTACAAGTTAAAATGCAACAAAATCTCAACCAAATGATGTATGATAATAATATCAACAATCCTATTGGCAATTGATATTATAAGGATATAAAATTTTGATGCTTTGCTTAGCATTTGATTAAAGAGACAATCAAATGTGCAACCCTAAGTGCCAATGGTGACACTAGAAAATTAACATTAATCAATAAATTAATGTCATTTCAAGCTAATGAGTTCTCAAGATCACTTGGTGACAAATTGGCCTAGCCAACTTAATTGTTGATCAATCAAGTTAGTTTTTTCAACCATGGATAATTGTATAGAGTTAAATGATATTGGGATTTGTTTTTGAAAGATTACCATTTAGTAAAACTTGCCCATACAAATAGAAAAAACGTTTTGGATTCTAGAAGAAAGAGCCACTTGGCAAAACCTACCCATGCAAGTAGAAAAAACGTTTTGGATGCTAGAAGAGAGAAAAAAAGAGAGAGAAGGAAAGAAGAGAGAGGCCATTTTGAAGGTGAAAAAACAAAAGAAAAACTATTTGTTGCAAGCACCAACAATCAAGGGCATTTGCAACCATCAAGGGAGATTTCTAGACTAGGTGACTACAACCCAACGCCTTATGGATGCAAGCAATAGCATGTATCTCTAGCTAACAACAATTTTTGGAGATTTTGGCATGATAGCTTTCATGGCTATCTTGACAAGTCAACAATTTTTAAAAATTTTGGCAATCCATGACAACTTTCATGGTTATCTAGACAAGTCAACAACAATTTTCTCCAATTTCTTACAACAAAAATCAAAACTCTTTCATCGACATTCTCTCTTCCTCTAACCTATTTTCATTCTTCCTCAATAATTTTTAACAAATTCAATCATTGAAGATAAAGATATTGACTAATCTCTTATGTAAACCCTAATTTACAATAGTAGCCACCTCAAGAAGTGTCTCAAAAATGAAAGCCTAGAGACTTGAATTTCAATCAACAAATTTGAGGCAACTTCAAGAAATGCAAGTGGCCATTCAATCAACAAACATTTGACACTAAATTCACTATCTAAGGAGCTTAATTAAAAACCAATCCCTAAGCAAACCAAGAGGCAATTTGGTTTGAAGACTTGACAGTCATTCTTGACACCAAGACACAATTAAAAAGCAAAGTAGATTCAAGAAATCTCATTATATTCCATTCAAATAGCAAAACAAGTTAAAGAAATACTGCAAGGGATCAATTATGAACCAACTAGCTATCCATTGTCCAAGATTAAGTGATAAACAGAGTATTTTAATTTTACATAATTCATTACTTGCCATAATTATTGATTATTCATTATCACCCTCTTTAAGAAGGAGCACTAGTTTCAATTGAAAATGCAACTTATAAAATAAAACAACACAAACAAGTGCTCTATCTTGTGATGATGTAGCTAGAAAAACAAGCAACAAGTTGATATAGTTGGCATGGCTTCTCTAAGTAGAATGGCAACTTGTCTAGCAATGGCCACCACATAGACAACAACCACTTGGAAAAAGAGAGATGACAAAAATAATAAAGACCTAGCATAGAAAGTGAAGAAATGATTATAGAGTAAGATAGAGAATGAAATGGTCACGTGTCTTTGTAGAAGATTTTTGAACATTTATTCTACCAACACCAAAATGTCTTTTTTATAGTAATTCTTTTTGGGTGATTTTTTCAAGCCTAAATTAGATCAAAATACATAGTGATTTTACATTGATTGAGGCCTTTGTTTTTACTTACTCAACAAGATGTTTGACATATTCCAAGATACGATTTCCATGAAGCAAGGTAGCTCCCTCTTACCAACACTTGTTTGTTTATACATTGATGAGAATGAGTTTACTAATTTTATAAACAAGATGGAAGAAGTAAGAGCAACACTTGTAAGATTCTTAATTTCGATCTTACTATACGCAAATGATATTGTGTTGGGATCAAATTCGTCCAAGGGACAATACACTATGTAGTTTCTACACAAAGAGATCTCACTATGAAGCTAGAAAAGACCAAGATGATGGTCTCTAATACATTAGATAGTCGAATGGTCACTTCAACACCATAGTTTATGGAACAAGGCAATACAATAGAGCTCGTATGATCCTAGTTTATTTTGAAGTCACGTTTTGCATCTTCTTCAACTTTCTAGGGATGACTTCACCAGTATACATCTCATTTGGAATACGGTGTGCCATGGCCAAATGTGCACCTCCTCACACCAACTTTGAGTTGAGATAAGAAAATACTCCGAATGCAAGGACATGATTAGAGTACCATTTGGAGATGGAGACAAACGAATATTACAAATGTAGGTGCCCTATAAACTATGAGATATGAGGATACTACCATTGTCTTTTCCATGAGAGATTTGATCCCCCTCATGATAGAATCATATGAGATTTAAGGGCACTATCATTGCCTTTTCCATGAGGGGTTTGGCCACCTTCATGGCCAAATCATAGCCTCTCCAAATCAAAGATGCTTGAGACTTGTATATCCAAGAACTCCACAAGCATCAAGACTCACTCACCAATCTCAAATGGCAACAATGAGTGGGCACACCAACAAACAACAAGAACTCACAACTTCTCCAAGGCCCCGGTACCATCAATAGAGCTTTCATCACTCATCCCATTGAGTAGAAGACTGTCTTGACACCATTGCTAATGAGAAATGAACCGTGTCTCCACCACCTTTCATATATTCCTCTTTCCATACATATTCTATTCTTTGTGTATTTCTCTACACACCTTCCATCTCTATCCCTATCCTACTCAAATTAAATGATATTCATAAGTTAGATGGATCAATTAAGTTGAGGATGAATGCCAACTCTTAAATGATAAGCTTAAAAATTCAAAAGGATTGGGCAATAATAAAGGATTAAATCAATGTTAGAGCCATGTCTTCTTTCACCTTGATTGTTAGGATTAGATCAATGACGGAGTCATGCCTCTTTTCACCTTAATTGCATTGCTCATTTTAAATCATGTCAAGCAGATGCAGCATGCCCCTCCAAGTCAGATGAGGTTCACAAGCCTCTTAACTGCATATGGTGCCAAACGCTGACTTGTAACTCTTGCTGAAGTTGGATGTCTTTGAAGAGGTGACAAACTTAACTTGCTCAAAACTAGCTAGGATCAAAAGGATCTACCATAGAATGAAGAGAATTCAATGGATCACAACCATTATGCAATGGCATTCATGATTCACTGCTACACAAAGAGCTGCTAAGTGCGTGCACTATTAAATATCAAGAAACAGGAAATGGAACAAGCTAGGCAGAGGTGCATTTTTACCAGCTAGAATTCTAAAATACCGGCTGGGAATTTTCCATGCCCTGAAAATAACGGTGCATTTTTGAGTTGAGAAACACACAATGGTAGAAATTTGAATAGAAAAAACCTGTAAGACCAACATTCTACATGGAATTTGAATAGAAAACCAGTAAAACCAACAGTCGACATGAAATTTCAGTTTAAAAACTGGCAAGACCTACATGTGACATAGACGAAACACGCCTTTGAACTGGAATTCGAATAGAAAGAACCTATATTTGACATAAAATTATAATATCAAACTAGTTGAACCTACACCTGAGATAGAGATGAGAGATTTCAATAGAACAACCAGCTTCTTTAGAAGCTTTCCCTTAT